>NC_045448.1:66561097-66590419 GCF_002776525.5 Piliocolobus tephrosceles | reverse complement strand
TCCTTCCTTCCTTCCTTCCTTCCTTCCTTCCTTCCTTCCTTCCTTTCTTTCTCTCTCTCTCTCTCTCTCTCCCTCCCTCTCTCTCTCTCTCTCTTTCTCTCTTTCTCTCTTTCTTTCTTTCCTACCTATACTTTCAGTTGCTCCTTGAGAGGAGCAACTCCAAGACACATAATTTTCAGATTCACCACAGTTGAAATGAAGGAAAAAATGTTAAGGGCAGCCAGAGAGAAAGGTCGGGGGACCCACAAAGGCAAGCCCATCAGACTAACAGCAGATCTCTCAGCAGAAACTCTCCAAGCCAGAAGAGAGTGGGGGCCAATATTCAACATTCTTAAAGAAAAGAATTTTAAACCCAGAATTTCATATGCAGCCAAACTGAGTTCCATAGGTGAAGGAGAAATAAAAGCCTTTACAAACAAGCAAATTCTGAGAGATTTTGTCACCACCAGGCCTGCCCTACAAGAACTCCTGAAGGAAGCACTAAACATGGAAAGGAAAAACTGGTACCAGCCATTGCAAAAACATGCCGAAATGTAAAGACCATTGATGCTAGGAAGAAACTGCATCAACTAACGAGCAAAATAACCAGCTAACATCATAATGACAGGATCAAGTTCACACATAACAGTATTAACCTTAAATGTAAATGGGCTAAATGTTCCAATTAAAAGACACAGACTGGCAAATTGGATAAAGAGTCAACACCCATCAGTTTGCTGTATTCAGGAGACCCATCTCATGTGCAGAGACACACATAGGCTCAAAATAAAGGGATGGAGGAAGATCTACCAAGAAAATGGAAAACAAGGCAGGGGTTGCAATCCTAGTCTCTGATATAACAGACTTTAAACCAACAAAGATCAAACGAGATAAGGAAGGCCATTACATAATGGTAAAGGGATCAATTCAACAAGAAGAGCTAACTATCCTAAATATATATGCACCCAATACAGGAGCGCCCAGATTCATAAAGCAAGTTCTTAGAGACTTACAAAGAGACTTAGACTCCCACACAATGATCTTGGGAGACTTTAACACCCCACCACACAATGATCATGGGAGACTTTAACACCCCACTGTCAACATTAGACAGATCAACGAGACAGAAAGTGAACAAGGATATCCGGGAATTGAACTCAACTCTGCACCAAACAGACCTAATAGATATCTACAGAACTCCCCACCCCAGATCAACAGAATATACATTCTTCTCAGCGCAACATCGCACTTATTCCAAAATTGACCACATACTTGAAAGTAAACCACTCCTCAGCAAATGTAAAAGAACAGAAATTATAACAAACTGTCTCTCAGACCACAGTGCAATCAAACTAGAACTCAGGATCAAGAAACTCAATCAAAACTGCTCAACTACATGGAAACTGAACAACCTGCTCCTCAATGACTACTGGGTACATAACGAAATGAAGGCAGAAATAAAGATGTTCTTTGAAATCAATGAGAACAAAGATACAACATACCAGAATCTCTGGGACACATTTAAAGCAGTGTGTAGAGGGAAATTTGTAGCACTAAATGCCCACAAGAGAAAGCAGGAAAGATCTAAAATTGACACCCTAACATCACAATTAAAAGAACTAGTGAAGCAAGAGCAAACACATTCAAAAGCTAGCAGAAGGCAAGAAATAACTAAGATCAGAGCAGAACTGAAGGAGATAGAGACACAAAAAAACCCTTCAAAAATTCAGTGAATCCAGGAGTTGGTTTTTTGAAAAGATCAACAAAATTGATCGACCACTAGCAAGACTAATAATGAAGAAAAGAGAGAAGAATCAAATAGACACAATAAAAAATGATAAAGGTGGTATCACTACTGATCCCACAGAAATATAAACTACCATCAGAGAATACTATAAAACACCACTATGCAAATAAACTAGAAAACCTAGAAGAAATGGATAAATTCCTGGACACATACACTCTCCCAAGACTAAACCAGGAAGAATTTAATCTCTGAATAGACCAATAACAGGCTCTGAAATTGAGGCAATAATAACCTACCGACCAAAAAAGTCCAGGACCAGATGGATTCACAGCCGAATTCTACTAGAGGTACAAGGAGGAGCTGGTACCATCCCTTCTGAAACTATTCCAACCAATAGAAAAAGAGGGAATCCTCCCTAACTCATTTTATGAGGCCAACATCATCCTGATACCAAAGCCTGGCAGAGACACACACACAAAAATAGAATTTTAGACCAATATTCCTGATGCACATCAATGCAAAAATCCCCAATAAAATACTGACAAACCCAATCCAGCAGCACATCAAAAAGCTTATCCACCATGATCAAGTGGGCTTCATTCCTGGGATGTAAGGCTGGTTCAACATATGCAAGTCAATAAATGTAATCCAGCATATAAACAGAACCAAAGACAAAAACCACATGATTATCTCAATAGAGGCAGAAAAGGCCTTTGACAAAATTCAACCAGCCTTCATGCTAAAAACTCTCAATAAATTCGGTATTGATGGAATATATCTCAAAATAATAAGAGCTATTTATGACAACCCACAGCCAATACCATACTAAATGGGCAAAAACTGGAAGCATTTCCCTTGAAAACTGGCACAAGACAGGGATGCCCTCTCTCCTATTCAATGTAGTGTTGGAAGTTCTGTCCAGGGCAATCAGGCAAGAGAAAGAAATAAAGGGTATTCAGTTAGGAAAAGAGGAAGTCAAATTGTCCCTGTTTGCAGATTACATGACTGTATATTTAGAAAACCCCATCATCTCAGCCCAAAATCTCCTTAAGCTGATGAGCAACTTCAGCAACGTCTCAGGATACAAAACCAATGTGCAAAAATCACAAGCATTCTTATACACCAATAACAGACAGAGAGCCAAACCATGAATGAACTCCCATTCACAACTGCTTCAAAGAGAATAAAATACCTAGGAATCTAACTTACAAGGGATGTGAAGGACTTCTTCAAAGAGAACTACAAACCA
The DNA here is from genome assembly GCF_002776525.5 of Piliocolobus tephrosceles. NCBI lineage: Eukaryota > Metazoa > Chordata > Mammalia > Primates > Cercopithecidae > Piliocolobus > Piliocolobus tephrosceles. The sequence continues at coordinate 66,587,444 of NC_045448.1, read as the reverse complement.
CAAGTCAATGAAATAAAAGAGGACACAAGCAAATGGAAGAACATTCCATGCTCATGGATAGGAAGAATCAATATCATGAAAATGGCCATACTGCCCAAGGTAATTTATAGATTCAATGCCATCCACATTAAGCTACCAATGACTTTCTTCACAGAATTGGAAAAAACTGCTTTAAAGCTCATATGAGAGCCAAAAAAGAGTCCACATTGCCAGGACAATCCTAAGCCAAAAGAACAAAGCTGGAGGCATCATGCTACCTGACTTCAAACTATACTACAAGGCTACAGTAACCAAAACAGCATGGTACTGGTACCAAAACAGAGGTATAGACCAGTGGAACAGAACAGAGCCCTCAGAAATAATACCACACATCTACAACCATCTGATCTTTGACAAACCTGACAAAAACAAGCAATGGGGAAAGGATTCCCTATTTAATAAATGGTGCTGGCAAAACTGGCTAGCTATAAGTAGAAAGCTGAAACTAGATCCCTCACTTACACTTTATACAAAAGTTAATTCAAGATGGATTAGAGACTTAAATGTTAGACCTAAAACCATAAAAACCCTAGAAGAAAACGTAGGCAATACCATTCAGGACATAGGCATGGGCAAGGACTTCATGTCTAAAACACCAAAAGCAATGGCAACAAAAGCCAAAACGGACAAATGGGATCTAATTAAACTAAAGAGCTTCTGCACAGCAAAAGAAACTACCATCAGAGTGAACAGGCAACCTACAGAATGGGACAAAATTTTTGCGATCTACTCATCTGACAAAGGGCTAATATCCAGAACCTACAAAGAACTCAAACAAATTTGCAAGAAAAAAACAAACAACCCCATCAAAAAGTGGGCAAAGGATATGAACAGACACTTCTCAAAAGAAGACATTTATGCAGCCAACAGACACATGAAAAAATGCTCATCATCACTGGCCATCAGCGAAATGCAAATCAAAACCACAATGAGATACCAGCTCACACCAGTTAAAATGGTGGTCATTAAAATGTCAGGAAACAACAGGTGTTGGAGAGGCTGTGGAGAAATAGGAACACTTTTACACTGTTGGTGGGATTGTAAACTAGTTCAACCATTGTGGAAGACAGTGTGGCGATTCCTCAAGGATCTAGAACTAGAAATACCCTTTGACCCAGCCATCCCATTACTGGGTATATACCCAAAGGATTATAAATCATGCTGCTGTAAGGACACATGCACATGTATGTTTATTGTGGCACTATTCACAATAGCAAAGATTTGGAATCAACCCAAATGTCCATCAATGACAGATTGGATTAAGAAAATGTGGCACATATACACCATGGAACACTATGCAGCCATAAAAAAGGATAAGTTAATGTTCTTTGTAGGGACATGGATGCAGCTGGAAACCATCATTCTCAGCAAACTATTGCAAGAACAGAAAACCAAACACCGCATGTTCTCACTCATAGGTGGGAATAGAACACTTGCACACAGGAAGGAGAACATCACACACTGGGGCCTGTTGTGGGGTGGGGGGAGGGGGAAGGGATAGCATTAGGAGATACTAGTGTAAATGACGAGTTAATGGGTGCAGCACACCAACATGGCACATGCATACATATGTAACAAACCTGCATGTTGTGCACATGTACCCTAGAACGTAAAGTATAAGAAAGAAAGAAAGAAAGAAGGAAAGAAGGAAGGAAGGAAGGAAGGAAGGAAGGAAGGAAGGAAAGAGGGGAGAGGAGAGGAGAGGAAAAGAGATACAGACATTCTTGCTTGTTCTTGATCTTAGGGACAAAGTCTTCAATCTCTTACTATTAAATATAATGCCACTTGTAAGTTTTTTACAGGTGCTCTTTGTCAGGTTTAGGAATCTGATTTTCAAATGTTAAAGCTTTTGTGCATTACTTAGCATAAAGCCTACACAGTCATGAGTTATATACTGAATCAATCAGTTATATACTGCTCAATTCAATTTACTAAGATTTTGTTAAGGAATATTTGTGTGTATGTTCATAAAGGTTATTATTGGTCTATAGTTTCCTTGTCTCATAATTAATTTTTCTGATTTTAGTATTAAGGTAACACTGGCCACATAAAATAAGTTGGAAAGTGTTCCTATCTCTTCTATTTTGTAAAAGACTTAATGGAATAATGTCATTTCTTTCTAAAATGTTTGATGAATTCTTCAGTGAAACTTTATAGGACTGGGGTTTTCTTTACAAGGTTTTTTTATTAGAATTTCAGTTTAACTAGTAGATATAAAGCTATTCAGATACTCTATTTCATACTGAGTCAGTTTTGGTCAATTGTGTTTTTCAAAGGACTTTGTTCATCTCATCTAAGTTGTCAAATTTATTGGCATCTATTTATTTGTATTATTTCCTTATTATCCTTAATGTATCAAAATTTATAATGATATGTCTCCTTTCATTCTTGATATTAGTGATTTGTATTTACTCTTTTTCCTGATCAGTCTAGTTATAAGTTTATCCATTTTATTGATCTTTTTATAGAAACAGTTTTTTGCTTAGTTGATATTTTCTATTGCTTTTTTCTGTTTTTTATTTATTTATGTTCTTACTCTTATTATTTCCTAATTTCTACTTATTTGAGGTTTAATTTGCTCTTTTTTTACTTCTTAAGGTAAAAATGTAAGCCATTTATTTTGAACCTTCTTTTCCAAAATAAATATTTAATGGTGTACATTTTCCTCTAAATACTGCTTTAGCTCTACCTTGTAAATGGTAATATGTTCTCTTTTCATTGTCACTTAATTCCAAATATTTTCTAATTTTTCTTGTGATTTTTTTCTTTGATTTGGGGAAGTGTTTTATTTAATTTCCAAATATTTGTGAATACTTCAGATATTTTTCTGTTAAAATGTTGTTATCAGAGATTATATTTTATGTCATTTCAATTTCATGTCAAAACAATTTCAATTGTTTTGTATTTATTGAGATTTGTTTTAGCCTAGCATATGTTGGTTAGTGCTCATACACACTTGAAAAGAATGTGTATTCCATTGTTACGTGGATTTGCTTGATGGTGTCATTCAAGTCCTCCATATATTTACTGACTTTACTGATTTTTCTGCCTATTTGTTCTATTAACTATGGAGAGTAAAATATTCAACTATGATGAAGAAGTAACTATTTCTCCTTGTAGTTTTGTCACGTTTTGCTTCATGTATTTTGAAGCTTTGTTATTGAGTGCATTCATTTTATGATTGTTATGTGTTCTTAATGTGTTGACCCCTTTTTCATTCTGAGGTGTCCCATTATCTCTGGCAATATTTATTTTCTGATGTCTACTTAGCTATTAACAACTCTTAACTTTCTTATGATTAGACTTTGCATAGTATATATTTTCTTTTTTTTTTTTTTTTTTTTTTTTTTGAGACAGGGTCTTACTCTGTTGCTTAGGCTGGAGTGCAGTGGTGCAATCGTACCTCACAGCAGCCTCAAACACCTAGGCTCAAGCAATCCTCCTGCCTCAGTCTCCTGAATAGCTGGGACTACAGGAATGTGCTATCACCACCAGTTTTTTTTTTTTTTTTTTTTTTTTTTTGGTAGAGATAAGGTCTTGTCATCTTGCCCATGCTGGTCTTGAACTCCTCAGCTCAAGCAATCCTCCCCACTCAGCTTCACAGAGTACTGAGATCACAGGTATAAGACACTGTGTCTGGCTCTCTATTATCTTTTTATTTGTGACATCTCTCTGTTTTTATATTTGGAGTGTGTTTCTTCTAGACAACATATAATTGGGTCTTAGTATTCTATCCAATCATAAAATCTCTGCATGCTAATTGAGGTATTTACATCACTTTCATTTACCCAGTACAGTTGGCTTTCAATCTACCATCTTGTTATTTCCTTTCTATTTCTTACATCTGTTTTCTGTTGCCTTTTCCCTCTTCCTGTATCCTTTTAGATTGGGCAGTTCTTATTAGCTAAAACACTTTGTTTTTGGTTCATGAGTTTTGTTTTGTTTTGCAACAGTTTCTCTAGGGTTTTCAGTGGGCATCCAGAAGTTAGATGTTCTACCTTCAAATAGTATTGTACCATTTTATGTATAATGTAAGAACTTTATGATGAATACTTTCATTTCCTCCCTCACGTTATTGGTACTATTTTGTCATACATTTTACTTCTGCCTACTTTACAAGCTTCTCAATTCAATATTGTTATCTTTGCCTTAAAAAGTCAAACATTTTGAAGACATTTAAATATAAGAAAAATGTGCTTTATATTCCAAACATATTTCCTATTTCAGGTGTTCTTCACTCCTTTATGCAGATATAAGTCTCATCTGGCATCATTTTTCTTCCACCTAAAGGAATTTCTCTTACATGTCCTATAGTGAAAGTCTGCTGACAATATATTTCCTCACTTTTTGCTATTCTGAAAAAAAAAAAAAAAAAAAACTTTATTTTTGACTTCAATTTTGAAAGTTTGTTTTGCCATGCAAAGAGTTCTAGGTTGACAGGTTTGCTTTCTTTTTTTTAGAAAGTTAGGCTGAGCATGGTGGTTCATGCCTGTAATCTCAGCACTTTGGGAGGCTGAAGCAGGCAGATCACTTGAGGCCAGGAGTTCAAGACCAGCATGGCCAACATGGTGAAACCCTGTCTCTGCTGAAAATACCAAAATTAGCCTGTCACGGTGGCAGGCACCTGTTATCCCAGGTACCCGGAGAGGCCGAGGTAGGAGAACTGCTTGAACCTGGGAGGTGGAGGTTGCAGTAAACAAAGATTGTGCCACTGCACTCCAGCCTGGGTGACAGAGCAAGACATCATCTCAAAAAAAGAGAAAAAAAAGAAAGAAATTTAAACATATTGTTACATTGTTGGGAGTAGGATAACTTCACACTTACTTACAGGTCAAAAATATTGAAGTTCTTAAAACTTACCATTTCTGCAATGCTTAAACAATTGTAATAAGCTTCCTTTGATCATTAGTTTCATGTAATTTTATCTCCTTCAGGAGATTGTAAACCTCTTCATGAGAGGAAAACCATGTTATACTCCTCCTTTGTATGTCCTGCATTGTCTAGAACGATGCCTTTTATAGTGCATACTCAATTATTTCTTGGTAGTTGGTCAACTCATCAAAGAAACTTTTTAATGTACTTGGCTTGATTTGTACTTTGTTTTCAGGTGTAAATTATAAATCCCAAATCATGTTAGCACTATATTAGGTATTTTTTGCTAAATTACTACAGACATAAGCTCCCCAAAGACAAGGATATGTTTCGTGTATCTGTGTCTCTGCTCAGCATAGAGCATGGACCCGGAGGAGCCACCGACACAGAACCAATTGTTGACTTCTGAACTAGATATACAGGCGCAGAGCCCAAAAGTGAAGAAATTGCCTACCAAGCCTATAGGTAGGCCCAATGACCAGCACAAGCTACACCAAGCTCCACCCATCATGGAATTTTGCATTCCAGGATTCTTTTCAGATATAACAGTCCTAAAGAATAATAGCATAACCTCACATATCTATACTTACATTGCAGTTTAAAGACTACCTCTGTTTCACATGTTAGCCAGGATCTAGTCAGGAAAATAGAAACCATTATTCCTTCTACAAATAGAGGAAAGTTAATACAGAAAAATCAGTTACATCAGTAAAGGAAAAGTTAGAAATACAATCAGGGTCATTGAGGGTGAACCCTGGCATTATCAACAGTAGGAAGCTATTATCAGCCCTAGGTCTGGAGGGACAGTAGAAGGCAATGGTGTAACACAGTCCAGAAGGTGGGGACCCACAGCAGCAGCTGGAGCCATGAAGGAAACCAAGTTGCTGTCAAGGATGCCACAGGAAGCCGAAAGAGGAAGAGAAACACCCTGGCTACTCTCCACTGCTACTCTGCAATCTTGCCACTGCCTCTCTTGGGTCAAATCCATCTGGAAGCCAAAGAGCTGGAAAGTCTGGGAAAGAAATGTAGCTTTCTGCATTACAGAACAGAGCAAAGAAAGGCAGAGAATGAGTCTGAGAGTAACCAAGCAGTTACTCTCCACATTTTATTTCACTGTGTGCAAGAGAAAAATGGAGACTTAGAGAACTCCACTGACTTACTCAGGATTACGTAGTCAATAAATGGTAGAACTAGGATTTCTTTAACTACAAACTAGTTCTATACATTTTTTTCTACAGACTGTGATTTCCTCTTACAATAAAATAAGAGAGGAGGAGGGAAACTGTATCTCCTTGCCTAGACTATAATAACTGCTTCCTAACTGATTTTCCCATTTTCTGTCTCATCCCCTTGTCTCCTCTATTCTCACTACACACGATTGAATTTCCTACAAAGTGTTATTTAAAGCAGTATTCGCTTTGGAAGTCCTAAGCTCTTAGGGGATTCTCCTCAGGACCCCTCACCAAAACATCTGGCAGCCCTCATTCCCTCTTCACTCCCCACACCCCTGAGCTTCCAGAGCTCCTTCAGCTTCCTTCTCTCACGGCAGGTGCCACATTGAGCAACAATTACTTGTTGCAGGTCTCCCCTCTCAGACTGATGGGAACAAACTCTCAGTCATCTTGAAACTGACACAATGTCTGACACACTGTCAGTGCTCTATAACTGCTTGAATAAGCGAACGGATGTAACTAAAGACCTCCTTCCACCAGATAGTTGAGGTATTCAAAATTGAGACTGCTAATCTGTCCCTGAGTCTCTGAAGATGGTAAGATGCACCAGTTCACAGCTCCATGTTATCAGGAGGAATTTATCCCTTTATTTCTAGTGTCTTAACTTTGGTGCCCCAGCGTTACAATCATCCAACTACAAGATTGTGGAGTCCTGCCTTTTCATTTAGTAACATGAGTGAGAAGGATGAGCATGAACAATGGCTGCCTAGATAGATAATCCATTCAGATGTTGAAATAAAAATAATTGAACAACAAAGCCCTGTGCTAGCACTTTCTCTACAGTGATACACAAGAGGCATTTGTGGGCCCACAACAATTTTGAAAGCATAGTTCTGGGGCATAGTACTATGTAATCATAAAATTACACTGGAGATAAGATTTAATTATCATTTTCACCTTTCTAACACCTTTCACAAAGTAATGCTTAAAAGCTTTGTGAGAAAGAATACTACCCTTAAAGTGATAACATGCAACAATGAAAGCACAAGAAAGTCCAACCAGCAGGACAGGCTTTTAGGGAGCATAGGTTCAGGGGTATTATTCAAAATTATTATAGGTGACCGTCATCTAAGGGAGTTTATAGATTGGCTTCAAAGGGAAAGCCAAGGGAAAAATAAATGGACCCTGTTTCCTAAAAGAGATCTTTTTGTTTCCTTCAAACAGGGAGCTGGTGAAAGCTGCTGGCTACCATGATAAGTAGACACTGATCAAAAAATCCTCAATATCATTCTATGATCACCATAAATCATAACACACTCACCATGGCCACTGATAGAGATGTGCAAAGTAGAGGGAAGGCCCTGACCTGTCCTCAAAGGGTGGGATCCACAGGATGGCAACAGCTACGTGAAAATAACTTTTCCTGATAAGGTTAATCATGTCCTAATTGCATTCATGAACTTTCAGCTAATTTAAAAAGTTATGCCCAAACATCAAGGTCATGAAAAGTAATGAAAATCTGAGAAAGTATTACAGATTGGAGAAATTAAGGAGATATGATAACTGCTATGATCTGAATGTTGGTGTCTCCCCAAAAGTCATATGTTAGAACCTAATACTCAATGTGATAGTATTAAGAGGTGGAACCTTTGAAAGTGACTAATCCATAAGGGCTCCACTCTCACGAATAGGATTAGTGCCCTTGTAAGGTAGGCTCCAAGGAGTTATTTTCCCTCTTCTACTACAGCAAGAAGGTGTTCTTTGAAGCCGAGAACAATCCCTCATCAAACACCAAATCTGCTGGTGTCTTGATCTTGGACTTCCTAACCTCTAGAACTGTGAGCAACAAATTTCTGTTGTTTATAAATTACTCAGTGTAAGGTATTTTGTTATAACAGCCCAAACAGACTAAGACAAAGACCAAATGCAACATGGTATCCAGTATTGAATCCTGCACCACAAAAAGGTTACTAGTGGGAAAACTGGTGAAATCCAAATGAAACCCAGAGTTTACTTAATATTAACATGCCAATGTTAATTTCTTAGCTTTGACAATTATCTTCATATGAGATGTTAACAGTAGAGGAAGCTGAGTGAAGAGTATGTAGGAACTTTTGGTACTCCCTTGGTAACTTTTCTATAAATCTAAAATTACTCCAGAATACAAAGATTGTTTTTAAGAAAAGTAATAGGCAAATTCCACTGGCTATTCTGGTAGTATTATCACTTGAGTAATAGCAAATAGAATACTTCTTTCTAGTTTCCAGCTTTCCAAAGAGGAAGATATGGATCCATCAGACAACACAGACTATAGAATTATCAGGGCAGCCATTAGTTCTTGAATTGGACCTATAGGTCCAAAGGAGAATCTACCACCCTTAATTGTGAGTGATGGCCTCAGCTGCTGAAGCTCCTAGACAGATTTAGTTAGCCCAGAACTCTTCATGATTCGACTTTTCCCAGTGAATTCAAACCACAATCATCAAGGCTTCACCTAGAAATGAGACCAAAATATTTGTAACTCATTTACATCTGTATATATATGCTTTTTCAATGTAAATATTTTGTACTATAAGTTTATGTGCTCTCCTCCCTTTCGTAGAATACCGAAGATCAAACTACTAGCAGGTATCAAGTTTTGACAGAAGAAGGGAAGAGTTCTGCCTTTAGGCTTAGAAGGAAAGATTGAGGTTGAGTTACAGAGGAATTTCATAGATTTCCTTTTCTTTGGGGTATGTTATTAGAGAACTGTTGTGTTCCCTTGGAGGCATCATACTTCCCTTCCTTTTCATGGTTTTGTTTTTAAATGTGTGTGTTTCCCTCCACTGATAGCTGTGCATGTGGTAGAATAGTTCCAATTTTATGGAGTAGCTTTTGTAGGGAACAACATTTTTGGCTGGGCATGGTGGCTCATGCCTGTAATTCCAGCATGTTGGGAGGCTGGTGGGTGGATCATGAGGTCAGGAGATTGAGACCATCCTGGGTAACATGGTGAAACCTCATCCCTACAAAAAATACAAAAAATTAGCCAGGCATGGTGGCAGGTGCCTGTAGTCCCAGCTACTCGGGAGGCTGAAGCAGAAGAATGGCGTGAACCCAGGAGGCGGAACTTGCAGTGAGCAGAGATGGAGCCACTGTACTCCAGCCTGGGTGACAGTGCGAGACTCTGTCTCAAAAAAAAAAAAAAAAAAACCAAAAAAAAAAAAAACAATTTCCTGTAGATGCATCCTGTAGTATCAGTTGGGTGGGGTGGTTCGGTTCTTGGTGGGCACAGTAATGTAGTCTCCATATGATTTATTTCAAAGTAATCAATGCCAGCAGTGTCTGAAAATGCCTCAGTGGCCTAGGCTACAGTTGTTTGTGGAGGCTGTGACAAGGATTTGCTGAGGACAGGGATGCTGAGCAAGCTGGTCCTCAGACCCTGAGAGGAAAGGGGATATGTGTGCAGCATCTCTGCTACTGGAGGAGAATTTAGTAAAGGGGCTGCTTTCCAAAAGATGAATAAGATTTACAAAAACCAGAAAGCAATAGTGCAGCACCTCAGGGTTGTCTGCTGTGAAGAGCTGTTACTACCCCTACAGTTAAGGTACAAAGGGAGGTAGAAGTTACTGAAAACTGGAGAGTTCCTACATCTAGGGAACTGCCTGTGCAGCATCCACTGGAGCAAGCCAGGGCACAGGAGTAAATACCCTGACCTCACTCTTCTTCCACGCTCTGATTCACTGCTGGTGCCTCCCACTGGCCAAATCCAACTAGCAACAGAGCACACAGGAGCCCACTTCTACCAGCCCATACAGGGAGGCCTTCTGAAGGCTCAGACAGGATGAAGAAAGGGACAGAGAGTAAATAAAAAGGACATCATTTGCCAAACAGCTCAGGCCAGCAAAGTACAGAGGCTGCTGTATGCTTTCAACACAGGTGGACTTGGAAAGGACTGGACCCACATTTCCTAAGTGGCCTCACCTGGCTTCAAATAATAGTCTTCTTTCCTCTTTTAAGTCTGTCCTTGATATTCCCTTCATCTGTGAAACCCTTTAAAGAAGCCAGCAGCCAAGATTTCCCCCTAGAGACAAAGAGGAGCGATGGGGCGAGCAACACTGAAAATACCACTGGAACACAAAAGAAATAAATACCAGTAACTACAAACTTCTGACATGGATAGATTTACCCGAGTTTGAATTGTTTGCCATTTTTCATCACCTTTGGATTTTTAATTATGTGTAACAAAAACTCCAAAAGTGAAAAAATATACAAGGCAGTTAGAAGGGAGAGGAGTGGGGCAGTGGGGCTCATGAGCTGCATATGAGTTAAGGGGAAGATGGTCAAGGGGGAAAAACATGGGTGGAATCAAAGAAGAGAAGACAGAGAGGTGCAGTTCATGTTGGATATGGGTTAACAAAGTCTCACCATCAGCGGCAGATGTTTGCCCAATGAACTGGGCAACTGATAAGGCTGGGGTTCCTAATATACATACAGAAAACCCATGTAAAGCAGGTATGAACTGCTTCAATAAACTAGGATACCAAGAAAGTCACATTCCTTTGATATTCAAGTTGTAATGACGCCGAGGCTCTACCTGCCCAGATTAGCTGTGCTTCTCTTTCCCAGATATGCCTAAGAACACACAGTTCTCTTGGTCTATAATGTTAGTCTTCAGGGTTTTTTTTTTTTTTTTTTTTTTGAGACGGAGTCTCGCTCTGTATGTAGCCCGGGCTGGAGTGCAGTGGCCGGATCTCAGCTCACTGCAAGCTCCGCCTCCCGGGTTTATGCCATTCTCCTGCCTCAGCCTCCCGAGTAACTGGGACTACAGGTGCCCGCCACATCGCCCGGCTAGTTTTTTTGTATTTTTTTAGTAGAGACGGGGTTTCACCGTGTTAGCCAGGATGGTCTCAATCTCCTGACCTCGTGATCCACCCGTCTCGGCCTCCCAAAGTGCTGGGATTACAGGCTTGAGCCACCGCGCCCGGCCTTCAGGGTTTTTTTTTTAATTTCACAACAGAATCGGTATTCATCACTCACTCATTCATTCGTTAGGCCAGTTAACATTTTTGAGCACCTGCTGTGCATCCGGTTCTGCTGTAAATGCTGAGAATACAGCAGAGAAAAGGAAAGTGAAGTCCCTTACTCTCATGGTCCTTATGTTTTAATGGGGTGAGGTAGACAAATAAACAAAAATGAAAAAAGTAAATTCACAGAGTAATGCAGCCTTGAAGAAGTAAAGGCGGATGGACTCTTAAAGACGGCCTACCAGCAGGAAAGAAATTAGATTGAGTAGTCTGAAAAAGCTCTCTGAGAAGGTGGTCTTTGGGCTAACAAAAAGGAATCAGTCATGCAGCAATGTGGGTATGAACATTTGAGGCTTATGCCTTGCAAGTGCGAGTGTAAAGGCCCTGAGAAGGAATCAGCTTGGCTGATCTTACAAGGGTGTTAGGGTCAGAAGGGGCTCAAACCTTGCTCACAGGTTGTGTCCAGAGCCAGCCCTTCCTAAGGACAAGCCTGGTGTGATAATTCTGTATCAGGGCTCCAGATTCCTGCAGACACCCCACACCCCAGAAAAGGTCTCTGACCTATTCCCGTTAGAACACAAATTTTATTTTATTTTATTTTTTATTATACTTAAGTTCTGGGATACATATTCAGAACGTGCAGATTTGTTACATAGGTACACATGTGTCATGGTAGTTTGCTGCACCCGTCAACCCGTCATCTACATTAGGTACTTCTCCTAATGCTATCTCTCCCCTTGACCCCCAGTCCTCGACAGGCCCCAGTGGTTGATGTTCTCCTCCCTGTGCCAATATGTTCACATTGTTCAATTCCCAGTTATGAGTGAGAATACACAGTGTTTGGTTTTCTGTTCCTGTGTTAGTCTGCTAAGAATGATGGTTTCCAGCTTCATCCATGTCCCTGCAAAGGACATGAACTCATCATTTTTTGCGGCTGCATAGTATTCCATGGTGTATATGTGACATATTTTCTTTATCCAGGCTATCATTGATGGACATTTGTTTCCAAGTCTTTGCTATTGTTAATAGTGCTGCAATAAACATACTTGTGCATGTATCTTTATAGTAGAATGATTTATAATCTTTTAGATATATACCTAGTAATGGGATTGCTGGATCAAATGGTATTTCTAGTTCTAGATCTTTGAGGAATCACCACACTGTCTTCCACAATGGTTGAACTAATTTACACTCCTACCAACGGTGTAAAAGCATTCCTATTTCTCCACATCCTCTCCAGCATCTATTGTTTCCTGACATTTTCCATGATCGCCATTCTAACTGGCATGAGATAGTATTGCATTGCGGTTTTGATTTGCATTTCTCTAATGACCAGTGATGATGAACTTTTTTTATATGTTTGTTGCCTGCAAAAATGTCTTATTTTGAAAAGTGGCTGTTCACGTCCTTTGCCCACTTTTTGATAAGGTTTTTTTTTTTTTTTTTTCTTGTAAATTTGTTTAAGTTCCTTGTAGACTCCGGATATTAGCCCTTTGTCAGATGGATAGATTGAAAAAATTTACTCCCATTCTGTAGGTTGCCTGTTCACTCTGACGACAGTATATTTTGCTATGCAGAAGCTCTTTAGTTTAATTAGATCCCATTTGTCAATTTTGGCTTTTGTTGCCATTGCTTTTGGTGTTTTAGTCATGAAGGTTTGCCCATGCCTATGTCCTGAATGGTATTGCCTAGGTTTTCCTCTAGGGTTTTTATGGTTTTAGGTCTAACATTTTAATCTTTCATCTATCTTGAGTTACTTTTTGTATAAGGTGTAAGGAAGGGAACCAGTTTCAGTTTTCTGTATATGGCTAGCCAGTTTTCCCAACACCATTTATTAAATAGGAAATTCTTTCTCCATTGCTTGCTTTTGTCAGTTTTGCCAAAGATCAGACGGTTGTATATGTGTGGGGTTATTTCTGAGGCCTCTGTTCTTATCCATTGATCTATGTATCTGTTTTGGTATCAGTACCAAGCTGTTTTGGTTACTGTAGCCTTGAAGTATAGTTTGAAGTCAGGTAGTGTGATGCCTCCCACTTTGTTCTTTTTGCTGAGGATTGTCTCAGCTATATGGGCTCTTTCTTGGTTCCATATGAAATTTAAAGTGGTTTTTTCTAATTCTGTGAAGAAAGTCAATGGTATCTTGATGGGAATAGCATTGAATCTATAAATTACTTTGGGCAGTATGGCCATTTTCACAATATTGATTCTTCCTATCCATAAGCATGGAATGCTTTTCCATTTATTTCTGTCCTCTCTTATTTCCTTGAGCAGTGGTTTGTAGTTCTCCTAGAAGAGGTCCTTCACATCCCTTGTAAGTTGGATTCCTAGGTATTTTATTCTCTTTGTAGCAATTGTGAATGGGAGTTCACTCATGATTTAGCTCTCTGTTCATCTATTATTAGTGTTTAGGAATGCTTGTGATTTTTGCACATTGATTTTGTATACTGAGACTTTGCTGCAGTTGCTTATCACTTTAAGGAGTTTTTGAGCTGAGATAATAGGGTTTTCTAAATATACAATCATGTCATCTGCAAACAGAGATAATTTGACTTCTTCTCTTCCTATTTGAATACCCTTTATTTCTTTCTCTTGCCTGATTGCACCTGGCCAGAACTTCCAATACTATGTTGAATAAGAGTGGCGAGAGAGGTGACCTTGTCTTGTGCTGGGCTTCAAAGGCAATGCTTCCAGCTTTTGCCCATTCAGTATGATATTGGTTGTGGGTTTGTCATAAATAACTCTTATTATTTTGAGATGCATTCCATCAATACTGAGTTTATTGAGTGTTTTTTGCATGAAGCAGTGTTGAATTTTATTGAAGGCCTTTTCTGAATCTATGGAGATAATAATGTGGTTTTTGTCATTGGTTATGTTTATGTGATGGATTACATTTATTGATTTGCATATGTTGAACCAGGCTTGCATCCCAGGGATGAAGCCGACTTGATTGTGGTGGATAAGCTTTTTGATGTGCTGCTGGATTCGGTTTGCCAGTATTTTATTGAGGATTTTCACATCAATATTCTTCCGAGGTAATGGCCTGAAATTTTCTTTTTTTGTTGTGTCTCTGCCAGATTTTGGTATCAGGATGATGCTGGCCTCATAAAAAGTGTAAGGAAGGAGTCCTTCTTTTTCTTGATTGGAATAATTTTAGAAGGAATGGTACTAGCTCCGCTTTGTACTTCTGGTAGAAATCAGCTGTGAATCCATCTGGTGGTGGCCTTTTTTTGGTTGGTAGGCTATTAATTACTGCTTCAATTTCAGAACTTGTTATTGGTCTATTCAGGGATTCAACTTCCTGGTTTAGTCTCGGGAGGGTGTTTGTGTCCAGGAATTTATCCATTTCGTCTAGATTTTCTAGTTTATTTGCATAGAGGTGTTTATAGTATTCTCTGATGGTAGTTTGTATTTCTGTGGGATTAGCAGTGATATCCCCTTTATCAGTTTTTATTGTGTCTATTTGATTCTTCTCTCTTTTCTTCTTTATTAATTTCGGCTAGCAGTCTATTTTGCTAATCTTTTCAAAAAAAACATCTCCTGGACTCATTGATTTTTGGAAGGGTTTTTCGTGTCTCTGTCTCCTTCAGTTCTGCTCTGATCTTAGTTATTTCTTGTCTTCTGCTAGCTTTTGAAATTGCTTGCTCTTGCTTCTCTAGTTCTTTTCATTGTGATGCCAGGGTGTCAACTTTAGATCTTTCCCACTGTCTCCTATGGGCATTTTAGTGCTATAAATTTCCCTCTAAACACTGCTTTAGCTGTGTCTCAGAGATTATGGTACATTGTGTCTTTGTTTTCATTGGTTTCAAATAATTATTTATTTCTACCTTAATATTGTTATTTACCCAGTAGTCATTCAGGAGCAGGTTGTTCAGTTTCCATGTAGTTGTGCAGTTTTTAGTGAGTTTCTTAATCCTGAGTTCTAATGTGATTGCACTGTGGTCTGAAAGACTGTTAAGATTTCCATTCTTTTGTATTTGCTGAGTAGCGTTTTACTTCCAATTATGTGGTCAATTTTAGAATAAGTGGTGCTGAGAAGAATGTATATTCTGGTGACTTGGGGTAGAGAGTTCTGTAGATGTCTATTAGGTCTGCTTGGTCCAGAGCTGAGTTCAAGTCTTGAATATCCTTGTTAATTTTCTGTTTCGTCATTCTGTCTAATATTGACAGTGAGGTGTTAAAGTCTCCCATTATTATTGTGTGGGAGTCTAAGTCTCTTTGTAGGTCTTTAAGAACTTGCTTTATGAATCTGGGTGCTTCTGTATTGGGTACATATATATTTAGGATAGTTAGCTCTTCTTGTTGCATTGATCCCTTTGTCATTATATAATGCCCTTCTTTGTCTTTTTTGATCTTTGTTGGTTTAAAGTCTGTTTTATCAGAGACTAGGATTGCAATCCCTGGCTTTTTGTTTGTTTGTTTGTTTGTTTGTTTTTGCTTTCTATTTTCTTGGTAACTCTTCCTCCACCCCTTTATTTTGAGCCTATGTGTGTCTTTGCATGTGAGATAGGTCTCCTGAACACAGCACACAGATGGGTCTTGACTTTTTTTTTTTTTTTTGTGAGAAGTAGTCTCACTGTCTACCAGGCTGGAGTGCAATGGCATGATCTCAGCTCACTGCAAGCTCTGCCTCCTGGGTTCACGCCATTCTCCTGCCTCAGCCTCCTGAGTAGCTGGGACTACAGGCGCCCACCACCACACCCAGCTAATTTTTTATATTTTTAGTAGAGACAGGGTTTCACCATGTTAGTCAGGATGGTCTCGATCTCCTGACCTCATGATCCACCCACCTCAGCCTCCCAAAGTGCTGGGATTACAGGCATGAGCCACTGCGCTTGATAGGCCTTGACTCTTTATCCAACTTGCCAGTCTGTGTCTTTCAATTGGGGCATTTAGCCCATTTACATTTAAAGTTAATATTGTTATGTGTGAATCTGATCCTGTCATTATGATGCCAGCTGGTTATATTGCTCATTAGTTGGTGCAGTTTCTTCAGTGTTGTTGGTCTTTACATTCCTGTATGTTTTTGCAGTGGCTGGTACTGGTTTTTCCTTTCCATATTTAGTGCTTCCTTCAGGAGCTCTTGTAAGGCAGGCCTAGTGGTGACAAAACCCTCAGCATTTGCTTGTCTGTAAAGGATTTTATTTCTCTTTCACTTATGAAGTTTAGTTTGGCTGGATATAAAGTTCTAGGTTGAAAATTCTTTTCTTTAAGAATGTTGAATGTTGGCCACCACTCTATTCTGACTTGTAGTGTTTCTGCAGAGATATCTGCTGTTAGTTTGATGGGCTTCCCTTTGTGGGTAACCCAACCTTTCTCTCTGGCTGCCCTT
Organism: Piliocolobus tephrosceles; assembly: GCF_002776525.5. Classification (NCBI taxonomy): domain Eukaryota; kingdom Metazoa; phylum Chordata; class Mammalia; order Primates; family Cercopithecidae; genus Piliocolobus; species Piliocolobus tephrosceles. The sequence goes on along the minus strand of NC_045448.1, from coordinate 66,571,026 downwards.
TTTCCTTCATTTCAAATTTGGTGAATCTGATGATAATGTGTCTTGGGGTTACTCTTCTCCAGGAGTATCTTTGTGATGTTCTCTGCATTTCCTGAATTTGAATGTTGGCCTGTCTTGCTAGGTTGGGGAAGTTCTCCTAGGTGGTATCCTAAAGTGTGTTTTCCAACTTGATTCCATTCTCCCCATCACTTTCAGGTACACCAATCAAATATAGGTTTGGTCTCTTCACATAGTCCCTTATTTCTTGGAGGCTTTGTTTGTCCCTTTTCATTCTTTCTTCTCAAATCTTCTCTTCACACTTTATTTCATTATGTTGATCTTCAATCTCTGATATCCTTTCTTCCACTTGATCAGTTCAGCTATTGATACTTGTGTATGCTTCACGAAGTTCTCGTGCTGTGTTTTCCAGCTCCATCAGGTCATTTATGTTCTTCTCTAAACTGGCTATTATAGTTAGCAGTTCCTGTAACCTTTTATCAAGGTTCTTAGCTTCCTTGTATTGGGTTAGAAGATGCTCCTTTGGCTCAGAGGAGTTTGATATTACCTACCTTCTGAAGCCTACTTCTGTGAATTCATCAAACTCGTTCTCCAACCAGTTTTGTTCCCTTGCTGGCAAGGTGTTGTGATCCTTTGGAGGAGAAGAGGCATTCTGGTTTTTGGAATTTTCAGCCTTTTTGCACTGGTTTCTCCCTGTCTTCATGGATTTGTCCTACACCCACTGTGTAACCAGTCCCAGGTCTTTGATGTTGGTGATCTTCAGATGGGGTTTTTGAGTGGTCATTCTTTTTGTTGATGTTGATGCTATTGCTTCCTGTTTGTTAGTTTTCCTTCTAACAGTCAGGTCCATCTTCTGCAGGTCTGCTGGCATTTGCTGGAGGTCCACTCTGGACGCTGTTTGCCTGGGTATCACCAGCAGAAGCTGCAGAACAGCAAAGATTGCTGCCTACTGCTTCCTCTGTAAGCTTCATCACAAAGAGACACTTCCCAGATGCCACCTGGAGCTCTCCTGTATGAAGGGTCTGTCGACCCCTGCTGGGAGATGTCTCCCCATAACGAGGGATGGGGTTCAGGGACCCACTTGAGGAGGCAGTCTGTCCCTTAGCAGAGCTTGAGCACTGTGCTGGGAGGTCTGCTGCTCTCTTCAGAGCCAGCAGGCAGGAATGTTTAAGTCTGCTGAAGCTGCACCCACAGCCGCCTCTTCCCCCAGATGCTCTGTCCCAGGGAGATGGGAGTTTTATCTATAAGCCCCTGACTGGGGCTGCTGCCTTTCTTTCAGAGACGCTCTGCCCAGAAAGGAGGAATTTAGAGAGGCAGTCTAGCTACAGTGGCTTTGTGGCACTGTGGTAGGCTGTACCCAGTCTGAACTTCCTGGTGGCTTTGTTTACACTGTGAGGGCAAAAATGCCTACTCAAGCCTCAGTAATGGTGGATGCCCCTCCCCCAACCAAGCTCGAGCATCCCAGGTCAACTTCAGACTGCTGTGCTGGCAGCGAGAATTTCAAGCCAGTGGATCTTAGCTTGTTAGACTCCATGGGGGTGGGATCCACTGAGCAAGACCACTCAGCCCCCTGGCATCAGCCACTTTTCCAGAGGAGTGAACGGCTCTGTCTCATTGGCATTCCAGGTGAAAAACTCCTGCAGCTAGCTTGGTGTCTATCCAAATGGCCACCCAGCTTTGTACTTGAAACCCAGGCACCTAAGGGAATCTCCTGGTCTGCAGGTTGCAAAGACCATGGGAAAAGCGTAGTATCTGGGCCAAATGCACTGTCCCTCATGGCACAGTCCGTCAAGGCTTCCCTTGGCAAGGGGAGGGAGTTCCCTGACCCCTTGTGCTTCCCGGGTAAGGGGACATCTCACCCTGCTTCTATTCTCCCTCCATGGGCTGCACCCACTGTGTAACCAGTCCCAGTGAGATGAGCCAGGTACCTCAGTTGGAAATGCAGAAATCAATCACCCACCTTCTGCGCTGGTCTCACTGGGAGCTGCAGACTGGAGCTGTTCCTATTCAGCTATCTTGCCCAGGAATCCAGAACACAAATTTTTTTTTTTTTTTTTTTTTTTGAGACAGAGTCTCGCTCTGTCGCCCAGGCTGGAGTGCAGTGGCCGGATCTCAGCTCACTGCAAGCTCCGCCTCCCAGGTTCATGCCATTCTCCTGCCTCAGCCTCCCAAGTAGCTGGGACTATAAGCGCCTTCCACCTCACCCGGCTAGTTTTTTGTATTTTTTAGTAGAGACGGGGTTTCACCGTGTTAGCCAGGATGGTCTCAATCTCCTGACCTCGTGATCCGCCTGTCTCGGCCTCCCAAAGTGCTGGGACAGAACACAAATTTTAATTGATTTACATGGCCCTGACAAAGGCCACTTGAGAGAAAAAGAAAATAGGATCCTTGAAAAGGAAATGTTCCACCTTCTTCCAGTTCCATAGCAGGGGGGAAACGACTTTTGGGTAACTAATTTTGTTTTGAAGTCATTTTTACAACATAAAAAAGAGTTGTTCCCAAAGCTAACTGACCCCTTCCATTACTAGAAACTACATTGCTCACAAAGCTTCAAATGGCTACCTTGCCTAAAATCCTAAAATGAAGAACTGAAGTTTAGGTTTAGGTTTAGCTAAGGCAGGTTCCCTGAGAATTGTGCCTGGTGTTGTTCTGCTCAGGAGGGGAAGGGAGAAACATATAAAATTAAGTGAAGCTCCTAGACAGGTGAACCAGGTCCAGCCAAAGTGACAAGATCTTGGAGTACAAAGAAGAACTAAGCATTTCAACGTACAGCAGGTCACAATCAATCAGCAATAGGGTGGTTTTGAAGTATGTCCATAAGTTTTTTGATGCTCTTAGCTTCAAAGGGTGGAGCCTAATTCCTGTCCCCTTGAGTGTGTTTTGCTTGGTGACCTGATGAGTACAACATGGTAGAAGTAAAGTAGTGTGACCGTCGGGATGAGGGCACAAGGGCTCCTCCATGCTCTCTGTAAGATCACTCACTCTGGAAAAATCCAGTTGCCATGTTATAAGGACGTTCAAGCAGCCATGCGGAGGGGCCCAATGTGACAAGCAACTGAGGCCTCCTGCCAACAGCCATGTGAGTGAGCCATTGTAGAAGCTAATTCTCTAGCCCCAGTCCAGCTCCCAAATGACTACACCAGAACTTACATGTGGATCATAATCTCAGGAGACACCCAGAGTCAGCCAGCTAAACCACTCCCAAATTTCTAACCCACAAAAAACTGCATTTTCTGAGATACTAAAGGGTTCTTGTTTTTAGTCACTAAATTTTTAGGTAATTTGCTATGCAGCAACACAAGCAGTGAATTGGGGAAGCATTTATATGGGGCTCTATAGGCAGGCACTGAGCGTTAGAATAAATGCAATGCTAGTTTTTAGAACCAAGATTCTAACTCCAGGCTGCCATGGCCCTGGGACACGTTTATCATGTATGCAAGGGGAAACACATTCAGCATTATCAAATGTGTCTTAAATCAACACCAGTTATTCCTGAGTGGAATTGTTAATAATCATACTGTTCTTAATTGTTGTAGTGTTTCATATTTTCACACAATACTGAAAGAATGACTTAAAAGACTTCTGACAGGCACAACAAAATACTGATATTAAGTCTAATTCAAGACTGGAAGGGGTAACTTTAAAAAATTCAACCCAGAGTAAAAGATGTCAACCCCTGTGGCAGAGAATTTCCATAGATTCAACTGAAGCTTATTTTCCTGGTAGCAGGTAGAACCTTGCCATCTTGAATCATCTAATTTACTAAGCCCTAGATTGACAATACCCCTCCATGTGCTGGTGTCTCTCCATAGATTAAGAAGAAGATGCAAACAAGCAATATTATTTTAGAACCAAGAGATGTTATTCTTGGGCTTAAACTTCTTCACCCTCATCACATCTGCTTCCCAAAATATCAAAAATATTGAAAATCAGGAACCGTCAAAGGCCAATCAACTCAGATGGTGCCTATTTCGAGACTAGCATGTCAATAGTGTTTACACCCCTTCTTACACTTACCTTCTTCTTAATTACCTCTGATTATATATTTAAGGAAACTTCTATGCACTGTAAACACTGTAAAAATAATCCCTTCAGGTTCACATCTTCTCCATCTGGAAGAGACTGGGAGTCCCCTGTCAGCTAAAGTCCTTGACTAGGACATTTCACCTATGGTTTAAGGAATAGGGAATAAATAACAAGAAGAATAATCACTCATGGGCAATGTCATATTTCTCCCTTATTGCCCGTCTCACCATCCTCTAAACACCTCAAGCCTAGGAAAGGGTGTTCTCGTGACAAATTTAAAATCCAGATGGCACCTGCACTACTAAACATGGCCTCCCCACAAACTGACTTGGGGACTAACTGCCACAATTCTTTGCCAGGTTCACAGACAGAAATTAAAGGAAAAAACAACAGCCAAAGGAATTAATAAACTAGCAGGATGCTGACCCCCTCCTCCCTTAGGTAGTTTTCCAGTGAGTCTTGGGGAAATTCTGCAACTCAGATCCTCATCTATTTTTCCCTGTGTTACTGTCACTAGTCTTAAGAGACAAGTGGTTTAAATTCCCAATGGCAAATGCAAACCATTTCAGTTTGGGTTTTTGTTCCCAGAATAGACTAGCTTCAAAATCGCCCAGCAAACAAAGGCAGCATTCTTAAGAGGGCTTCTCCCATGGGAGAAGATTGGAGCCATTAGGGAGAGCAGGGGATCTCAGGAGTACAAAGAAAAGGCAAAATATCTCCAAAAGCATGTTACATTTTTATAGAGATAGACTTACCTCTCAAAAAAAGAGTCAGAGAAAAAAAGATTGTCATTTTTCTAATATTTACATGATCCCTACGATAAGCCCAACAGTGAATCCAGCATTTCAAGTGTGCAATAAAAAGTAGACAATTTACATTGGTTCCCAGGATATTTTACCTTTTACTCAGCAAGAATGAATCATCAAATCATATACCCATGCCTTTGTACATTTATTCACTTCTTAAGCATCTTTTACATACAAGGCACTGTGCTAGGTGTTGAGTGAGCATTGTTGAGCAAAGAAAAAGACATAATTCCTGAATTCACAAAAGTTTACATTTGAGAGGAGGAGATAGAAAGTAAACGTGTGGGCCAGGTGAGGTGATTCATGAATGTAATCCCAGCACTTTGGGAGGCCAAGGCAGGTGAATCACCTGAGGTTCCAGACCAGCCTGGCTAACATGGTGAAACCCCGTCTCTACTAAAAATACAAAAAGTAGCTGGGCATAGTCGTGGGCACTTGTAATCCCAGCTACTTAGTAGGCTGAGGCATGAGAATCTCTTGAACCTGGGAAGCAGAGATTACAGTGAGCCACGATCATGCCACTGCACTCCAGCCTAGGTGACAGAGCAAGATTCTGTCTCAAAAAAAAAAAAAAAAGAAAGAAAGAAATTAAATGTATGTGTGTGTGTGTGTGTGTGTCGGGGAGGACAGAGAGAGACATAGAAGTAACTAATAGATGGAAACATTTATACTAAAATGGTACAATTGACCCAGTCACAAAGACTAAGGAAAGTGTCTATGAATGAAGGCTGATTGAGTTGAATTCTGAAGAATGAATGAATGTCTGGATTATGTGGAGGGAGAACATACTATATTGTATCAGTCTATTCTCACATTGCTATAAAGATATACCTGAGACTTGGTAATTTATAAAGAAAAGAGGTTTAATTGGCTCACGGTTCTGCAGGTTGTACAGGAAGCATGATTCTGGCATCTGCTCAGCTTCTTGGGAGGCCTCAAGAAATTTACAATCGTGAAGGAAGGCAAAGTGGGAGCTCGCATATCTCATGGCTGGAGCAGCAAGAAAGTGAGGCTGGGAGATGCCACACATTTAAACCGCCAGATATCATGAGAAATCTATCATGAGAACAGCACCAAAGGGACAGTGCTAAACCATTCATGAAGGATCCATCCCTATGATCTATCACCTCCCAGCAGGCCCCACCTCCAACACTAGGGATTACCATTGAACATGAGATTTGGGTGGGGACACAAATCCAAACCATATCCTACAGAGAGGGAGAAGTATGTACGAAGGACATACATCAGAAAAGGAGAACAGCACATTCAAGAAACTGAAAGAAATCATGATAACTGCGTTGCAACGACCAAGAAGAAATCTAATGTCTAGAGAAAGCTATAAAGATGAACAAGGGACAGACTACACAAGGCCTTCTAGACATGAATGCAAAAGAGTAGACTCTTTCCTTAATGGTAATGGGAAGCTACTGGGAGCTTTTAAGCAAAGGAGAGACACAATTAGATGTTTGTTTTAAAGAGACCCCTCCTGCTTTATCATAAAGAGCAGATAGAAGAAAGGCTAAGGGGATTGAAGGAGACTAAGTGGAGCCACTGTGGTTGTTCTTGTGAGAGATGGATGCTCGTACCAGAGTGGGCCTATGGGCCCAGATACCAATGACTGACTTCTATTCTGTCAGCACGCCAGCTGCCTCTGTATACTGTGCTCTATTTCTGCTGAACTGTGAGTCTGTGAACTACATTTCCCAGGTTCCCTTGTCTACTAGTCTCCCGTTAGGTTCTGCCAATAGGAAGCACTTAGAAAATATTCCTGCTTCTGGCTCTGACATTGTCAACTGCCATCAGTCCCAGGTAGTTGCCATTGTTGCAGCAGGATGGGATGATTCTGAACTGTAGCAGCCTACACAGTTGTAGGCCTGGTTCATGCAGCTCTTCCTATGCATCCAGATATAACTGCAAAGTGTCTCCAACAAAGCAGTAGAAGGGGCAGCTTTATGGGCTTCACCCCAGGACATTGGCAGCTTCTTGTATCTCAGTTTTACCCATTCTTCCTTTTACCTCTTCCATGTTCCCTCTACCTCCCTTTTGCTCTTCCAGCCCTTCCTACAAATATATAACCAATTCCCTGCATTTAATTCCTTCTGTTTGAATACCTAGAATGCTTTCTTTCTCTCTGACTAAACTTAGACTAAAGCAGCCCAGAAATTAAGTATTGGAACAAATACGCTAAATTCAACTTCTTGCCATTAAGTCATTCTTCATAACAGAAGTCTACCTGTTTGACTTCCTTTGGAAAATTCCGATGATACAGAGCATGCTACTTAATAGGAAAGCCCAGTTCATTGATGGTAATCTCTACTATTAAAGTCTTCCTGAGAATAACCCAAAATCTAACCATCAATTCACTTTAGGTCAATTATTGGGTGCTATTTAGCATGAATCCTGTGTATACCTGACTTCAATTAACTGAAGACGGGCATCATGTCTTCTCAGATACCCCTGAACACCCCCAGTGCCTCTAAAAACTCATTATAATTTATGAATTTCTCATTTCCTTGTCCATGTTCCTTTCAATTTTGTCCTAGCTAAAGAACTTTATCCAAATGAAATTGTATATAGCGGCCTTCTGATATGGTAGAACTGTTCTTGAAGAGTTGGGGTTGGAATCTGAGCTCTATCCTCTCACAACCACATCCTCCTGGAATAGTGCACAATGCTTACAACGTAAATGGTGTGGAGGGTTCAGAGCGATCACCCTGGATCTGAATACACTACAGATGTCATACCGCCTAAGATTAGATTTTGCATTTTTTTTTGTTTGTTTTGAAAGCTATCATTTTATTTTGGGGTCAAAATAACCAACAAATAGATTTTGAACACACACACTGTGTACCTAACACACACTGTATAGGTCTTAAGGAGAATTTAAAAATGAAAAGAAGGATGAGAATAAGAAGCAAAAGAATAATAAGGTATAGTAAGGTCTCCAAATACCTTAAGAACTAGTTGGAGAAATAATACATAAGATCATGGAACTTTTACACTGTTGGTGGGATTGTAAACTAGTTCAACCATTATGGAAAACAGTATGGCGATTCCTCAAGGATCTAGAACTAGATGTACCATATGACCCAGCCATCCCATTACTGGGTATATACCCAAAGGATTATAAATTATGCTACTACAAAGACACATGCACACGTATGTTTATTGCGGCACTATTCACAATAGCAAAGACTTGGAATCAACCCAAATGTCCATCAGTGACAGACTGGATTAAGAAAATGTGGCACATATACACCATGGAATACTATGCAGCCATAAAAAAGGATGAGTTTGCCTCCTTTGTAGGGACATGGATGCAGCTGGAAACCATCATTCTTAGCAAACTATCACAAGAAGAGAAAACCGAACACCGCATGTTCTCACTCATAGGTGGGAACTGAACAATGAGCTCACTTGGACTCGGGAAGGGGAACATCACACACTGGGGCCTATCATGGGGAGGGGGGAGGGGGGAGGGATTGCATTGGGGAGTTATACCTGATATAAATGATGAATTGATGGGTGCTGACGAGTTGATGGGTGCAGCATACCAACATGGCACATGTATACATATGTAACAAACCTGCACGTTATGCACATGTACCCTAGAACTTAAAGTATAATAAAAAAAAAAAGATCATGGAAAGACACCACAGCATTATAGTTATAAATATCAAAGGCTATGTAATTAGTATAAGTAATGCTTTATATTGGCACTCAAGGTAGGAAAGTTGCTTAATTTGGGGATAACTAAAGAACACTTCAACAAGTAATGATATTTGAACTTGATATTTTAGGATGAATAGGACTTAAACATGTGGAAAAGTGTAGAAAACATGTATCTATCTAGAAGGATGACCTCCTTTGTTTATTCATTGATTTTTATTCCAATATCTATCAATAACTTAGAATCAGTAACATTCTAAGCCCTTTGTTAAGTCCTGAGAAAATATTTTTGAAAGAGCTATTCAAGGAACTTACAATTTAATAGGCAAAGATATGGAGGAAGGAAAGTGTGATTTTGTTGTAGGCACAAAAAGCAGCTGTATTTTCAGCAGTGAATTCATAAAGGAATAATTGGAGAAGAATAGCTGGAAGAATAGTTTGGGACCACAGGGGAGAGAGGCCATTAATGTCAGGTTAATAATCTGGAGCTTTACCCCTTTTTTCAAATGATGATGTCTGTGTTACAAATAACTCCAAAATTTATTACCAAAAGGCATTTATTGTGTTCATGGTTTCTGTGGGTAGGAATTCAGGCAAAGCACAGCAGGCACAGCTTGTCTGTGCTGCACAGTGTCTGGGGCTGACCTTGAAGTTTGAAAGCTGAAATCTGGAATCATCTGAAGTCCCAATCACTGATATTCTTCAGGCTGATTCTCATTGTTGGCTGCAGGTCTCAGTTGCTCGCCACAAGGGCCTCTCCAAACATCTACCTCAGACTCGTTTATAGTATGGTGGCTGAGTCCCAAGGGAAAGCATTGAAAGACATAGGGCTATCCATATATCCATATCTATTTGTCTATATCGAGAGAGAGAGAGACAGAAAGAGAGAGAGAGAGAAGCTATATCGGCTGGGCGCGGTGGTTCGTGCCTGTAATCCCAGTACTTTGGGAGGCCAAGGTGGGTGGATCACAAGGACAGGAGATCGAGACCTGGCTAACATGGTGAAATCCCATCTCTACTAAAAATACAAAAAATTAGCCGGGTGTGGTGGCGGGTACCTGTAGACCCAGCTCCTCAGGAGGCTGAGGCAGGAGAATGGCATGAACCCGGGAGCCAAAGCTTACAGTGAGCCGAGATTGAGCCACTGTACTCCAGCCTGGGTGACAGAGTAAGACTCTATCTCAAAAAAAAAAAAGAGAGAGAGAGAGAGAGAGAGAAGCTATAACCTTTTTGTGAACTAACATTAGAAGTCTGGAAGTCACACATATCACTTTCATCCCAATCTTTTAGTTGGAGCAGTTACAAGCCCCTCTTGGTTGGAGGAATACTGGTTTCATTGTAAGAAGAAGGAAGGAAGGAAAGAAGGAAAGAAGGAAGGAAGGAAGGAAGGAAGGAAGGAAGGAAGGAAGGAAGGAAGGAAGGAAGGAAGGA
>NC_045448.1:66493364-66561087 GCF_002776525.5 Piliocolobus tephrosceles | reverse complement strand
GGAAGGAAGGAAGGAAGGAAGGAAGGAAGGAAGGAAGGAAGGAAGGAGAAAAGAAAAGATAGATAGGATAGATACGTACATACATAGATGATAGATAGATAGACAGATAGATAGATAGATAGCAATGTAGATGGAACATGGAAATGAATAAAACAATTACTAAAGTAAAACTAAAGGAAAATATAGCATTTGGTTTCTCGTATATAAAGAGTATTATTCTGAGTTTCATTCCTTTCCTGCCCCCAGCATCCTCTATTGGAAATCTTAATGCTATAGGTTTCAAAGGGTTTTCTGTAGAATATCAGTCCCATAAACCACTCCAACAAAAGAAGACACTATGCTCAAAAGGATGTAGATATACACATACTTTATCCCCCTCTTGGAAACTCTCAATGTTCCCGAGCATATTAAAACCTCCCAGAAAGTCAGCAGTTAAAAAAAAAAAAAGTTTCACATTGTTTTTTCCAGAGTATCTCTAATCTTTTTGACTACTGAATTTCTTTTTTCTTTTTGACTTTTTGCTAATTAACATCCTGTAGTACTAGCCTTAAAGGCCATTGCCTCAGTTGCCCCCAGGCACAAAAGTAAAAGGCCAGGCAACTAATCAATCAACAAGTACTCATCAAATGCCTAATTAGAAAAAAGACTGCAAATGAATAGAAAATGTATTATATTAGCAGTATTCTTCACCCAATAAAGTAAAATTAAAAATAAAAAATCAATGCAAACTTTAAGTTCTTTCAAGAGAGTCTAAGAAAGATTCCAATGAAAGACACAAGATCACCTTGAGAATTTAGATTTGGTAAAATGACACTTGCTGGGGAATGTTTTTACGCCTATTGGTAAGGCTAGGTTTTGGAAACTTTTTATTTTAAAAGATAAGATTTAAAAGTGTTTATCTTCCAAAGGTTGCTTTGTATTCAGATGGGAGACTTGCTTGCCCACAAAATGGAGTTTTAAAAGAAAGTGTTCTATCAGCAAAGAACCCCGTGCATAGTGGAGTAAGCTACTACAGCATGCAGGAGTACCTCCTATAAATCATGATTGGCGTCTCCCAAAGGGGCTTCACTCTGTAGAACGGCAATGTTCTGGGAGGACAAGGCTGTGTCACTGGCCTCTTTGTTAGCATGATTGATCACATACAGAATCAGCAATTTTCCTTTGTGAAAGTCTGCTTTCTTCTGGCCCATTTCCCCTCACTCCTTTTCTTGCTTCCCTCTTTTCTCCAAGACCCTTGCTTCTGGCCCTCCAAACAAATACCTTAGCCTAGACAAGGCAAACTCATTCAAACAGAACTCCTTAATATCTCCTGGCCTGCCAGGTGCCAAGCTGATTTCTCAATCTGCTATCAAAAGCAGGCTGTGAGCTAGAAATCAGGCTGCTTGCTATTGCTGGGCTGAAAAATAAATAAATAACTAAACACTATTTAAAATTCATTCTACAGCTGCTTTTCAATCTCATAAAGGACTCTTGATCTAGGTTTAGTCCCAGGCTCTAACAGCTATCTTGGCATCTTTCCTCTACCAGCTTGAACCCTGTACTTGATCTTCAAACTATTGCCTACCTGCAGTCTCATTTCTTTAACACCTTATCCTTTTTTCCAAATCCATTCTGAAAAACACCGTCCCCAGATCAATGCAAGAATCTACTTCCCCTGCTCCCATTTACAGCACAGCCAGGATGATCACAGCCACTGTAAACTCCGATCCCAGTTACAGAGATACCACATCTCCAACCTCCAATTCTTACTCCAATTCTTGGTCAGCTCCCTGTCCCATTTACCAAAGTGACTGTGACAAAGTCCCCCACTCTCCTGAGCCACCTGTACAACACTTACTGCACACCCTGAGTTCTAAGGGAGACTGGGTTCTCCTTGGGCAAGCAAACCAGAACCATCCAGTGAAACTTCCTGGATCTCCAACCTGCCTACACCTGCAATTCTCCATCCTAGAGTATCTACTCTTAATTCCATACTACTCTCTTCTTTGACCACTGTGGTCTGGCCACACTGGCCTTCCTGTTCCTTGAACAAGACAAGCCCATCTCAGGGGCTTTGCTCCAGTTGTTCCAAATGCTTGGAATTCTCCTTCCTCTGATTTTCATGGGCTGGCTCCTTCTTGGTATTGAGATATTTGCTTAAATGTGTCCTTAGTGGGGTTTTCCCAAAGCAATCTACGTAAAGCAGTCAGTCAGGCCATCTGTCAATTCATCCAACATTCCCTGCATAGCTCTTAGTAAGCAGTATGATGGTGCTTGTGTGTCATGTTTCCCGCTCTGTCCCCAGGGCTTGTCACTGTGCCAGACATAAAGGAAATGCCCACCAGATGGATCATGAATGAACATGTGAAATAACTGGTTGGCAAGTGTGAGCCCATATATATAACTAGGGGAGTGTGGCAGATTGCAGGGCGGTGTCGAGTACCCATTCAAGGCATGTCCTTATACATCTAAGGCATGGTTGTGTGTTGTTCTCTCACTTGCTCAGTTGCTTGGGTGCAAGTACTGAGTAGACAGATAGATGGCGTTAAGCATGGTTGGGGTTTTGCCAGATGAATGTTACAGAGCAAGAGAGAGACCAAGAGGTCAAGGGCTTTACAAGGCAGTGCTTTTCATGTTGAATCTTGGAATCTGCGCTTAAAAAAAAAAAAAAAAAAGGAAGTAATTAAGACAAAGGGAGTGGGTGGAAAGTGAAAAAGTGGTCGGAACAAATAAATTAGGGGTCTAGATGAGGATAGAGAGCTGAAAGGTTAGGGGGATGCTGCTCACAGAATGGAAGATTTGGCACAGAGCTTTCAGAGGAACTGCAATTATTGGGTAGAGAAAGAAAGTGAGAAACAGAATCAGACCCCGTTCCAACCTGAGAGTAGAGCCACTGGCTTGAGGAACAAGCCAATCGAGCTCTTCAAGAGACCACCACTAACTCCCTGTCAGCATACCTCCTGCACCTTTCTGTGCCCAAGGAATCCCTATGCTGCCTTATGTTTCACCATCAAACGCTCCTTCTGTTTGTCTAACTCTGGAACATGTCAGGCCCCACCTAGGGAAAGAAGAAAAATGAATCAAAGAAAACTGCCTCCTACTCTGCTTCTATTAAAATGCAGGTTGTCACCTTCACAAGGAAGCTTCCCATACACACCCTTCTTCAGTCCCCCATCAGGATTAGAGAACTTTCCTTACACACCAGAAAGCTCAGGGCATTTCTCTACCACGGCCTGCTGCACTGCTTCAAAACATCTATGCATGGATCTGTTTTCCTCACTAGAGTCAGAATTATATGAGGGCAGGACAATATTTTACTTATCTTAGTTTCCAAGCACAAAGCCTAGGGCTTGGGATATCATAGGCAATTATTAGCATTTGTTGAATAATTCAATGAATAAGCAGGCACATGAATTATAACAGAGAACAGGAGACTGAGATGCATGCTGTAATAACACATACCAGGCAGACTCCTAGGTCATCAGATCACCTGTGGGGACCAGAAGTCACAGTGCTGTCTACCCCACCCTGCCCCATCACACCCGCCCTGCATACCACTCAAAGACTTAGACAGAGATGATCTGGGCAAGTCTCTCTGACTCAGTTCCCACATTCAAATACGGATGCCAAGTCGAAAATACTTCACCCTAAACCATCTACAAACACAGGTTTTATTGATGAACTGATATTTGCTCAGTTCTTAAAGGTCCTGGGGGAAAATAAACTCTAGGAAAGTTCAAAGCATGATTCAGCTCAATGGGAGGCAGCCCTATTTGTTTCTCTAGAAATAGGTCTCCTACTCCGACTTGAAGTTTGACTTATAATTGCCAAATCATTACTTCCAGTTATGAGCATTTATTGTTAAAACTAATGAGGTGCCTCCAAAAAAATATTTTCACAACTTGGTTTTGAACATTCTAAGAAGTTCTTTCTTAGAAACTACAAATGGAGTCTTTGTAAGAAAAACCACCTCTTGCCCTGACCAGGTGGGCCAGTTCAGCTTCGTGCTGACAGGAACGCTGGCCACTCTGTGGCAGGGGAGCAAGGGAGAAGCTGGCTCCCTTCCACCAGGGAGACCATCTTCTCTCCAAGCCTGAAGTTAGTTCTCCAAAGGGCAAAGCCAGCAGGCAACACTTTGTGTGGTAAGAGAGAGACTTGTCTCACTATTCTCAAGAAACTCAGCCACTGTTACAGTTCCCTGGGATGAAGAAGTGACTTTGCCACAGTCAGATTGGCCCTCAGAGTTTTGTACAACTAAAGGTGCTTTCCAGATCTCCCTTCCCCAGGCTCGCCCAGGGGTGCCTGCTCTACTATGAAGGCAGCTAAAAGGCTGTGTCAAAAACTAGAAATGTGTGCTGTAATGTTGCTCAACCCAGAGGTGGAAATATTAGCAAAACCTAAGAAACTTATTAAAAATGTGCATGTCTAGTCAGACTCCCTAAACATGTCCCCTTCAAAGATTTCAATAAACCTTCTTTTCATGCCAGAAACCATAGATATTCTATTACATTTCTGTTATATTTGTCCTGAGAATACTAAGAGTAAAATAAGAGCATTTAAAATTATTTGTAAGTTTATAGTGGATACAGTAAAGGCAGCTATCACCAGGAAGCTGTTCTGATAAGTTAGAGATGACAAGGAAGTTATATCCATAAGTCAGCTCTGGCAGTCAGCAAGGGCTGCCCTGGATTGTGAAGAACTCTGGGGACCATGTCCAAATGTAACAAGATAAAATGCCACGAGCGATTATTGATGTCTGCCATGGATCAGGGAATGCACAGCAATGGTGTGTGTGCCACATATCTGCCTCTGCAGCCTAGACCCTCTGCAAAGCCAGAAACAAAAGCCCAGCTCTCCAGCCTCTTTACATTCCAAGTAAAATCCCTTCCAGGAAGCCAGAAACAAGTTCTGCTTCTGGATTTGCTAAACAATGCTTATTTAAAGATGCAATGAATAGCTGAGATGAAATTAAAAGAGCAAGTCGAGCCACACACTTCCAGGAAACAGACCCCAAAATATGAAGCAGAAAATCTTTCAGAGACAGAAGGGGAGGTTTCCTAGGAGAAGCACAGTTAGTATGTACGCGAGAGTGTTAGCAAAATGATGTCTGCCAGTTCACAGTGTTTTCTTTGCATTGCTCAAGGGTAAAGTGAAAGATAACAACACTGTTTTGAACATGTTTAGATGTTTTTTTACCAGAGGGAGCTACAGAAAGCCTGAATTCTCTGACTGAAATGGAAAAGAAAGAACAAAAAGGCACGTTGCGCATTTTGCTTATTGTCAGTTACTTCACAGCATTTCTTAAACACCTGAGGTGTGACTTGGTGGGGAGGGGTTGGTGGATATCATTTTAAAGGAAGTTTTCAGATTTTTTTTTAATGGCTTCAAATAAGGTTATTTGGGACACTCAAGGTCAGTGTCCAAGGCCTTCGCTCATTCTCTGAGCATGCTGGACCAGAAAGGACCATGAGTGCCTAGCTGCACTCACTTTTCCCCAAGGCAGGCACCCCTGACGGCCCATTCTTTCTGACTCCCACCCCACTCGTGAATGCTTAGCTACTCTGCCGTGTGAATTTACAACCGCCCTGGTGACTGTCTTGAATGTGTCGGTGCATCTTTACTGGAAGGTTAGATGGGAGGTGTGGGGCCAGATGCTCCACGTGGACTAAGTCCAATGAGAGATCCAGCCCTGCACATACTTTCTAGTCATTTAACTGCCTCCGTTTCAGTTCTATCATCTGAAAATAGAGATATTAATATCTTCTTCACAGGGTTAGCGGGAGGACTAAACGCCACAACAAAGCACTCTGTGTGTCAAAAAGCAAATGCAAAGCATCCCATGCCAAATTTCGCTAGCCTTCTGTCCACTGTGATCTCAGTTGAAATGGCATCTCCTGAAAGAGGTCTTCCCTGACCACTCTGTGAAAATTATTGCTCCTCTCCCTCTCTATCACTTTTACCTGCTTCCTCATACTGCTTACAACTCCCCAACACTTTATGATGATTTATATACTTAATTGGTTATTTTATTGTCTGCCTCATCCACCAGAAATTCATGGGCAAGGACTTCTGTCTGGCTTGTTGCCTACTATAATTCCAGGCCCAGAATGCACCTGGCAAGTAGCAACCACTCAGTACATGTTTCCTGAATAGATGAATGGATCTTTCTACACCTGGCTGATCTCTACCATCTAGTTGAGAGGACAAAGTAATACTTCTTGGTGGCCCATCTCCCAGCGAACCACCAGAAACAAAGTAGGAACCCACTCAAAGCCAGAAATGATGTTTCCCTTTAACACTAATATATCTAGGACATTTTCATGTAGAAAAGACATATGATCAAAAGTTCTACTTAATAACTTAAAATGCATTTTAGTGTGTGGAATTGAAGTGGAATTCAATGTGTCCAGAAGTTCTAAGTTCAAAAACTATAAAAATCGAAGGAATTTCTCACTAGGAGGAAAGAGGACAATTTTTTAAAAAGTAGAATCCACTGTTTATACATTTGTTGCATAAGGAAAAATTCACTCAGAAGAGATCTAACACAGATCTAGTGCTATCTGAATAATAGCCAAGCCCTTTTTCATAATGTTTGACTGAAGCTGGACTTAACTGGTCCCTATAGATGTCAGCCTCATAGAAACAGCCCTTCAGAAACCGGAAAATATAACATCAAGGATCCGGTTAATCACTCACTGATGTCAACCACTTCTTATTTATGCCCAGAAAATAACCCCATTCATAGTGTCAGGACTAACAGAAACTCTTCATAATTTCACATCAGCCACTTTAAGGGTCCATAAATAAATATGCCCAGCTTGGAGGGCAAGTGGTTCTTAGTTAGGAAATCTGAAAAGCAAAATAGTACAAATAATAACAAAGGGCAATTATCTTCAGCCGCTACTGTGTCAACAAGGCCAACAATGGAAACTAGGGACTACTAGAAGGGGGAGGGAGGAAGAGGGATAAGAGGTGAAAAACAAACTATTGGGTACTATGCTCAGTACCTGGGTGATGGGATCATTCATATCCCAAATCTCAGTATCACATGATATACCCAGGTAACAAATCTGCACATGTGCCCCCTGAATCTAAAAGTTCAAAAGAAAAAAAATAGTTACCTTGTACCTGGCCTGCCAATGTGAAATGGAGAATTAAGTGTTCAGTCAATTTTCTACAAAACTCTAAACCCATGCCCTCCATTGAGAGATGCAAGAGCTATCACTTCACGTTTCAGGATTCAAAAGAATCTGTTTGAATTGCTCCTGAAATACTTACCAAGCTCAATCACAGCTCTTAGAGAAGTGCCCGTCCTTGGGTATTGATCCTGGCAAACCCGAGAGCAGAAATAGAGAGGATGAAAACAAGTGTCATATTTGTTTTGGGTGGAAGGCAATAAGGAAGTTGAAACCTCCTCTTGAGACCAGCCTAAACCATCCCAATATGTCTATTGCCCTTTAATTGGATTCTAATTTCCCCTGATAGCCCCTCAAAACCCACCCCTTCACACAGCCCAATATCCTTGTGTGAGATGTCAATATACCTCAGATTCCACATTTCCATTTTCAGATCTCTCTCCCAATGCACCCACTTAACAACATATTTTCTCTCCCTATTTATAGGAAACTATCTCTATTCTGGTCACCATTGTGTACTGACCCCTGGGAGACCCAAAAGATCACATCAACTTTTAGCTTGTGGTTCTTCTTACAAAAGAATACAGGCAGCTTTGGGGTGAAACATGGATTCATAGCTTGCTTCCAGCAGGTCATCACTGGGAGACCTTGGGCCACTTTGCAAGCCTTCAGCTTCTTCATATATAAAGTGGGTGCAGTATTACCTACCAATATAGGAATGTTATGAGGATTAAATGCTAGAATAGATATGGAAAAAATGTAGCACATTGCCTGGCATACGGTAGGCCCCTAGTAAACAGTAGTTTCTTTCCTTCCTTTTCTGCCCCTTGCATTTAACTCTGAGGAGTTCAGAATCCATATTGATTATTATCAGATAGCATGCTTTATCATAAGTATTAAATATCTTAATTATATTTTCAGGAAAGAAAATGTCCATAAATAAAGTACATTGATCATTGATCCTAGGTCAATTAGAGTATACGGTGTTTACATTGTAACTTAAAATCCATTGTGGAAAGTAGTTACTTATCTTCTATAGCAGGTCTAATAGAAAAATTTTAGAAATTTGGAAAATTCATCATCTTATTCAGGAAATGTAATTTGGTAGGAAAAAACAGAGGCTTCAAAAACGATAATTCACAAGTTTGTCTTCACCATGTACTACATGGATGATTCTAGGCAAGTTTATTAAACACTTCTAGGGACTAATTCCACATTTGTAAATTGGTATATTATTACCCATTTTGCATAATATTTCACACAGAGTGGACTTAAATAATATTTTTGTCAAAAAAATACACATTGATGATGCTTTCAGCACTGACTTAAAACCTCTCAGACCTGTGGAACCCCAGAAATTTCATCCCCATTCTACTTATTAAAGTATTAACCTGGGAAATCACAATACTGTAAATTACCCCAGCTAAAAAGTCCAAAACCCTGAAATTCCCTCCTTTGGATAGTCCTTGCTTGCGCGCATGCTCACGCCTGCTAAATATATTTGCCCTTATCATGACAGCCAACCATTCACCCTCTCTCCTGGATTTTAATTTCTTCTGGACAAGGGCCTCACACACTTCCCAATTTCATTTGCCCTACTGCCCAGCGGGGCCCAATACCAAGCATTGAAGCCTCCTCCCTTGCAAGCACCCTAGAGTCCCTCAACTCTTTGACCATCCACTGAAACTGCCTTGCCACTCTCCAGCCCCTCAAAACACTCACCATTTACTTTAATCTAACAAACATTTTTAGAAAAAAAGTTCTCACACCATGCTGATTGAATTCTGTTTCAACTCAGTTTCCCAATACTGGCCCCTCACTGCTGCTGAATCTCCCCACTTGGCTCTCCTGAACTTGCATGTACAGCCCCATTCTCAATCCCTAACCTAACTCCAAGCAGCAGCATTGCCTCCTGCACTGCAGAGACATTCAAGTTAATATGAAAGCATCAATTGCAGCATCGCTCTAAATGGACCCACTCACTTAAGGGTCTCTGGTGACTTTTAATAGCCACTTCAACAGTTTCTCAGCACTTTGTCCTGTTGCTTACCACTTCTTTCTTGAAGCTTGCTCTTTCCTTGTCATCCTGTATACTGCATTTAATTCTCCTGTTTCTCTCCTCATTGGTTCACCTTCCTCCTTCAAACCCTAAAAGCGTAAATTCCCACAATTCTGAACCACAGCCCTTGACCCTCTGTCCTTTGTGTCCTCATTGAAAAACCTCATCTATCCCCATTACTTTTGCCATTGCTTCCAAAGAAGCTGCCTCCACATTCTGTGCCTACAATTCCACCAAATACTCCAGAGGATTCCATCAGGATATTCCATAGCCAGCTCAAACTCAACACCTTTAAAATTTATCTCGTTCCTCCCTCTCACCCTTTCTCTTAACTGTGTCTATTAAAACACTGCCAGTCTCCCATTCATTCAGTCATTCTTGACTCCTTCCCCTTCTCCTCTCCTTGCCAAATCACACCTATTCTAACTCTTGAATCCATCACTGCATCCTATTCTTCTTTTTCCTTCCGTGATTCAGGCCCTCAGAAACTTCAAGAAAATTACAAGAGCTTTATCACTGTTTCCTCTTCCTCCTAAGTCTTGGGGTTTCCACCACCAAATTCAGCAGCTAAAATTAAATCTAAATCACAGTTTAGCTTGGAATTGCAGAACCTCCTTGACCTGGCCAAAACTTGGCCTTCCAGCTTAATCATTCTCTTCTTTTCTCAGTGAACCTTGAACCAACCTTTAACGGCTGCCCAATAGGTCACTGTTCCCCAGACAGGTGCTTACATTTCTTGCCTCCTTATCTTTTTTTTTTTTTTTTTTTTTTTTTTTTTTTTTTTTTTTTGAGATGGAGTTTTGCTGTGTTGCCCAGGCTGGAGTGCAGTGGCATGATCTTGGCTCACTGCAACCTCCGCCTCCTGGGTTCAAGCAATTCTCCTGTCTCAGCCTCCCAAGTAGCTGAGGTTATAGGTGCCTGCCACCGTGCCTGGCTAATTTTTGCATTTTTAGTAGAGACAGGGTTTCACCATATTGGCCAGGCTCATCTCGAACTCCTGACCTCAGGTAATCCACCTGCCTTGGCCTCCCAAAGTGCTGGGATTACAGGCATGAGCCACTGTGCTGGGCCACCTCTCCACTTTTGTTCTCATCATTCATCTCATCCCATTTGCCCTCATCATATCATTCCCCTAAATTTCTGGCTGGAAAAAATTATCTTATGCACTCTTCTAGGCTCAGCTTAAATGTCATACATACCCTGAAACCTTCCTGATCCACCATCAAACATGATCTCATCGCTTCCTTGTCACTAATAGGATGTAAAGCATTCTGTATGACTTCCTAATGTCTCCTGCTTATTGAAGTGTCTCCCTTAGCTGGACGCTCCCTGTCCCCTTCCTCTCAAGCTCCCCGTACACCATTGCTGCTGACCTAGGCCACACTGCCCTCCTTCCTCTTTGTCCCCTTCCTTACTCTGCTATTTCTCTGTAGTCAAATACTCCAGCCACCACCATTACCATCTGTCCCCTTCAAATAGTGAATCCCTTCTACCCATACAGTGATAGAAACCTTTAATTCCATCCATACCAACTTTGAAATATGTCTCAAAGTCAAAGGTAAGCAAATGAAACCATAAACTTGGCTAGAGGTTCTGTTCTCAGGAAGCTAAAAATAATCTTGCAAAGATCTTAACTCTACTTTGTCTTGCATGTGCAACCTTTAATAATCTAATTCTATCATACCATGTGTCTTATGATTTTCTTCTTTTCTTTCACAAGTGAACACACTCATTTACCTGATGTAATAGCCTGAATAAAAGAGAGTAGGGTCTCCACTTACAACATGGCAAAAGTGCTTCAACCCATCTCATTTATATTCACTCGATAAAAGTCACACATTTGCATTCTCCTGTTTTTGACATTTGCTTTAACTAATCAGGGGAAACATTAGATAAAATATCTAAATAATTGCACAGGCAAACATATTTACAGCTAGAGATTGAAACTGTTAAGACGCTGGCAGGCAACATCAAAATTTTGAAAGTTCCTATTGGCTCTTGTAAGAAAGGCTAAGTTTGACCCACAAAAGATAGTTTAGGGGAATCGACTACAATATGCAGAAGTGCGAGGCTGCAAAAGCTGGGACTCACTGATGCTGTTCGCCCAACATTCAGGCTCATGTCCTGATGCCTCGGTAATTCCACTGCAGAGTGAAGAGGAAGCAGCTCAAGATCTCACACATGGTAGTTCTGGGTTTTCACAGAACTGAGAAATAACACTTAAAATGGTCTTCACTTGTATTGTTTCAACTACATAAGGGGCTAAAGAAGCTTTTGTTGTCTTGCCTAGGATTATGATAGTATTTTGTAAACAATAAAGTGTTATATAATTGCAATGTGTTAGAGCCTTGCTTATATGGCAAATTCATTCCAAATTTCAAATGACTTCAAAATGAATTTTAAAATGTGTTTCACTGTAAGCTCCTAGAAGGTTGGACCCATTTCTTATTTATCTTTGCATCCTATCTCCCATAATATTTTTAATATAAATGCTCAAAAGTTCTTGTTTTAAGCATGACAAAATGAATTGATATAGAAGAAATAAAGCCGGAATTAACCAACAACAAGTCTCTGAAAATGTAATCACTTGGCATTACATTAAGCCTTTCTAAGTTACTTGCAATGGGACTATTTAAATCAGACTCCAAATAAGAAACAGAAAGCCTACAGATAAGAAAACAATTGTGTACATTTACATCTTCATCAGATTATATTTCCTCTCATGCAAATCAGCAGAATCAACTCGCATGGAATTTGACAGCAAGTCTTTCGGCAAAGGAAAATTATTCAGCCTCCTTGGCACAAACGCAAATTTGAGCTATGGCTAGAATAGAGAGGAAATAAAAGGCCAGAGAAGGCATCCATAGAATGTGGGTCCCTTTCACTTGGGGTTTTCATTCATTCCCTCACACTGGCCAATATGACAGCAGGAAAATATTTAACTCATGCCTTAAAATTATGCCTTCATTGGTGCTCCCTGCGCTTGCTATTCAGGAAATCACCTAGCTTGAGACCTCTGTGTCCTCACTGAATGAGTATTATTCACACACTACACACACACACACACACAACCATTTAAACCATCACTGTTTCTTCTGAATCCAGAGCTGGCTTCTCTACTGAGAATCTCGCCCCTGGGAGAGACATCAATGGAGCAAGGAAATTGCCTCTACCTCTGGGCCTGTTACCAGGGCTCCCTCTTTTCAAGGCTCGCCACAGCCATGCTCTGAGAAACATTGATCTATGCTCCCCTCATTGTCCCGCTGCACCAGAAACAAGGAGCAGTAAAAAAGAACAGTCATTATTTGTATTTGGCAAGAAAGGCGGCAGTAAAAACTGAGAGGCACTGGATATGTAAATGTCAAAGTGAGGATGTGAAGGAAGCAGGGACAGGAAGCACTGCGGAGCTGTCTCAGTGGAGAGGAGCTTCAGTTACAGAGAAATAAGTAATTGATGGGGAAGGAAGAAAAGAGGGAGAGAGAGAAAGATGGAGGAGTCTACTACACCTCAGAGCAAACAAACTTCAGATTCAGATGCTGTTTCCACCTCCCAAGATGAATGGCATAATGGCCAAGAGCCATGGAGGCACTGGAGCTGAAGGTCTGCAGTTCAAATCCTGACTCTGCCATTTGCAATTTCTAGGATTTATATTGGTTATTTTTTTAATCCCTTTGTGCCTCCGTTTCCTCATCTGTAAAAGTGATGATGATAATAACTACCTAATAAAACTGTCATGAGGCTCAAATGAGCTAATACTTAGAATGGTTAATGTTAGAGCAGTGTCTTATTTCATCTTTTGTAGCAGTGGGGGTCTCACTATGTCACCCATACTGGTCTCAAACTCCTGGCCTCAAGCAGTCCTCCAGCTTCAGCCTCTCAAAGTGCTGAGATTGCAGGCATAAGCCACCACACCTGGCCATTTTTTTTCCCCAAAGTGACAAGCTAAAAGAATTTTAATTTGTGAGCTACGCTTTAACTAGAAAATACATTAGATATAAAAACATGTTAGGCAGACTACAAGAAAATTGGCATGGAAACCAGCCTTACCCAAATATAAATGAAATAATGATGAGTAAAGTAGAATATTATGTGAGCTGCTATTATGATGATGATCTGATAAGTCATTTCAACACTTCTGACTTCCTTCCCTTATTAAGAAAAAGAAAAGCAGCTAAACCGGGTACTTCTATCTTTAAGCTTCTATCACTCTGCCCACCAAGTATGAATAATTTGCCATATAACTTGGGAAAACAGTCACATGAGCATGTGGGTGAGAAGGCTCTGGATTTTCAGCATGCTGTTGAGACCCTTGCTGTCATTTAATACAAAACAAACCCTCTCTGGTGGCCAGAGTTGTCCTCACTCAGCAGTTATTGCCTTGGGGGTCTCTGGTGGACCAGATTCCTGCCTGGGGACTGCATTCAAGTCCCTGGGGAAGAAGGTTCTAGGAGGAGGAGTCACTCCCAAAATAGCACTTACTTCCACTAAGTGCGAATGCTACTACATGAAATAAGTATTGAGTGGGTTTTTTTCCTACAAATTTGCCTTCAAGATGGGTCGTTTGTCAAATCAAGTAGAGATGAACTCTGTGATCGCTGAGCCTCCTCTGGTACCCTACTCCAAACCCATTTTAAGTAGAGGTGGATTAAGAGAAGGTAGACTGCAGGGACTGATTTGTAAAGTGTACTAAAGTATCACCAGGACACAGAATGTTGCTAGAAATGTTATGAAATGGCTAAAAATGTGCTTGTCAAAACTCTTTTTGGAAAGACTATTGTATGTGATCAGAAGAATACAGTAATTCAATGGTTCTTATCTGGGGTTTGATGCTCTCCGGAGATGTCTGAAATTGGGTGGAGAGAAGGATTTGGGTAGTCACAACTATTGGGAGATCAAAAATGGCATTTAGCATGTAATGGTTGGGGCCAGGAACAAGAATGCATAAAATAGAAATTTTCTGTCTAAAATGCCATTGGATGTCTTGCTGAGAAACATACTATTAAGTGCTCCCAGAGATCTTGCACCTTCTGAGGAGGGCGGTCTAGCTAGCTCCTGGTCCCCCACTCCTACCTCCAGTACTGAGTAAAGTGAGCTGAATTTTCACATAATAGAGAAGCTATGGCCTCTTCCACTCTCTGACCACTCTTTACTGGCTCCCAGGTCCCTGTACCTGGAATACAAGTCCCCAGGCACCTGGTTTGTGGAATGCAGAAGTGTACTTTGACCAGTATGCTATAACTGACTTCCACATGGTATCATATGTAATTCTCATGGCAACTCCTTGATAAGAGAGTAATGTTCACAGAATCTCTAGTGGAGAAGAGAAGACTGGGAGGCTATGTGCCTAGGAACCGCATTCAATATCTCACCCAGTCCTGGTCCACCTGGACCACCCTCGCAACCCTGGGGTCTGGAGCTTGCTGTGGGACTGCCATCCCCGCTGAGCCCAGAAACTATAGGCAGCTCCTCAGAGACCCCTTCTTGGCATCACTAGTCCCCAAGCCCAAGTCCCACGGAGATGTATCTGCTGGGCAAACCACAGTCACATATTTGCACCCTAGAAGCAAACGGGTTTCAGTCAAAAGTGGGGAATAGTCCCTGACTCCTAACAAGATCCATCAGGCACCAAATTCCTCAAACATGACTGGGAAGCTCAGATTCCCAGCGGCCAAAAGGAAAGGCAAACATCAGAACACAGGACTGTGGGAAAGCCTTCATCTTCAGGGACCTTGACTGTAATCCTTCACTAAAGCTAAGGTGACCATGTGACCTGTTTGCCAAGCACGGTTTCGTGCATGGCTATTGTCCTGGCTTAAATACTAATAACATCTTTTCACTCTCAGAAGTGTTGCATGGATTTGCATGTGTGTATGCATACGTGTGTGTGTACATAACTGTACTTTCGTGTGAATGTACCCAAACTGTCACAAATTGTGCTGCAGACACCAGGCTCCTGATAAAGCGGGCATTACCTCCTCTTCCAGGAACTGCTCAGTACAATCTGAGACTCTGACTTAAGAACGATTTGAAGGAACCACTTCCCTAATAACAGCATTGCCTTGACTTGGTAAATGATTTGTTGCTTTGCAGTTGGAAAACCGGGAAGTGATAATTCCTGGAAAAGATTCTTTCCACTGTGTCTGTTCTGTTAAGTGCATTTCTCAGACTCCGTTATTTTATCTCACTTCCCTCAGGACTCTGCCCTTAGCTGGCTTCCAAGTAGCAATATAATTCACCTTTTTGCTTTAACTTTACAATGCCAGCATATTTTCAGTATTGTAGCTCTTTGGGGAAGAGTGACTGGGGAGGAATCAAAAAAGAAAAAGAGAAACCCAAAAAAGAAGATTGAAAAATAAAGTAGAGAAAGGATGGGGTTAGAGGGAAGAAACAGAAAGTTAGAAGAGAAAGGAAGTAAAAAGGAAAAAGGAAATTAAATGAGAGGAAAAGAGAGAAGGAAGAAAAGAGAATCATTTTACATGATATATTATTCATATATTTATTTCTCTTGACCTGGAACACGTGTGGGTAAAAGCAGGCAATTCGGTAAGCTTGGTGGTCTCCACCAGATTCCAGTGGGTTTCCCTGGCTAAACTCAGTCCCAGTGTCTGAGCCAATAAGAGCTTCTGCCCCACGTTGCACCATCCAGCAAACAGTGCTATAGAGTGGAAGCAATGGATAGCTGGGTTTATTCAAGCTGAGGTTCAAAACAAACCCTGCACATGACCCCCTGTGATGTACTTCCCAAGGAGAAGCATGCCCAAGAATAACCTAAACCCCCATTTTTAGCCCCAGCAAAATTAAGACCCTTCCCAAGCTACAGATCAACTTTATCTGAAATACCACCTTCTTGAGAAAAACTTTTTTCATTTTGAAAAATCCTTGTATCAATTCCATTTGAGCATTCTGCTATTCCCAGTGATGTTTTAAAACAATGGTACCCAAATACATATTCCTAAACTGATAAATGGAGAAATCACACTTTGCAAATTAAGACAATGTCACTTTTCAAAATAAAACACACCCTATAACCCTGCTATGTCACTGGGTAGCAGAACCAGCATTTTCTCTTCCTGTTTACAGGTAATTAAGACCTTCTGGCATGTTATAATCACTACATATTGAAAGATTTTAAAGCATCTGTTTTAACCCACAACCTCATTCTAATTTGTACATGTCTACAAGGATAGATATGGGAAAAAAAATATCACTTCTTCTGAATGATCCAACCTCACAATTAATAATTGAGAATCTCTTTTTCTCTTTCTCCCTTGCCTTTTTTCTCTCCGAACTAGAGTGCACTCTTCAGCTTGTTAAGCTCAGTTCACTCCCACTGATAATTCACTAGAGATCATAATTTATGGACAATTGAAGCTGCAGAAACATCTCTTAGAAGGAATAGAGCAGATCCATAGCAACAATTCTTCAGGGGAATATTAATCCCCGGCTTTATGTAGTGCTAAGTGTACAATAGTAATCAGAACTTGAGTAGAAGCTGCTAATCATTGAGGGAAAAGGCTGTATAAAGAATTCATAATGGAATTAGCCTGCGGCAAACAAAGAAAGACAAAATTAAATCAGCCATCAAATTGCACCAAGGAATTTTAATTTACAGGTTAATGTAGGATTATGTAACTAATCACAGCTAACATTTTCAATGAACAACCAATAAAATTCTGCTCTTTTTTCCCTTTCTAATCTTACTAATGGTATTCCAATAACATGCTTTTATTACCCTATAATATGTTGGAAATGATTTTCAAAAATTCTAAGTCTTTCAATTGTCAGAATCAGTGTAAAAATGGAGCTTTGAAATAATCCGTCAAAAGTGTGGATCTAGGAATATCCACTCCTCCATTCAGCCCAGACCTAATAATGTGTGGGTAAGTTTGCGTAAAATAGATTTACATAACCATATAGCTTTAAAGTATATGCATGTTTTTCATGCAGTGCAAGGAGCTAAAATAAGGCAAAAGAGACTAAATTAAATATGTGAAACTAATTTGAAGCACAAAGTTTATCAGCTGATTCTAAATAAAACCACTGCCATAGACTTATATGTCAATATTGCAGACATATCCAATGACATACACACCAAGGACTGCTCTAACGGAGTTTTCATGGTTTATAAATGTGAACATCATAAAAAGAAATAAGGTTTCTAGGATAAAAAGTTGATTAGCATTTCCCATGGGAGGGGGTCAGAATCTTGTATCCTCCCCAGTTATATTTTGATTTCAACCAATGAATGGCAAAGACAGAAAAAAAAAATACCCTCTACACAATTTGAAAAATTATATGAAATCCAACTGCTTCATAAATATAAATATATAAAAAGACAGCATAACTCTTTGCACATTGGCAAGGAGAAACTCCAAAATTATACTGTATGCTTAAAAAGACATCAGTTTAATCAAAAAGATCTTTTTCCAACATATGGCAGAAGGAAAATTATTATAAATGGAGTAAAAAGTATGTTCATAAGCTTTACTTCACAAGGGAAGAATGCTGGGAAGAAAGGCGACGGCATTCTTCTTGCATATGTTTTTCTTGTCGAGAACAATGTGGGAAAGTCTCATTTTCCTTTAATCTAAATGTTCATTTTATGGAAGCAGCAACATTCGGCCCAGTTATTAGCAAAGGAGTTTTGTTGCTTTATAAAGTCTAATTTTAAGATGCGCACTTCCAAAAAAACATTATGGTGTCAATTGCACTACCCTTCAGCAATCCTGTAATAACTTTATTCAACCATTTCTAATTATAATTATATTTTCAATTCCTTTTAGCTATAGAAACTCTTTATCAATCAGAGCACAAGACAGAAAATTACTTTATTACAGCTACAGCTCGTTAGGCTGAGTGCTCTTAATGAAGCAGCCTCATAATCAGATGAAAATCATGCTGGAGAAAACTTGCATCATTAGTCTGGGCCTTAATTACCAAGAAATATAGTCACTAACAATGATATTCCATTTCATGATATGGTGCATGCACCTTCTACACTAGTTGCAATTAATAATTCCACCGGCTGCTACAGAATCTTTTCTATTTATTCATAACAATGGAGGGGGGGAAATTCTAAATTTAATTGAGCGCTTCAGATTGTGCTCTCTTTCTCCCTCGCTCTTGCGTTCAGATTAAAATGTCACAAGGCTAATATTCTATCTTACAATAATTCATCATTTTAATTACATATTTTATGTATGTGAAATGTCTTTTTCAGCTTTATAGTTGAGGCTGACATTTTTGGGGATGCATGTAGGAAAATGGGTGATCTCTTGTAAAGGTGGTTCCTACCACCCAAGACCACATCAAGGAAATAAAAAAAAATCACTGCCGTCAGCTCATCAACACCATCCATGTTGGGAAAAGCTGCCAACAAGAACAGGGACATTCATTGAAATTAATGTCAGCGTCTTCTGATAGGCTTTGGATGGTAGAATGGCGGTGTTCTGGGGGGAGCAAGGCTGTGTCACTGGCCTCTTTGTTAAGCGTGATTGATCACAGAGAGAATCAGCAACTTTCCTTTGTGAAAGCCTGCTTTCTTCTACTCTGTTTCTTTTCACCCTTTCCTTGCCTTCCCTTCTCACAACATTCTTGCTTCTGACCTGAGAAATACCTTTGGTGGCTGGGGAAGGAGATCTGACCTCCTGCCATCTTCTGCACTCTGCTGAATCCCAGCAGATGCCCACCCAAATTCTTGATGCACTCTCCAGGCTGGCTGAAGGCTGGAATTCAAGGTGCTGTTGCAACTGCTGCTCTTTTTCAAATGCAAATTAGGTTACTGGGTGAGGGCAAAGAGCACTTGCAGGAGGGCAGAGGGCAGTGGGGTTGGCATAGATAAATGACACCCCCATTTGACCTCCAAACCCAAGTGTGCCTAGAGCTGAACTTCCTGCCTGACATCACCTTTCATAGCAAGAGTTGTGCCAAACAGCTGATTTGATTAATCAGGGTTGCACTTCCCCCAGTCATCTGCCTTATGGACACCAAGCAGTTTGATAAATGAAATTGATAGAAGAAAAGAATGGCTTGGAAAAATCCATAAGCCACAGGAGGAAGAGTTGGCTCTGATATAAGAGAATGCCAAGTTTTAAAAGCTCTTAGCATCTGATTTCTATGTCATGAATGTAGAGATCCCCTACTTAAAGATCACTGGCTTCACACTGATTAGGATTTAGCATGGGGTGTCACGGTTCTTGAGGCAGCATAAAGAAGAATACATTCTCCCCACCCAAGTGAGGTCCCTAAATAGATAAGCAAATGACTGAATAAATTAATCATTGAAAACTCTCCACAAAACCACCAGATGAGAATTAGCCTGAGGATGGTAAAGAACTGACTGTATCATTAGTGATTTATTTGTTTCTCCTGTCATGACTAAGGTTTGGCGGAAAGTAGTGGTAAGTTGTATTGTATATCACAGATTTCATAGGGGAAGTGGGTGTGGAGGAGGAATGTGTAAGTAAGAGTCAGTGGGACCGGGAGCATCATGGGACAGAGCAGGAAAATGGGGGCCCCACCTAGAGAATAATAGTAGGTGGACAAGAGGAGGTAGGCCTGGACCAACGACCAGAGCTGTAGGAAGCAGCAGGAAATGAAAAGCAGCCCAGGAAGGCATTAAGCAGAAGAGAGGGCATTAATCAGAACCATACAGAGCACATTTCCATAAGAAAAATGCTTGGCATTTTGGACAGCCCAACAGCTTGCAAAACAACATGAGATGTGCAGTGATCCCCAAAGAGAACGGGTTTGCAAAGTCCAGCCTGATACCCTTAGAAGTAGCCACAGGAGAGCCAAGGAAGAGTTAAAGGGAACCGGCTGAGTTTCCACATTCTCCTATTAATGCAATGCCCGGAAAAGACCTCAGCATTATTGTCCTTGCCTTCAATCACTCCTTAATGTTTCCTCCTAACAGCATTTCATTTAAGTTCAGAAGTCAGTTCAGTTATTTCCATCTGGCAGGGGCTACCAACACAGACACAGTAGAGGCCCCTAGTAAAGCTCTAGACCTTTGGAGCTATACCCTGCATTCTGATGTGCCCATTCTCTGTGTCTGGCAATGTCCACATCCAGTTCCATAATGGAAAAGAGACAAGAGCATACAATGCTGTATCTGAGGAGACGGGGGGCTCCTGCACCTTGGAGGGTTTTCAGAGGGAGGCACCCATATAACAGCCTAATCATCCTTCATGGGTACAGTGGCTACAGCATAGGATCTTCCTGGGCTGAGCCACATACTAGCAGAGTGACCTTAGGAGAGTGACTTACCTCCTCTGTGCCTCAGTTTCCACATGCCTGGAATAAGGATAATAATAGAATCCACTTTATAATATTGTGGTAAAGGTAATCTGAGATGAGGCATGTAAAAGTGCTCATAACCGGATCTGGCACATAGTAAGTTTCGATAAATGTTAGCTCTGATCAACAACATCATTGTCATCATTATAATCACCAGCACAGATTTCAAACAGTGGTTTTCAAACCTGGCTACATATTAAAGTCAGCTGCCCTGGATTCCCCAACCCTGGACCAATTAGATCAGAATCTCCCAGGTGGTATTGTTTAAAGCTCTTTACATGATTCCAGTGTGCTACTAGGGTTGAGACTCACTGATGTAGAGTCTCGAGGCTAATGCATGATATTTGAAACAATAAATGGCCAGCTACAAGGCCTGCATCTTGACACATGGCAAAGCCTTCATATGGGTCACCCAGAGAGCAATGGGAATCTGGAAGCTCCACTTTGAGATGTGAGAGTTTGGAGCATTTATGGCCCATGGATGAGCAGACACAGCTTTGGCTGAAACAATGTGCCTGGTGGCTTTTCTAGCTGACAAAATAGTCCATTTCCAAGATACAGAATATACTGCATGCAGCCAAATGTTCCCACAGGATGACCACCAGTGACTTGCAAACACTCCTGTCTGGGGCCAGGACATGCACAGCCACAAGGCACAAGGTCACCCATGAGCACCAGCACAAGGATTGCCTTCCCCCCATGGTTTAGTGAAGGCAGCCCATGCAAAACCTACCCAGAGGGATCCTGGGAAGGCCAGAGGGAGGAAATGCTTGCCATTCAGGTCTCTGAGAGTAAAGATTAACCTGTCAGAATGTGCAAAGTTAGATTCAGGCTAACCCTGAATGAATGTGACAAATCTAACTGGTTAAATCCTTAGCTAGCTTGATGACTTTGGCAGCTGTTTGACATTTGCATTTACAGGATCTAGGAAAACTAGAAATTTTAACTACTTAGATTCCTTAAATCTAAACAAAGCTGCCAGGTGCTCAAAAGATAATCCTTTATTTATTTATTTGCTTTTAATATTTAAGACACTTCCGCCATAGAGCGGCCTCTGAGAGTGTACATGAAATGATAGAAAACCACAATTTAGAAAAAAATTAAGAATACTAAGCAGTATCTAAATTCATCATTCAATTTAACTCATATTTTCTTCCGGCAGGAAGGGATTTACTTAGATTGTGGTGGTTAACAGAAAACCGAAAGGGGCCTGGTTCTTTCTACAGTGTCTAGTGAGCACAGTCATCCCGTGGGTCCTCTCAGGGATCCGGAAAGCAGAGGAAGGGTCCATTGCCCTACCATTCAGAGACAGCAAGTCCCCTTCTTTGCTTGCTGCTGGCTGCTTTTTCACCCTGCAAAAGGATCCTGTGAGACAGACAAGAGTAACAAAGAAGAAAAAATTACCAACAGTTAGTCGGAAATACTCAAAGACTCCTTTACAACCACGAAGTTTAGAATGGAAACTTAAAAGTCAGAACCAACACACCAAAGAACTTAAAATCAAACACTGAAAAGGACAAGTATTAAGATTCCACTTACAGGAGGTACCAAGAACTGTCAGATTCCTGGAGACAGAAAGTGGGGACTGGGAAAGGGGGAATGATGAGTTATTGAATGGGAACAGAGTTATTTAGTATTTCATGGGGTTGTGCTTCAGGGATTTTTAAAAATCAATACAAATAAATAAATAAATAAATAAATAAATAAATAAATAAATAAATAAATAATCAAGAGCCTAAGCTCTTCCTTAAAATGCCGAAAGCAGAGTAGAAAAGAAAGAGTTGAGGCATGAGAAACAGACTGAGTCCCTGAAGACTCTGACAGAGTGACCTTGGCCAAGTTACAGCACCTCTTAAAGCTTGGTTTCTTCATCACTAAAACAAAGGAGTTAAAGATGATCACTAAGTCCACACCAATTCTAAGGTCCACAGTTACATATTTTCTTTCTTCTGCATCATTTTTTAATTCCACCTTGGTATCCATGAAAATTTTTTCTTTTTTTTTTTGAGATGGAGTCTCGCTCAGTTGCCCAGGCTGGAGTGCAGTGGTGCGATCTCGGCTCACTGCAAGCTCCACCTCCCAGGTTCATGCCATTCTCCTGCCTCAGCCTCCCGAGTAGCTGGGACTATAGGCACCCACTGCCACGCCCGGCTAATTTTTTTGCATTTTTAGTAGAGACGGGGTTTCACCGTGTTAGCCAGGATGGTCTCGATCTCCTGACCTCGTGATCCGCCCACCTTGGCCTCCCAAAGTGCTGGGATTACAGGCGTGAGCCACCGCACCTGGCCCCATGGAAATATTTTTATAGAAAAGCCACACTAGCCATTACAGGCAAACATCAGTATTATTTTCCCTATTGGTTATAAGAGGAAAGAGTTGGAAAACATTTGATAAAAATAACTCTTCGTTGTCAAATCTGCAGGTGGGGAACCCATAATATGCAAATGCAATGTTATTTTTTAATGTTTTAGTCTTCGATCAAAAGATATTTTTATCTAATGAAAGTGATCTTTTTTTCATGAGCATAGAATATCTGGTTAGAAGTCATTGAATCTAGGCCTGCCCTTGAATTCGTGGCTGAGCCTGTCCGTTAAATCAGGAGACAGATGTGTTCAGGATCATGAACAGACAAGTTATTACCACAACAGAATCACTCTTCCTGTGGCTCTATTTTCCCCCTGGTCTTTACTTCCAGTTTTCTTGAGGTCTCTCTCATTGTTGGGTTATTTCTAAACTCTCCTACCATCCAACAATCTTGGCATTCAATGCCATGGTTTTGAGGAACCAGTATCCTAACTGTAATCTGCATTCTGTATCTATTCATCCAACATTGTCCCTTTTTCCACTTTGACTCTATAATGTCAAGAAAGCAGAAACTCTGCTATGCACCTCCTTCCCATGCCCCATGGCATCTAGGAGAAGGTAAGCAGTTAGCCTCAACCAACCTCTAACTGCTACGAGCCATGCAACCTGCATTCAATTTTTTAGGCCAGTGTTTCTCATTGTGAGACAATTTGCCCCCTCATCCTCCCCCAGGACATTTGGCAATGCCTGGATCCATTTGTGGTTGTCATGAATGAGGAAAGGGTTACTGCTGGCATTTAATGGGAAGAGGCCAGTGATGCTGCTGAACATCCCACAGCGCACAGGACAGCCCCCTACACAACAAAGAATTATTTGACCAAAAATGCAAACAGTGCTGAGAAACCTGCCTTATACCATTGAAAACTTCACAGAAGTTATGAAAAAGGTTTTCTCATCCTCATTTTGCAGATAAAGGTCGAAGAGATTAATTTCTTCAGTCACCTAGTAGGAAAGTAGAAAAGCTAGGATTGGATCTCAAGTATCTGGGTCCAAAGCCCCACTGCTGCTTCTAGAAGGAGGGAGGGTGGGAGAATGAGCAGAGAATGAACATAGTCAGATCACTGCTCTTAGGTGGGAAAGCCAGAAGAAGAAGGGCAGATTGCACTGGAGGGAGACCTGAGACTGCCTCTGGGTATCATTCCTAATGCTCCAGGCCACATGTTCAGGCAAGATCTGCTCACCATCTTTCCATCACTACGGTTTGGAACTTCCCACCCCAATGGAGTAGAGAGAGTGAGGTTGACCAGTAGGACAATGTGTCTCCACAACACTCTATCTTCAGGAACCATCTGGGAAAGACGCAGTTATCTGTCCCCAGAGAAGCTCCTCAGAAAGCTGAAAATTAGGGCTGCAGAGCTGCACACACAGAAACTACAGGCCAAGTTTCTGGTCACTTGGGGTAGCCTCCACCTGCTGAATGGCCCTCTTAGATCCTTTCTTTCAGGAAATGAAGATGGATGGGAGGACAGTGACTGGGAATGGTCCCTGAGTTTCCCCTTGGGGGAAAGCCACCTCTCCATCAGCTAACTGCCTTCAGTCCCTTTGAAGACCAAACTGTTCACCCAGCAGAATCACACACAAGACACTGACGGTTTAAAAAAATAATAACAATAACTCTGGCTGGGCACAGTGGCTCAAGTCTGTAAATGCAACATTTAGGGAGGCCAAAGCAGGAGGATTGCTTGGGCCCAGGAGTTTAAGACCAGCCTGGGCAACATAGCAAGGCCCTGTCTCTACAAAAAAAAATGAAAATCAGCCTGGCATGATGGCTTACCCTCCTAGTCCCAGCTACCTGGGAGACAGATGCAGGAGGATCTCTTGAGCCCAAGAGTTTGAGGCTGCAGTGAGCTATAATCACACCACCGCACTCCAGGCTGGGTAACAGAGCAAGACCCTGTCTCAAAAAGAAAAGAAAAGAGAAAATAAAAGAAAACAAAAACTCTGATTTTGTTCCCATAAAAAGCCTGCTTCTTACTACTCTCTGTGATCTCCAAACATCTACAACAAACACCAGCCTTTATGGTGAAGTAGGGTGGGGAAAATGTGTTTCTAAAACCTGGTTGCTGGGTTCCAGGCTAGGGAGGCCCCTGTCCCGGCAGTGCCTCCTACCCCTCCCATCTTACCAGCCTCCCTTGGAAACCTGGGTCCACTGTGTGAGGCATAGCAGACTAGCAAGATGGATGGGGTAATTTAGGGTTGCTCTGTCAATCATCTCTGCTAAAAAGTCTTAAGGATATTTACTTCCCTCAGTCCCTGTACATTAATTAAGCCCTTTTTATCTGCGCTCTCCAATTGTTCTGGAAGCAGAAGACTGCAGGGTGAGAAGAGGAGAAGTCCTATTGTATGCCACACGACAGACATTGAAATCAATCTGTCAAGGTTTTAGACAGCACCTTCAAGGTACCTAGCACCTCACCCACCTTTGAAGGCCCCTTTCTTGGGGATCAGACCATGGGTAACAGAGATGGATTGGAGCCCGCAGCAGTGTAAAGGGACACCACAAGTTTATCTGTGGTTCTAAGGTAACCTCCAAAGCACCACGGCTGGTGGAGTTTTTTCCCCACTACTAAACAGAAGAAACATTTATTAAATAACATGATTCGATATTTTGGGACAAGTGCAGTAGCTCACACCTGTAATCTCAACACTTTGGGAGGCTGAGATGAGTGCTTCACTTGAGCTCAGGAGTTTGAGACCAGCCTAGGCAACATAGTGAGACCTCATCTCTACAAAAAATAAACAAAAAATTAGCCAGGTGTGGTGGTGTGTGCATGCAGTTTTAGCTACTTGGGAGGTTGAGATGGGAGGATTGCTTGAGCCCAGGAGGTTGAGGCTGCAGTGAGCCAAGATCATGTCACTGCACTCCAGCCTGGGTGACAGTGTGAGACCCTGTCTCAAAAAAAAGTGTTAAATAACATGATTCATTTTTCTTTTACTGTTGCTTATTTGGATTTCACTAGTTCTTCATTAACGTTCTTTTTTTTTTTTTTTTTTTTTTTAGACAGGGTCTTACTCTGTCACCCAGGCTGGAGTGCACTAGCACAATCTTGGCTCACTGCAACCTCTGCCTCTTGGGCTCAGGTGATCCTCAGCCTCAGAATAGTTGGGACTACAGGATGCACCACCACACCTGGCTAATTTTTTTTTTTTTTTTTGTATTATTTGTAGAGACACAATTTCACCACATTGCCCAGGCTGGTCTCAAATACTTGGACTCAAGCGAGCCACCTTCCTTGGCCTCCCAAAATGCTGAGATTACAGGCATGAGTCACTGCACCCAGCCTAATGTCCTTTTTCTGTTCCAAGATCCAATCCAGGATAACTGACTGCATTGAGTTGTCTCATTCATCTCCTCTTGTATAAGTTTTCTCAGTTTCCTGGCTTTCCAAGATCTTGTTACTTTTGAGTACTGGTCAGGTGTTTTATAGAATGGCCCTCCCTTTAGGTTTCCTTGTGATTAGACTGGGGTTTGGGGGAAGAATATCACAGAGGTACGTGCCCTCTCCTCCCATTGCCTCAGGAGGTACAGGATAGAGATCCACACAGCATCACTCAAGATGTTCCCCCCATCACTTGGTTAAGGCAGTTTCTACCACTTCCCTCCTGTGCAAACTTAAGATTTTTCTCTCTATTCTTGCAAAGCAAGACACTAAGTCCAGCCAGTACTCAAGGGGGAGTGGAGCATTTTTATCACATTCTGCCTTTGGACTGACTCCTTAACAGGAAGTAGAAATCCATTTTGAAAAAAGTACCTTGTGGAAGCCAGGGCTTTGGGCTCCAGTCTCAGCTGTGTGACCTAGGCCACATCTGTCACTCAGTTGCTTAGAGTGGGTTACTGCAGTCTCCCCTCTGTAAGATGTGCAAGGTGGCCCTGCCTCCTCCAGATAGATACTAAGGGCTTGGATGTGGGAAGGGACTTTCAGCAGCCATGCTCCACCTCATGGCACCCAATTTGAATACCTGTCATCTTCCTTACCTTTCTCGGGGGCAACCAGGCACATAGCCCTGGTATTCCTGGATGTACCCAACACTTGACTGGCCCACATTTGGCCTCTGTTGTGGCCAATCCCTCTGCTAGAAATGCTCCACCCTCACTGTTAGCAAAATTCTCTTCCTCACTTCACCTGGGTCTCTGCTCGAATGTCACCTCTGAGAAAGGTCTTCCTTGACCCTTCTACATGCCTGCAATCTCTCCATCCCTTTGCCTGGCTGTGGTTTTTTGTGGCTCTCAGCACTGCCTGACATTATATTCTGTATTTTTGTTTCTATTGTTTGTCCCTACACTAGCTTTTTTGCTCCATGAAGGACAGGAACTTGGCATGTTTTATTCCTCCACTGAATCCCCAGTGCTGAGGGCAGAGCTTGGCAGATAGTAGGCTGAGTCTCAAGATACATGTATTGAATGAAGGAATGTATGAGAAGTATATTTATTTTTTGCATCTCTGCAATGGCTGGGGCTCCTGTAGCTTCACAAACCCTTGCAATAACTCTGTACCACACAACCTCCCACCAGGCTGAGACTCAGTGGGTGAGCCTATTAGTAACTAAGTTTATAACTTTGGATGGACTGGAAATACATTAGATAGGAGAAAGACTACACCATGGAGATGAAAAATTGGATTTCTCTTCAAAAGATATCTTCACCACCCTTTCCTCTCCATCTCCCCCAAAAGCAACAAGATCTCTAGAAAAAAATAAAAATTATTATTCAGCCCTTGTTTAATCATCTGGCTTCCTGGTCTAGAGTCCATGGAGATTATATATATGTCAACATTTTCTGGCACTTTAAGATTTATCAGAAATGCCAGCAGTCACCAAATGTTTCATTAATTATTGCAAACATGTTTAGAAAAAAAAATGCCACAGTGGGTTTCTTTCACTGAGTGATTTATTTCAGACATAATTTTAGTTTAATTAATAGGGGATTTTGTTGTGACCTGGAGGGTGGGCAAACCAACAGAGAGTCTGTGGCTTGGTTAAGAAAGAGCTAGAAACCTGTCTCTCTGTAAAAGGAAAATTTTGCGGGGGAAAAAAAAGCTGGCATTATTCAGTTGTGAATATCCAGCCCATTCCCTCATTAAAGGTACTAATGGATTATCTTGAAAAGGCAAATTCAAAGGAGGTGGGGGTGGAGCTAAGGGGTACGAATTAGAAGGA
This sequence comes from Piliocolobus tephrosceles, assembly GCF_002776525.5. NCBI lineage: Eukaryota > Metazoa > Chordata > Mammalia > Primates > Cercopithecidae > Piliocolobus > Piliocolobus tephrosceles. The sequence goes on along the minus strand of NC_045448.1, from coordinate 66,533,094 downwards.
AAAAAGTGAGATTTGACTTATTTATACTGTGCCTGAAAACAATTCCATTTCTTAGCTGTATTGTGATCTGTATCTGTGCCATATGTCCTTACAAAATCCTAAAACAACAAAAGCAACAAATCAACAGGATGATTGATTAGGCACAGCCTGGCACCATCCAGCAAAAGTCAAAAGACACAGTCCCTGCATTTGAGGAGCCAAGTCTTCCTTAAAGTGGCTTCATTTGAACTTCTGGCATTCTAAAAACGTTTAATCACTTATCCAAGCAATAAAGCTTATTTTTTGAGGGATACATTTGGAGAGGAGATGGTTGTTGTTTTCAATTACCAATAAGCAAAATGCCTCGTCCACATTTCCCAAAACACCAGGTTACATTAGTTTCAGTTTTAATATCCTGCCAAAGAGAAAAAAAAGTCCCCAAATATAGAGCAAATACATCTGTCTAATATTGCTGTTCAAAATGCCACTGCATTAAATAAAATTCCATGCTGTAAAATTTTGCAAGGTGATAAAACAAAAATGATATAATAAATTTAAAACATCTGCGTTTTTTTTAACAAGACATTTGGAAACTGATTTCATTTCTATTTAAACTTGTTTTGAAGTGTCCCTAGTTTCGAAAAACATCCTAGTTAGAATATATTAGTTTTCTTTTCTCAGGCCAAAGATAAAAGAACTGATGCCCCAGTGAAGGAGGATAAGAGAGAAGAAACTCAAAAACCTTGTATTAGAGTCTTCAGCTGGCTATCAGTCATAAAGAGAGGGGTACATGCCCTCCATCAGCAGTCCTGGAAAATGGATTCTCACATACACACAAAAATGTGTTAAAACAACATTAAGTTTCTGGCAACAGCTTAAGCACATATACCCAGGGAAGGGGAGAGTTTAACAGCGTCTCTGACTCTCTCCATGTGCCTAGGTGGGGCAGTTCCCCAAACACTGAGAGAATGGTAAGACCACCCACTGCTTTTGGCTGAGGCAGGCTTTGGTGTGGAGGGGTAGGTCTCAAATACAGGGAACTCTGCCTCCAACATCAGGCTAGGAAACCCAGAATCGGAGTATCTGGGCATCAGACCTATAATAATCCCAAAAGGTCTCAGGTTTCCTTTCAAAAACCAAAGGAACAAAGAAAAATGCCATTTGAGGGAGAGTAAAAGAGGACAAAACATGGATATCCATTTCTTCTCCTCATTCTCCATTGCTAGAGAGGAGAAAGCATGAGACCTGAATCCACAGACGGGAGCTCCACTATCACCTATCCACCCACAATACCATTTTATCTAACACCCATCTTTTGACCAAAAATTCAGCTCTAGGATTGGCAAATCAGGAGCGAGCTCTTTGTTCATTTCATTGCTCATGGCAGAACGGATAAACTGTGCCTGGAACAACCAAGAGAAGAGAATCTGGGCTGAAGACTCTTATCAATGAGTTTTCAATATTAATATTTGCTAACTTTTTATTGAGCACCCTTTTGTGCTAGCATTTTACCAGCACTGCCACATTTCATCTTCACAACCACATCTATGATAGGTAATCATTATCATCACCTTCTAAATGAGGAAGCTGAACTTCAGCAAGGCCAAATAAATTGCCCAGGGTCACACAGCTACCAAGAGGCAGAACAGGAGACTGAACCCAAGTGTGGATGACTGCAACATCACTACCGTCACTCCTCGGCATCTGGTAAGCGGGAATAGACCACAGCCCGGGTTTTCCATAGAAAGTTTACTGATTTCAGCCACTGAAGACAGGACCTCTGAATGGACAAAAGTTCTACTTAACACAGCATTTGAAGTAAAATTCAGTTCTTAATATTTTTCTGGTAAGACTGTATTTGGAACTAGGTTAACCACATGTTGTCAAGTAGAAGATGTTGGTGCCATAATGCACTTTTTTTCTGTCCTTTTTTTATTTTATTATTATACTTTAATTTCTAGGGTACATGTGCACAACGTGCAGGTTTGTTACATAAGTATACATGTGCCATGTTGGTGTGCTGCACCCATTAACTCGTCATTTACATTAGGTATATCTCCTAATGCTATCCCTCCCCCTTCCCCCCACCCACAACAGGCCCCGGTGTGTGATGTTCCCCACCCTGTGTCCAAGTGTTCTCATTGCACTTTGTGTACAACATATGACACTGACATATAAATACATCTTTTAAGGTCATTTGCAAAGAATTTGCTCTCATAAACTCAACCCTTTCTGTATTCTTATTTATTAATTAATTTAGGAAATCTTTTCCTCATAACTAGTTCAAAAGTGATCTTCATTTCAACCCCTATAAAATTCAGACAAAAATGCTTTAATGCACATTTCTCCCAACACCATCCACATACACAACTGTTCACTAAAATTTTCATTGCATAATACATGCCATGACATTTTCTCCAATTACCTAAATAATTCAAGGCTTTGTATTTTGTTGTTTTGCGTTTCATTGTTTCATATGACCATGACGGACCCTGTGATCACCTCCATAACATCTGTTCCACATTCCCCATGAAGGTTGGGTGGACTGACCAGACCTCCAGCTCCAGGAATCTGTTTCAGGCTGGCATGGTAATCTTATTTCTCTTGACATTCAGTCAACCTAAGGCTAAACCAGCCAGTGTGGGGCTCAGAGACTAATCAAGGTGAAGCTCAGGAATCCTGTTTGATTCTCCTAGGAGGGGACTTGCCCTGTTTCCCAGATTTAGACAAGGAAGCAGGTGGCTCTAGACATGGCTGTCTACTCTTTCACTGTCAAGATAGGGACCACCTGAAAATGAACTGAGAATTATGCCCAGTCCTCACACAAAAAAAGAGAGTGGAGGAAACCTTAGACAAAGAGAGTCAGAGCCCTGCCTGAGCTGTATACTGAAGCTGTACTTCTAAGTATGTGCAGCAATTAATCTCTGTATTGTGTAGGCCCCTTTAGGCTGAGTTTTCTTTTTCTTGCAAGTAAAAGAATTCTAACTGGCACCCTGAATTTTCTCGAGCACTTGAAGAATGTAGTAGGTAACATCCAGCACTAAGTCACTAGTGTCTACCCAGTAGAGTTGCATCTTAAGTCAAGAGAATTTACAGTTTAATGTCATGACGTGAGAAAAATCACACAGAGCAAAATTTACTATGAGGAAAAAAAACAAAAGACACATGCAGTAAATATAGTACAGTAATTCTTATGCACACTAACATTTCAAATTCAAATATAGCAAGAAACACTTAAACTTATTCTATTTGATGAATTTGTACCCGTGGATTAATATACCACAGCTCAGATTCAGAATTCCTACATTGAAACTTACTCTCTAAAGAGGTATTCAGGGTCCTTCTTAATCTAACCCCATCTACCGCACTTGCCTCAACACATCTCATGTCTTCATGCTCTTGCACATGCTGTTTCCGTTGAAGTTCACTTTGCATTTTTCTTTACCTGGAATATTCCTACTTGTACTTCAAGGCCCAACCCAAACACTGCTACCTGCCTTAAGTTTCCTATCTCTTCTTTAGAGACTTAATTGCTCTCTCCTCTGGACTCTCATAGCACTTTGTTCACATTTCTATTAAACCACTTACTGTGTGGCATGGAACTTTCCCATTCACACATCTACCTAACCCATAGAACAGGAACAATTCTAGAGCGGGGGCATGTCTTACCCATCATTGTATCTCTTGCCTTAGCACATGGGACTGGCTCAGAGTAGGCACTTATTGTGTCTGTTGAATAAATCCCCTTAATTCAATTGAAGACATATCCTAAGTTTACCCACTTCTCTCCATGTTCACTAGCCATGAATCCAAGTACCACCATCCTCTTTTACTTGGTGACTGCAAATGATCTGACTACTTCCATTTTTACCCTTTTTCAGTCTCATCAGGGCCAGAGGTAGCTTCATAAGAATTAGAAAAAAGCACCTCTCTGAGCGGACAAGTTAGGTAAAGATGCTCCTTCTAGGCTGATGTGACCTATTGAGAAATTATTTTAAAAGAGGCCTTCTTTTGTCACTGGGGTTACAAAATTAATAGAATGAAATCCTGGGTTGCTGGTGGTCACTTTGCTGCTGCATTGGTGGGGTGGAGCAGGGGGTATTCCTAAGATTGAAATCAACCAGGAGAAAGAAAGATGGAAAAGGTAAGATTTATGATGTGTTGCAAAGCATCTAGGTACAGCCATATCTGAAAGAGTTATCCTTGAACCTCCAGTTACCTCAGCTGATTCAGTCACCTATGTGCTCAGGCTAATTTGAGTTGTATTACAAATACCACCTAAGCAGCTCAGATTATATACCATTGCTAAATGTTAAGAGCTTAACATTAAAACATGACTCAGGGAAAGTGATTTTGCAAAGACCTAAACTACAGAGGACCAGACACTAGACTGACAGGTACAGTAAGTCCTCATTTAATGCCCTCAATAGGTTCTTGGAAACTGCAATTGTAAGGGAAACAAGGTATAATGAAACCAGTTTTATAATAGACTCATTGATATAAACAAGAGATAAGCTCCTGCAGCATATTCCTGGTCATAAAAAACATCACTAAACTTCTATATAAAGACCAAAACACTTCTAGTAGTAAACATTGAAATGAATACGAGTTATATATACATTAAGAAGCATCATTAATTAAAAACAAGTAAGATTATTCCAGTTCAGGGTTGGGAGTAGATGAAGCTTGTCTCAGCAGCTCAGGGTGCAAGTCAGGAACCAGTCCTGGACAAGATGGCATGCCATTGCAAGGTGCACTCACCCTCACTCACACTGGGATCATGTAGACACACATAGTCACCTAAAGGGGAACAGTTCTGGGATGTGAGAGGAAACTGGAGTTCCCAGAGAAAACCTATGCAGACATAGTGGGGGAATGTGCAAACTCCACACAGAGAGTGACTTCAGCCAGGAGTCAATTGTTCCTCATCTAATATTAGAAGGAAATGACGTTGAACAAAATAATGTTATTTAAGGAGCCACTACCAGGCCTAGAATCTCCAAGGTCTGTAATGCAAATCCATTTGTAGAAACTACTTATGTCAGGACTTTACACTGTAGCTCCATGTTTTGGATTCAGTGCGAATGAGTCCCAAATCACATTACACTAATTCGCCTTTAATTTTCAAACTGTTTCACCATATGCATCATAACCAGAAGGAGATTCTCATTACAGGTCATGATAGACATCCCTCTCTCTCCCTGTAGGTCTGCCCTTAAGTCATCCCCAAACCAGAGGTACCTAATACTTTCCTCAAAGAGGAAACTGCATGACCTTCTGAAAAGCATTTTAATGTTCATATAGTTTTATATCATTTTTTTAAATGCTCAAAGATATGGATACAATCCTATGAAATATTGAGAACAGAGCCTTGCAGGCAAGTCAAAAAGCATCCAACAGCCGTGCACAGTGGCTCACACCTGTAATCCCAGCACTTTGGGAGGCCAGGGTAGGTGGATCACTTGAAGTGAGGCACTCAAGACCAGCCTGGCCAACATGGTGAAACCCATCTCTACTAAAAATACAAAAATTAGCTGGGCATGGTGGTGGGTGCCTGTAATCGCAGCTACTCAGGAGGCTGAGACAGGAGAATCACTTGAATCAGGGAGGTTGCAGTGAGCTGAGATCGCACCATTGCACTCTAGCCTGGGCAACAGAGCAAGACTCTGTCTCAAAAAAAATAAAAATAAAAAAACCAGCATCATTAGATATCATGCCCTAGTCTAACCAAGGTTGTGTAACTATGCCTAAAAAGAAAGAAACTAGGTCAATGATTAATTGATTGATTGGATTGATTGATTGATTTTCTGCTACAAGCACATTTGTTGCCACCTTCCCATTCATTCACTCACCCTCTGAATGACTTGATCTAAGAGGACTTGTGGCATGGTGGATGGGCATTGGGCTCTTTTCCCGGCTCCGCCACTTATTTGCCAGGTGACATAGGCCAGTCAATTTCCATCTCTTATTCAAGTTCTTCCTCTGGACAAATAGGACCTTCGTGTACAGGATCTTGTAAGAAGCAAATGAAGCACCCAGTTCAGGGCACCAAGAGCAGCATCAGAAACAGACCAGATGCTCCAGACATATTTGTTCACTTGCTTTTCATTTAACCAATTGTGCTTGGGAAAAGTAGTCAGTTATTTTGGCATCAAATAGGGTAATTTCACCACTTCTTGCCCAAAGTGTTCTCTGGCTGGGTGAATTGTACCAATATCCACCCAGTTACTCCAGCTAAAAGCAAAGCACTATCTTGAGCCTTCTGTCTCCTTACACCCACTGTTAATCTATCAGTAAGATCTGTTGATTACATGCCTATAAATACCTTAACTCTGACCATCTCTTTCCTCCTATTCCTACCCTGTCCATGTCATCATCTCTCAGCAGGACTCTAGCTAAACAGTCCCCTAACTGGTCTCCCTGCCTCCCCTCTCCTATCCCCTCTATCCCTACAGTGTCCACACAGCAATCCGAGTGACCTTTTCTGAAGTGCAAATCACATCTTATCACTCTTCTGCTAAAATGTTCCCATACTTTCCAATAATATTATTAATAATAATATTTCTAATTTATTGAGCGCTTAACTAAGTAGAAGGCACAGATCTAAGCACTTTGCACATACCAAATTATTTAATCTAAAACAGCTCTCCAAGATAGGTATGATCATATCCCCACTTTTTTACATATAAAAGTCACACTATTAGTGGTGCAGGAGCCGAGATGAAGCCCAAACCATTTCCTTTCCTAAGAGCTATAAGACCTAGCCCTGCCCTCTAAAAGACCTAGCTCTGCCCTGTCTGCCTTCTCATGTCACCTCATAACACTCTCCTTCCCCTTGTTCCCTAAGCTCTAACCACTTGGCCTTTTTCTGTTCTCAAACATACCACAGCACATTTCTTTCTCAGGTTCAAAGACTCTTTGTCCAGTTCTGCTTGAAGGTAACTATCTTGGAGAAACCACCCTTGACCACACCGATGGGTAGAATGGATGTGTGTGTTTTTACCAATGCCATTAAAACAACCACCATCTCACAAGCTCAGAATTCCTTGAGGACCTCTTATTCTTTTTGCTTGAAAATCCTGGGAACCTAAAAATACAGGGAGGATATTGATTCAAAGTGCTATGATTTATCATTTATATCAGGTAGTTCATAAATCCCTTTGCTTCTGAATTTGATTCTGAACAGAAAAATGCCTAGGAAAGGAATGGAAAGTCTATGGAGTATTTTTGCAAATTGCTTCTTAGAACCCTGAAAGTTTTTTTGCCCCCTTAGTGAATGAACTACTCTCTGAAAAATTCTGAAGGCTGAAAACTGACAGTACTGAAAACATTCTCCTAGAAAAAAAGGGCTTATTTTAACTTTTTAAAAAATATTTGTGTTTCTTCAAATATTCCTACAGTTTTTTTTAAGGCAATTCAATTTGGGGGGAAATGTTATGACAATATGCTACTTCTTGCCAAAGAAAGCTTTTTATTGGCCTCTCTCGTCTTTCTAGCTTTCTTTTTCCAGCTGTTATATCAGATATAATCATCCAAAACTGCGATTTGTCATCTCCATCAAATTTGGCTTATAATTCTCGATGTTGCAGTTTATGTGAAAACATTTATGAATTAAAACTCAGAGTGAAATAAAGATTTCACAAATTATGGACAAGGTTAATAATCCTCAAAAGGTTGGATTGCAAGCAGACCTGAGAAAACACTGGAGTTTATCCCAGATGCTGACACGCAGTACTGGCTGTTCCACTGAAACGTGGTGGAGCAGTGAGACAGACACGATCCCCACTGCCAAGCCAGCCTGAGGAGTTGCTTCCCTCCATCATGTCATGGGACAATCTCAGGCAAGGCAGTGGATAAAAATGAGTTCTTAAATCACTTGATCTACCAATTAAAATAGAAAGATCACCTTTAGGCCTTGATGAAAGCTGACTGAATTGTCATCAGACTCTGTCCAACCCACACCTACTGCCCATGGTAAGTACACATTGATGAACATAGCTACCATTTATTGAATCATAATTATGTACCAGGCAGTGCAGTAGGCCAATTTGCATGCCCTATTTTCTTTAACAAATACTCATTGAATAAGTGGAGCTTCTTTATATTAGGATGCATTATATGAAACTGACATTGTTGTAGATTAAAACAGTCCAATAGCAGCAATTCCATGCAGTTCAATCTAATATTTGTTCTGTCTCTCCCTGGACCCAGCACAATGCTTATGATAAAAACACACAGTAGAGTTCAGTAAACTTGTATTCCATTTATCAAGTATTTTTTGTAGAAACAGCCTCTGAGAGAGGGGGAAAGATGGCAATATTTCAAGCAAGAGTCAATCCAACCAACTCTGTTGCATTCATCTCTGTTGGTTTCCTCTGAAATGCCTCAGAGTGCCCACCTGTCTCCACCTCCCCAAAGCTCACATAGGAAAACAGAAAAACCTGCCCATGTGCCTCAGCCCAGCATAATAGCAGGCAGCTATGGGACATTGCCAGCCTCCTCTAATTTCCGCTGTTCCCCTCTCTTTTCAGGCAGCCTGCTTTTTCCTCTCCCAAAAGTCACCATTAAAGGCATTTTATGGTTAAATAACAGAGAGCAGCATCCCAGGAGAACTAAATTTGGTCCTGAGGTTAACCTTAAAAATTGAATTCTAGAATCATTATGTATCTGAATTAGTAAAATGTACATCATTTTTTAGCGGGGGGGAAAGAGATCATTAGAAATAAGTGACTTAAGAAAACAATTTCACTCCTAAAGGAGCTGGGGGGGGAAATGGCTCAAGAGCCCCAACTGAAACCCAAGAAATTTAGACTAAATGTGAATTAAAAGCAGTTGAAGCCATTCCAATAAGGAGATGGGAAGTTGCTCCATTTTAAACCATTGCCAGAGGGAGTGAGAGAGTGCTTTGCCCAGCCCCTTCTTACCAAGGTCTTTACACTCTCACACCCCAACCAAGAAACAAAACTAAAGAAAACCAAAACATGCCTGAATCAAGAGGTTTCATTTCACCCAGATGCTAAACTTAAACCAAAGACCAATGGCCGAACAACAGAGCACGTTTCCATGCCTCCCACTACCTACTTTAATAATTGTAGCTTAGGATCATAGAAAACAATGGTGATAGTCTCGATCTGGTGTGTTTCAAATGAGGAATAATTTGCCATTTGGGGTGTGGGAGTGGAGAGTGTCCCTAAGTCAATCTTTCTAGCCTGCTGGTTATAGAACTCATAGACAGGGAAACATCTGCTTGCCAGCTGTGACCATGAACCAGATGATTTATCTACAGACATCAGAAGCCCAACTGCCCCGACTACTGAAGCAGGAAGTAGGGGAGAGGTGGGAAGGGGAGTAGACGGGTGAGGAGGGAAGGGAAAGAGAGAGGAGGAAGAGAAGGAAGGGAGAGGAGCACTTTCTGGAACCTGGAGTCAGGAAAGTTTCTTTAAGGGCTCATTGTGGCCCGTGGATATTTCTACCTCTTTTCTCCTCTTCCCCACTCCATGCCCCCATCCTCATAAGTTAACCTATAAAATGGATACATTCCAGGTTTTTCACCATGAGAAAACCAAATAGGAGGTGTGTGTTCAGCCCAAATGACAACATGAGCAAAGCGTATTATCTTAATTTTGTGAAAGAAAAAAAGAAAAGAAATGCACCAGTTGTGGCATAAATCTGTGTGGAAATGTGATATAGGTTGAAAGTTTGCATGCACTGAGTGCGTCCCCAGAGCTCCCCATTCTTCTGTCTGGAGAGTGGGCACCCCCAGTGCAGACAGGGTTCACAATGGCACAGGTTAGAGTATATTCTCCACTATCTCAAATACAGAGCCAATACCACGTGGGTAGGCACCAGGCTGAAAAAGGGTGTGTTTTCTTTATTAGCAAAGCATTCTGCCTTGTGAGCTAGGAAGTTCCACAACAGGAATGGGGATGCAGCATTCCTGTACAGGGGCAGCTGTCTGCAGGTAAAAACTGTTCATATCTCTCAAGTTTTACCACTTACAAGATCCTGAGCATTATACATAAGTCTGGAAAGGATGGCACTAGAAGAAATTTCATTAAATACGCTCAGGTCAAGACTTTTATTCTGCAACCGAGCCCACCCCCAAAACTGACCAAAAGTGCAGGCTCAATCTTAGTCTCCTTCATGTCAAGCAAGACATTCATGGCTTATTCCAATAACCATCAACAAGACTGGCATTGTGGTTAGGAGCATGATCTTCAGAACCTGATAACCCATTATTGAATGCTGATCTACCTCTTACCTTAGGCAAGTTGCTTCACTTCTCTGTGCCTAGTTTCTTCATATGTAAGGCGGGGATAATAACTGCTAGGGTTGTTGTAGGGATTCAATGAGTTAACCTATTTAAAGGATTTAGAAAAATCCCTGGCACCTAGTGAGCCATAAGAAATGTTAGCGGCAATCATCATCATCATTGTCCATATTCCATTTTCAAAAAAGTGAAAAACTGTTCTTGATATCCTATAGTTCACAATCTGTTGTAAAGACAAGGCTGACAACAAAAACAACAGGAAAATGAAGCCAACCCCAAGTCAGAGGCTGATGATGTGATAGAGACCATATGTTCGATAGGGGTCCAAACCAGGAGGAGGGGCTGGCAGGAGGGCTAGAGGAGGTTCCTGGGGTTGTGGGGGAGTCTGTGGGAGCCTTGCACAACGGTGACATTTTGATAGATAAAAAGAAAGACAACAGGGAGCTTGTAGAGGTTATTTCCTTTTAAAGATTATTGGTAGGGGAGTCCTTCTGTTGTTTATAAGGAGTGAGAACTGTTTGAAAAGCTCTTCTGTCAACTACCTTTCTGCAAAACTTTTAATGTGGTAAAACTGCACATTTAACACAGGCCCAACTGCAAATAACCAAGGTAAATTCCCACAAAAGCATTCTCTCCTACCCCACCCCCGGTCTAGTCAACACTGTAAATAGAACTGCCACGTTATTATTGAGAAGGGGGGTAGCTCCCATGCAAACTACATATTTGATTAGGGTCTGAACTCTTTGCTGAACCATGAGTTTGAAATAATTTAGGTGATACATATAAATTTAATTTCTTTGTTCAAAAACTCCACATCTGAAATGATGCCCTGCAAATGCAGAGCTCTCACCAAGGTCTACAAAATGAGTCTCCTTCTAACTCGTCTATACTGTGTGGAAATAATCTTCAAGGAAAGGAATAAACCTATTTTAAAAACAGCTGAGTCCTTTAGATCATATACCCTAACCAATTTATGGAGATAGATGAAATTCAGTATTAAAGAAATATATTTTTTCCACTCCTCCAGAAAATGTAAATGCCAGCTACAAAATGGAAAGGGGAAAAAAAAAGGACAAAGAAATCAAGACTAGAACAGCAAAAAAAAAAAAAGTCAGAAAAAAACAATTCCAGGACAATTGAGGATTCTCCTACCTTATTGTCCCTTCCTGCTTGCCCACCCCCACCTCCTCCCATTTCCCTACTGGCCCAAAGGAATTGTATACAGGAACATCACAGAGGAGAGGAACTTCAGGGGAAAACAACTTCTGAAGAAAACAAAGTTCATTGGCACCATCTGGAATTAGAAAGGCATCGTTCTCTACAGAAACAAACCCCCCTCCCTACAATGGGGAAGGACCCACTATGGCTCTCTTTCCTGCACTGCATCCTATTTCAATAACTCTTACATTAACCCTGGGCTAATTACTAGGACTGATGAGAAAATAACAAAGGAGAAAGAGCAAAAAGGGAAAACAAAGTAACACTGAGCGATTGCTTGTGTCCTATTAATATAAATGAATACAAAATACTTAAAAAAAAACACATTAGGCAGATATTGGCTTATGATGGGGTCAATATCACGATTTATTTAACTCTGGGGACAATAAATCTTGATATTGACTAAAAACATAAGTCAATATGTGTACTGTTGTGTGCATTCTATTACAAAAATGAGGTTTTTAACTTTAATGGCCACTTTTGCAAAGAAGAAACATAAAAGAACCCTCTCAAAGACCCTCAAACCACAGCCACACTAACACCTGCAGGAATGAACGCACTCTCTGGCCCAGCTTGTCAGAATTATCTTAGTCAACTGGTCAGTCGGTCAAGTTAATGTAATGGATTGAATTATCAGTCCTAATTCTTTACCCCTCCCATATCCACAACCTGTGCTGTGCCTCCTACACAACGCAAAAACCACCCCTAGACTTTAGACATGACTTTTGATACTTTAGCCAACAGAATGTGGACAAAAATGTCTACAGTTCCCAGTTCCCAGCCTAATCTTATAGAGTCATCATATTCTCTGTCTGTTCTCTTTTGACTCTGTTATCACAATTTTAAAAGCTTCCCTTCAAGGAGATGCTGCCCCTTTGGAGCATACCCCAAAATAAATCCACATGGAGCAGACCAGAGCCCCTGCTACAGTGCTCAGCCCAGCTGAATCTGCAACTGGAAGCAGAGTTACCCATACAAGCTCAGCCTAGATTATTGCCTTTCAAGACAATCTGCAGATGTGTGAAAAATGAATGCATAAAGTGAATGCCCCTGAGATTTTGTGGTTGTTTGTTATGCAGCAGGAGCTGACTGATACAGTTAGCACACACTAAGTAATCATTATTTTTGGAATACTGTATGTTACTCCCTTTGGTGGAAGAGGTTAAAAAAAGTTGAAGAGGCATGCTCTGACTCTAGAAATTCACAGTATAATAGGGAAAGCAGGATACCTACCTGATGGGCTATCTCCCTTTAGAATATGTTCCCTGTAATCCAGACCACTGTCAGATGTCTCCCCATCCCCTTAGCCAGGTGTACCAACTGTCTCAGCTCCATACATATCCAGATGCAGGACTCAGCCCCCTTACCAGTCCAAGAAAAATGCAGTAATTCCAATTGCAAGATTTTTGTAGTTTTTTTTTTTTTTTTTTTTTCCTGGAGTTCAGGAAGACTTCATGAGAGTACTATAGAGGTTTGCCCCTGCCATTCTTTAAACTCTACATTAGATCTTCTTTTTCCTCAAATCCCTCCTCTGTTACATCCTAAGAGGGCTTCTCTCTTTCTCCTCTTCTCTGACTCAGTAGCCAGCACCCCGTTAGTCCCTTTTCCTTTCAGATTACTTTCAAGAGCTTTAAGTTCCTCCCCTTCTTGCTATTCAGAAAAAGCCAGCTATGCCCACCTCATAACCTCGAACTTGCATTACTCATTCTATCAGCAAACACCAAACCCTTCAACAAATAGAATTGCTTCTTTAGAAGGCAGCTCAACTATTTGAAAAGGTTCTTCAGTGTCTCAAGCCCATTCTGGTGACTGATAAATGTCTTTTTAAAACATCTTTGGGGTATGTGTATGCGTGTGGACATTTCATATAAATGACTTTGTTTCATTTATAAGCATTCATTCACTTTTTTTCAATAAGTATGGGTTGAGCCAGTCACTGTTCTAAAGGCTGGGGTACAGCAGTGAATAAAAGAGAAACTCTTTGACCTCATGGAATGTGGTCTCTAGGTAGGGAGACAGACATTGACAACAAACCTGTAGATGAGGTCACACTGAGCAATGGGAAGTACTATGAAGAAACAGAGAGAGGTTGTCACCAGGGGCTTGGGGGTGGAGTGGGATAGAGACATTGGTCAAAGAATACAACATTCCAATTAAATAAAAGAAATATGTTAAAGAGATATATTGTACAATGTGGTGACTATAGTTAATAACTATGTGTTTTATTCCTGAAAATTGCTAAGAGAATAGATTTCAAGTGTTCTTACCACAAAAAATAAGTATATAAGGTAATCCATATGTTAAATAGCTCAATGTAGCCATTTCACAATGTATACATAATTCAAACCAATGCATTGTAAATTATAAATCTATATAATTTTTATTCTATTTTTGAAAAGGAAGTACTATGAAGAAAATTAATGTAGGTTGATCCCCATCCACATACTATTCTAGATAGGGTGGGCAGGGAAGGCCTTCCTGAGGAGGTGATGTTTGAGTAGCAACCTGAATTGAGCCTAAATCTCTGCCTGTTTACTTCATTCCTCCATCCAAAAAGTATTTATTATGTGCCTGTCATACTGAAGAGATGGTGTTTGGTTGCTGAGGGGCACAGAGAAAAAGAAAAAGTGGATATTCCCCTCAAGGAGATGTAGTCAAATAAAAGAAATAAGATATACACTTCAAGAAAACTACACTATACCTTAAAATAGAAAATCACTTGTGTTGCATAGGTAAAACACCAGGGAAGCCGGCAGGTATAAGAAATCACACCGAGGGGCACCCAAGATGGCCGAATAGGAACAGCTCCAGCCTCCAGCTCCCAGTGTGAGCAACACAGAAGATGGGTGATTTCTGCATTTCCAACTGAGGTACCAGGTTCATCTCACTGGGGCGTGTCACACAGTGGGTGCAGGAGAGTGTGTGCAGCCCAACAAGTGAGAGCCAAAGCAGGGAGAGGCATCACCTCACCTAGGAAGTGCAAGGGGGAAGGACATTCCCTTTTCTAGCCAAGGGAAACCGTGACACACAACACCTGGAAAATTGGGTCCCTCCCACTATAATACTGCACTTTACCAAGGGTCTTAGTAAACAGCACACCACAAGATTATATCCCACACCTGGCTCAGAGGGTCCCACACCCATGGAGCCTCCCTCATTGCTAGCACAGCAGTCTGAGATCTAACTGCAAGGCAGCAGCGATGCTGGGGGAGGGGCACCCATCATTACCAAGGCTTGAATAGGTAAATAAAGTTGCCAGGAAGCTCGAACTGAGCAGAGCCCACCACAGCTCAAGGAGGCCTGCCTGCCTCTGTAGACTCCACCTCTGGGGACAGGGCATAGCTAAACAAAAAGCAGCTGAAACCTTCACAGATGTAAATGTCCCTGTCTGACAGCTTTGAAGAGAATAGTGATTCTCCCAGCACAGAGGTTGAGATCTGAGAAAGGACAGACTGCCTGCTCAAGTGGGTCCCTGACCTCTGAGTAGACTAACTGGGAGACATCCTCCACTAGGGGCAGACTGACACCTCACACTTCACAAGGCTGGGTACACCTCTGAGACGGAGCTTCCAGAGCAACAATCAGACAGCAACACTTCCTGTTCAGCACTATTCTCTCTTCTGCAGCCTCCACTGCAGATACCTAGGCAAACAGGGTCTGGAGTGGACCTCAAGCAAACTCCAACAGACCTACAGCTAAGGGTCCTGAGTGTTAGAAGGAAAACTAAAAAACAGAAAGGACATCCACACCAAAACCCCATCAGTACGTCACCATCATCAAAGACCAAAGGTAGATAAAACCACAAAGATGGGGAAAAAGCAGTGCAGAAAAGCTGAAAACTCTAAAAATTAGAGGGCCTCGTCCCCTCCAAAGGAACACAGCTCCTCGCCAGCAATGGAACAAAGCTGGACGGAGAATGACTTTGAAGAGTTGAGAGAAGAAGGCTTCAGTCGATCAAACTTCTCAGAGCCAAAGGAGGAACTACGAACCCAGTGGAAAGAAATTAAAAACCTTGAGAAAAGATTTGACAAAGGGATAACTAGAATAACCAATGCAGAGAAGTTCATAAACGACCTGACAGAGATGAAAACCATGACACAAAAACTACGTGACAAATGCACAAGCTTCAGTAACCGACTTAATCAACTGGAAGAAAGAGTATCAGTGATTGAAGACTAAATGAATGAAATGAAGTGAGAAGAGAAGGTTAGAGAAAAAAGAGTAAAAAGAAATGAACAAAGTCTCCAAGAAATACAGGATTCTGTGAAAAGACCAAATCTACGTCTGACTGGTATACCTGAAAGTGATGGGGAGAATGGAGCCAAGTTAGAAAACACTCTGCAGGATATTACCCAGGAGAACTTCCCCAACCTAGCAAGGCAGGCCAACATTCAAATTCAGGAAATACAGAGAACACCACAAAGATACTCCTCGAGAAGAGCAACTCCAAACACATAATTGTCAGGTTCACCAAAGTTGAAATGAAGGAAAACATGCTACGAGCAGTCAGAGAGAAAGGTCAGATTACCCACAAAGGGAAGCCCATGAGACTAACACCAGATCCCTTGGCACAAACTCTACAAGCCTGAAGAGAGTGGGGGGCCAATATTCAACATTCTTAAAGGAAAGAATTTTCAACCCAGAATTTAATATTCAGCCAAACTAAGTTTCATAAGTGAAGGAGAAATGAAATCCTTTACAGACAAGCAAATGCTGAGAGATTTTGTCACCACCCGGCCTGCCCTACAAGAGATCCTAAAGGAAGCACTAAACATGGAAAGGAACAATGGTACCAGCCATTGCAAAAAAAAGACAAAATGTAAAAACCATCAATGCTAGGAAGAAACTGCATCAACTAACGAGCAAAATAACCAGCTAACATCATAAAGACAGGATCAAGTTCACACATAACAATATTAACCTTAAATGTAAATGGGCTAAATATTCCAATTAAAAGACACAGACTGGCAAATGGGATAAAGAGTCAAGACCCATCAATTTGCTGTATTCAGGAGACCCATCTCACATGCAGAGACACACATAGGCTCAAAATAAAGGGATGGAGAAAGATCCACCAAGAAAATGGAAAACAAAAAAAGGCAGGGGTTGCAATCCTAGTCTCTGATAAAACAGACTTTAAACCAACAAAGATCAAAAGAGACAAAGAAGGCCATTACATAATGGTAAAGGGATCAATTCAACAGGAAGAGCTAACTATCCTAAATATATGTGCACCCAATACAGGAGCACCCAGATTCATAAAGCAAGTCTTTAGAGACTTACAAAGAGACTTAGACTCCCAAACAATAATAATGGGAGACTATAACACCCCACCATCAACATTAGACAGATCAACGAGACAGAAAGTTAACAAGGATATCCAGGAATTGAACTCAACTCTGCACCAAAGAGACCTAATAGACATCTACAGAACTCTCCACCCCAAATCAACAGAACATACATTCTTCTCAGAACCACATCGCACTTATTCCAAAATTGACCACATAGTTGGAGGTAAAGCACTCCTCAGCAAATGCAAAAGAACAGAAATTTTAACAAACCGTCTCTCAGACCACAATGCTATCAAACTAGAACTCAGGACTAAGAAATTCAATCAAAACCACTCAACTACATGGAAACTGAACAACCTGCTCCTGAATGACTACTGAGTACATAACGAAATGAAGGCAGAAATAAAGATGTTCTTTGAAACCAATGAGAACAAAGATACAACATACTAGAATCTCTGGGACATATTTAAAGCAGTGTGTAGAGGGAAATTTATAGCACTAAATGCCCACAAGAGAAAGCAGGAAAGATCTAAAATTGACACCCTAACATCACAATTAAAAGAACTAGAGAAGCAAGAGCAAACACATTCAAAAGCTAGCAGAAGGCAAGAAATAACTAAGATCAGAGCATAACTGAAGGAGATAGAGACACAAAAAACCCTCCAAAAAATCAATGAATCCAGGAGCTGGTTTTTTGAAAAGATCAACAAAATTGAGCAACCACTAGCAAGACTAATAAAGAAGAAAAGAAAGAAGAATCAAAAAGATGCAATAAAAACTGATAAAGGGGATATCACCACTGACCCCACAGAAATACAAACTGCCATCAGAGAATACTATAAACACCTCTATGCAAAGAAACTGCAAAACCTAGAAGAAATGGATAAATTCCTGGACACATACACTCTCCAAGACTAAACCAGGAAGAAGTTGAACCCCTGAATAGAACAATAGCAGGCTCTGAAATTGAGGCAATAATTAATAGCCTACCAATCAAAAAAAAAAAAAAGTCCAGGACCAGATGGATTCACAGCCAAATACTACCAGAGGTACAAGGAGGAGCTGGTACCATTCCTTCTGAAAATATTCCAATCAATAGAAAAAGAGGGAATCCTCCCTAACTTGTTTTATGAGGCCAACATCATCCTGATATCAAAGCCTGGCAGAGACACAACAAAAAAAGAGAATTTTAGACCAATATCCCTCATGAACATTGATGCAAAAGTCCTCAATAAAATACTGGCAAACCCAATCCAGCAACACATCAAAAAGCTTATCTACCATGATCAAGTGGGCTTCATCTTGGGGATGCAAGGCTGTTTCAACATACACAAATCAAGGAATGTAATCCAGCATATAAACAGAACCAAAGACAAAAACCACATGATTATCTCAATAGATGCTGAAAAGCCCTTTGACAAAATTCAGCAGACCTTCATGCTAAAAACTCTCAATAAATTCGGTATTGATGGAACGTATCTCAAAATAATAAGAGCTATTTATGACAAACCCACAGCCAATATCATACTGAATGGGCAAAAACTGGAAGCATTCCCTTTGAAAACTGGCACAAGACAGGGATGCCCTCTCTCACCACTCCTATTCAACACAGTGTTGGAATTTCTGGCCAGGGCAATCAGGCAAGAGAAAGAAATAAAGGGTATTTGATTAGGAAAAGAAGAAGTCAAATTGTCCCTGTTTGCAGATGACATGATTGTATATTTAGAAAACCCCATTTTCTCAGCCCAAAATCTCTTTAAGCTGATAAGCAACTTCAGCAAAGTCTCAGGATATAAAAATCAATGTGCAAAAATCAGAAGCATAATTATACACCAATAACAGACAGAGAGCCAAACCATGAATGAACTTCCATTCACAATTGCTTCAAAGAAAATAAAATACCTAGGAATCCAACTTACAAGGGATGTGAAGGACCTCTTCAAGGAGAACTACAAACCACTGCTCAATGAAATAAAAGAGGACACAAACAAATGAAAGAACATACCATGCTCATGGATAGGAAGAATCAATATTGTGAAAATGGCCATACTGCCCAAGGTAGTTTATAGATTCCATGCCATCCCCATTATAAGCTACCAATGACTTTCTTCACAAAATTGGAGAAAACTACTTTAAAGTTCATATGGGAACAAAAAAGAGTCCTCATTGCCAAAACAATCCTAAGTCAAAGGAACAAAGCTGGAGGCATCTCACTACCTGACTTCAAACTATACTACAAGGCTACAGTAACCAAAACAGCATGGCACTGGTACCAAAACAGAGATATAGACCAATGGAACAGAACAGAGCCCTCAGAAATAATACCACACATCTACAATCACCTGATCTTTGACAAACCTGAGAGAAACAAGAAATGGGGAAAGGATTCCCTATTTAATAAATGGTGCTGGCAAAACAGGCTAGCCATAAGTAGAAAGCTGAAACTGGATCCTTTCCTTACTCCTTATACAAATATTAATTCAAGATGGATTAGAGACTTTAATGTTAGACCTAAAACCATAAAAACCCCAGAAGAAAACCTAGGCAATACCATTCAGGACATAGGCATGGGCAAGGACTTCATGTGTAAAACACCAAAAGCAACGGCAACAAAAGCAAAAATTGACAAATGGGATCTAATTAAACTAAAGAGCTTCTGCACAGCAAAAGAAACTACCATCAGAGTGAACAGGCAACCTACAGAATGGGACAAAATTTTTGCAATCTACTCATTTGACAAAGGGCTAATATCCAGAACCTACAAAGAACTCAAACAAATTTGCAAGAAAAAAACAAACAACCCCATCAAAAAGTGGGCAAAGGATATGAACAGACACTTCTCAAAAGAAGACATTTATGCAGCCAGCAGACACATGAAAAATGCTCATCATCACTGGCCATCAGAGAAATGCAAATCAAAACCACAATGAGATACTATCTCACACCAGTTAGAATGGCAATCATTAAAAAGTCAGGAAACAACAGGTGCTGGAGAGGATGTGGACAAATAGGAATGCTTTTACACTGTTGGTCGGACTGTAAACTAGTTCAACTATTGTGGAAAACAGTGTGGCGATTCCTCAAGGATCTAGAACTAGAAATACCATTTGACCCAGCCATCCCATTATGGGTATATACCCAAAGGACTATAAATCATGCTGCTATAAAGTCACATGCACATGTATGTTTATTGTGGTACTATTCACAATAGCAAAGACTTGGAATCAACCCAAATGTCCATCAGTGACAGACTGGATTAAGAAAATGTGGCACATATACACCATGGAATACTATGCAGCCATAAAAAAGGATGAGTTCGTGTCCTTTGTAGGGACATGGATGCAGCTGGAAACCATCATTCTGAGCAAACTATCACAAGAACAGAAAACCAAACACCGCATGTTCTCATTCATAGGTGGGAATTGAAAAATGAGATCACTTGGACACAGGAAGGGGAACATCACACACCGGGGCCTATTGTGGGGTAGGGGGAGGAGGGAGGGATAGCATTAGGAGATATACCTAATGTAAACAATGAGTTAATGGGTGCAGCACACCAACATGGCACGTGTATACATATGTAACAAACCTGCACGTTGTGCACATGTACCCTAGAACATAAAGTATAATTAAAAAAAAAAAAAAGAAAATGTCACTTCTCTCGAAAAAAAAAAAAAAAAAGAAATCACACTATGAGAAACTCATAGGTCCTTTTAAAATTGTAAATTTTATTTTATTTTATTTTGTTTTATTTTATTTTATTTTATTTTGAGATAGAGTCTAGCTCTGTCACCCAGGCTGGAGTGCAATGGCACAATGGCTCACTGCAACCTCCGCCTCTAGATTTCAAGATATTCTCCTGCCTCAGCCTCTGGAGTAGCTGGGATTACAGGCAGCACCTGCCACCAGGCCAGGCTAATTTTTGTATTTTTAGTAGAGACGGGCTTTCGCCATGTTGGCCAGGTTGGTCTCGAACTCCTTATCTCAAGTGATCCACCCACCTCTGCCTCCCAAAGTGCTGGGATTACAGGCGAGAGCCACCTCGCCCGGCCTATAAATCTCCTTATGCTTAGAAGCACAGACTAAAGCTTAGAATAGGGATTCAAGCAGAGGTGGGGTGATAGCTTCTCTGAGAAGTCCTAGACAATGTTCACATATCAGCTGGTGAGAGCCCTAGCTGCTCACCCCAGTCTGTGACTGGTAGATTGACACAGAAATAATTTTTCACAACCACATTTCAAATTCTTTCCTAGGATTTCTATAGCTTTCTACTGACTGGCCAGATCTACAGCCCAATTCCCCCGCGCCTTTCTAAGAAAGGATTCACATTTTCCTGCTGAGTGGATTTGGGGTGTGTAGGTTGAGGAGAAGGCATGAGTTTGAGGAATGTGGCAGACACTCCTAATTACTCATCAATATCCATCTCCAGGTTTTTATTGAATAATAAAACTCTGACGTTTTTGCTGGGTCCATGGCTGTCCAGCTAAACTTGCATTCAGCTGGACATTCTTGCATCTGAGTGTGGCCATGTGACTATGTTCTCCTAATGAAAGGTGAGTGGAAATGATACATCTTATGCCAGGGTAGATCATGCACATGCACTCTTCTGACCCTTCCTGCTCCACTCTCCCCAGCTCTCACTGACTGGACATGGCATAAGCTGGAACATGCACTTTGAATCCAGACATGGAAGACACATATTGAGGGTGGCAGTGGTGCACTATCAAGTCCAGGGCCTCTAATTGTCGTGTTACAGAGAAATAAACTTCTATCATGGTTAATCCGTTGTGCTTAAGAGTCTCTTTGATACAGCAGCTTAGTCTGCACCCTAAGCAATACAGGAAGGATAATAATATGGTCGTCTTTAAAACCGGCAAAACTAACTGGCCCAAATGAGTATGCTCTTGGCCAGGTTTGTGGAAGCAGTGCTATCAGTGGAAGAAAGATTTGCCCGTCTGGACTTTGAGTTAACAACCTACCTCTATCCGCCCTTGGCCACTGCCACATATTCACAGTTTCCACATGACTTGACGTTGCTCATGCTACATGGCCACTAACAGACCGTTCTCACCAGAGGAACCAAGTCAGTTAGTGACACTGAATGAGAGGAGCTGACATTCCAGGAGCCAGAATATGAGTCCTTGGAGACCCTAATAAGTGGAAACCTGTCTATTGCTTTTCACTCTAAAATTTAATGCTTCTTGAGTTTCTTAGCTGATACTCTGCTCACATCTTGTTTCCTACTACAGAAGAAAAGTTCTTTTCTAGGCTGTAGTTTCACAAAAACCATTTCTCCTTAGACATAGAGGAAAGTAGAAGAGAGCAATTCCGGAGGACACAGATTTCTTTCACTTGAACACACCATCTCCATGGGGGAATCCCCTTACAAAGCAGGATTTTCAGATTAGGTTTTTGAGATGGCCCAGAGTTTTCTTTAGAAAAGGAAATACAATTGTATTGCAAGAAACATTTAAATTAACTCAACTAAAGTTGTAGGCTTTGGTGGCAAGGGAGCAGATATTTGAAAATGAGATCTCCTGAAATCTGAGGCCAGAAAATGGAGTTGCTGTAGATGGTAGACCCAGTAGGAACTGGGCTCAGTGAGTGCTTCTAGATTCAGGGTGGTTCCAGGACTCTCATTAGCAGATACACCCGGGCCTTCATTCTACTGTTCACTATTTACCTAACTAGGTGACTCCTATAGGAATGCCATTGGGTTTTGTCCATCTGTCAATGAACTTGGCCTCTCAATATACCAATTCTCAGTTCCTTTTAACAAAAGATTAGGAGCACAGGCAGTTCCCAGGGAAAGCAGACTAAGGGTGAACCAGGAATCCCAAAACAAGCCCACTGTCCTAGTGTTTGGAGGACAATACAGATGCCTGAAATTTTCAGGACAAGTTAGAGGCAGAGGGCTGGATTCTTGAGCTGTTTTCTAGTTCTGTAATAAATACTTTTGACCAAGGTCATCTAAGCTAAGACATCTTAATTCATCTATTTATTTATTCATTCAAACATTCATTTAATAAACATCTATGAGCACTTACTCTGGGCTATGGACTAGGAAAACAGAGTTAAATAAAAAAAGGATCTTTTTCCTTCAGATGCTCACAGGCAAACACATAATCAGTTACTTCCCAGAGACCTTCAATACTTGAGAAAATCAGGGGAAGAAGGTCACATCAAGCTCAAAATGTGAATTTAAAAATAACTAGTTGAAATATAGTTTAAAACGGTTTTAATGTAAACTGATGTTTAAACTAAATGTGAACTCATTTACATAAGCAAACTTATTTGCAGAAAAACCTTGCACGTCTCTAAAGGAGGTTAGCTAACAGTCAATCCGAATCTGCCAGTGTGATCTTGCTTTTTAGCTAGCACCTCCTCATGGCAGAGGGTGTCTGCCATGCCACCCAGTATGTCACCATTGCTAAGGGTCTCAAATGCCAGTTTCTTAATCCCCTGCCTCATTTGATACTGTTTAATCTCCAAAATATGAATCAAAGATACCATCTGCTCCAACAGTGTCAAAGAAATATTTTCCTTGTCCACCACAGATCAATCCAAACGGTTTTGTTTGCCCATTGCCAATGGCACTAAGCTGGCACTGCCTTATCAAGGTTGTTATAAGAGGATCTATTTAATGGTCTTGCCTTTTTTTATCAGTCAGCTTCATCAATTCACTGAGAATGCAAAATAAATTAATTCACCTTTTATTTTACCTTAAACCACTTACATTTGTATATGTATAATTTAATTTGTTTGGCTTTGGTTTTATATTCTACTTCTTTTACACATTGTTCAAAGTTTTTGTAACATATAAAATATTGTGTAGGCGAGGTCAGGAGATGGAGACCATCTTGGCTAACACAGTGAAACCCCGTCTCTACTAAAAATACAAAAAATTAGCCGGGCGTGGTGGCGGGCGCCTATAGTCCCAGCTACTCAGTAGGCTGAGGCAGGAGAATGGCGTGAACTCGGGAGGCAGAGCTTGCAGTGAGTCAAGATCACACCACTGCACTCCAGCCTGGCTGACAGAGCAAGACTCCGTCTCAAAAAAAAAAAAATTAATTAAAAAACTAAATAAATAAATTTTTAAAAAATGTGTAGAGTTTTTTTTTTTCCGTTTCAATGTCTTAGTTATTGGGTAACCTCATTGTTACCCATATGCTATTTAAACATGTAACTATTCACTAACACTGCACTATTAAATTTTATAAAAGTGACTGCCAGTGATGTACTTGCACATTTAATGGGAAAGATTTGGCAGGGGCGGGTAATGGCTATGTTACAGTGAATACCTTACCACCTTATAGTTCTAAACAAGAGAAGTCTACACAGTCTTGGTAACTATAATATTTTTTATAAGTATATTAAAAAACACAATCTACAAACTGTTCAGTGCAAACTTAGATAATCAAAAATGGATTACATGTGTATGATAAAACATGTACTAAGTATATTTCCAGAATGAAGGAGGGGATGCAGTGTCACAGGAAATGTGGGATTAGGTAGGATACTGTAGGGAAAGGTGGGTGTTGAGGAAAAACTTCACAGAAGTAACTGTCATGATATGACTATTAATGGAAATGAAACAGAAACTATACTTTCTTAAAGCTGAGGTAGGGAGGGTGTAAGATTGCCTAATTGCCCCATAACATTTCAGACCTCTGGCAAAGCAGAGATGTTTTCCTCACAATCAATGTAAGCTCAGGCTATCTCCACACCCATCATCTGATAGGCCGTGGAATGTGTCCTGCTGTTAAGGAGTATTCAAGACAAGATAATTCCATAAACTCTTCCTCCAGCCTGTTACCTCTCAAAAACACCTAAAAGCATTATAATAACTCGTGGGCCTTCAACAAAACAATTCCAAAGGTCCATTTAGCCAATTCACTTTTATCATCTTCCAATATAACCAACTAATGTGTTATCCATAAAAGCAGCATCTTTAAGCCTCCAATTTAACTTAGATACACATTTTTTTAAAAAGTTACAAGTCAAAATACTGTTGGTTCCTTTTAATTAAAAAAAATACAGAAAATAGCCCAGTTAAGATTTGCTTTCCAAATAACTGAGGAGAAAAATGACAAAGCAAAAAGAAAACAACCATCCTTTGCAATACTTTGAAAAGCCCATTCTTTGCAATACTTTTTCTCATTTAGGTCACCATCTCTGATTTTAAGTCATCTCTAACTTAAATTGCCTTGCTTTTAAAATAAACACTTTCCAAGCAGAGCATTTTACTTCTTCGTGCACCTGTGAACAGATGCAATGCAAAGAGAAACACAACAACATAACAGCTATTTATCCCCCTTCTTCTTTCCCAAGACACTGTAATGACCTGGATGTAAGAGGCAATGAAGAAAAGCACCCTTTCTCTCAATCTCTCTCTCTCTCTCTCTTTCCTCCTTTCTCTCTCTCTCTCTTCCTTTGTCCCTCTCTCTCTCTCTCTCTCTTCCTTTCTCTCTCTCTCTTCCTTTCGCACGCGTGCTCTCTCTCTCTCTTTCTCTCCGTCTCTCTCTCTTTCTCTCTTCCTCTCTCCCTCCCTCCCTCTTCCTCCCTGGTATCTTTAAAGACTTCCCTTAGAACTAATATGGGACTTATCATTTGATGATGAATTTGCATGTCGATCGGCAGCCAATGTAGCAGCCCTCAGATTAGGGACATTCCGCTGCACACTAAAAGGCACAAAGAACAAGAAGTGCATTTCCATCTGCCCTTCCTTTCCAATCAGTGCATTCCCAGCCGTGTCTATTGATGAGTACTTGGAACAATACCAAAATGCAGTGTAAGATCAATCCTGCTGTTTACTTCGCTGAGCTAAAGGAACAAAGAACAGAAGAAAGGCCCTAAACCCAGCCATCGTCAAGGAGCGGGGTGAAGGATGAAAATGGGTCTGATGGGCAGTTGAACAGAGTAAACGTATTTGGAGAAGCAGCAGCTCCAGCTGAGATAAAACCAATGATGATTTGTATTTTATACTGTATCTTCAGGGGATAAAAGCACTTCTATCAGACAGCCTTGCAGGCAAACTTGAAACACTGCAGTAAAGGGCTATGTTCTTTGCCAGGGAGAGAATAAAAACTCCCATAATTGCTGAGGAGTGTTAAATATCTGATTGTACATGCCTCTCTCCTCCCATGGTGAGGCAACTCAACCAGGCCCTCCTTTTAACTTCCTCAGCCCCCGCTAACCCAACAGTTGGCTGGGCCCTGCTGTCAACAAAGCAACAGGATACTGGGTTTTACTTGGATAAATACCAGTAATTGTAATTTGCGGGATTATTCCTCTTTAAAGTTATTTCAAATGGGAAGCGCAGTAATTTCATTGCTGCCAAAATAAGAGTTGAGGTTGAGTAGAGGTGGGATGGGGAGAGATGAGAGTGGAGAGGCAGAGTTTATGTTCAAATACAAATATTTTGAGAAAGAGAAGCCAGAGCAACAAGGCCATGGCAGCGAAGTAGGAATTTCCTCTTTCTGAATAAAGAGCAGATGCAGCCCGTTGTTCTGTCACTGGATGAAACCTCATGGCACTGGCCAAGCACAACAAAGGTGCACCCCAGTGAAGGACCTGAGGAAGGAAAAGGCCAGAAATGCACAATGGCGGTGTCCCCACAGTTCTCCCAGAGCTAGACACAACTCATCCCTTAGCCTCACAACTCAAGTGTAGTCCGAGGACCAGCAGCATAGCACCACCTGAAAGCTGATGAAACACAGAATCCCAGGCCCTGCCCCAGACCTGCTGATTGCTAACCTCAGGAGGCAGGGCTCAGGTAACCTGATGCTCAGTAAGGTTCAGAACCACAGCCTTGTATTAGCCCCCAGAAACCTTCCCTGACTCCTCCATCACTCAGCAAACCCTCCCTTGTCGGAAGCCTATATCCCTTATTGCTATACCAGGCACAAGACACTAATATATGCCTTCACATATAGTGGGGGTTCAACAAATATGTTGACTTGCTTTGCCTTGTTACTGTTTTCATGTGCATTTATGTGCTCTGACTCACCCATCAGATGTCAAGTTTTTTGAGGACAGGGACCCTCCTGGTTTTCCTTGAAACCTTCCCAATGCCTGACATACACTAGTGCTCATTAATTGTTCAGGGGTTGACCTGTGCATTGGGACTTCCCATTCTACTGGAGGATATTAAAGTAAAGTAGATGGTGTTGAGTGGGTTCTTCACTGTAAAGGAGAGGTCAGCATTTTCATACTTGAGTTACTCTGACAAAAGAACGTGACAGCTTAAACTGAGAGCAACTGGGCTCTATCTTCAAGTAACTCCATTTCTCCATTTGCAAAGTAGGCATGAAAATTATAAACATGTGATTAATATTTTGCAGAGATATTAACAATTCATTGCAAAATAGGTATCCTTTGGGTGGGGAAGAAGTACTGAGTAGATGCAGTCTAGTATATCTATGAATTTTTAAAAAGTCAAATGTGTCCTTTTAACCTAGCTTTTTATGAGAAAGCCTATCACTGAGTTCCAGACATTATATAGAGGTGCTCAAATTTAATCCTCAAACAACTAAGCTAGTTCGATATAATTTACCCTAAAGCGACTTACGGAAACTAAGGCTCAAATAGATAAATAATTTGCCCAAGGCCACCAAGTTGAGAGAGCAGATTCTAGTACAGGTAGATTCCAGAGCCCATTCCTGCTCTCACTCCACACTGGAGGAAGGAAAAAAGGGGAATTAAATGCTACATTGAAACGCAACCTGCAGGTTCTTCTGTGCACCTACAGGGAATGGAAGTGCAAGCAACAGACAGTAAGGACCTGAGTTTATCTACCAGAAGACAGATACACTCAATGTATACTACTTTGTAATTATATAGGTAGGTGAAAGAAATATCAGAGCACAAGACTATATCTACATAATGTCAAATAGCTGATTTTTAAAATAAGAAGCTTCCTCCATCTATTTATAAATTATATTCAAATATTTATAAATACTAGGTCCCGGAATTTTCCACTTTTTTCTCAGATGTTTGAGAGACATACAGACACAATTTAAACATCCCAAACTTCTGAAGGAGATTTTCCTCCAAAGAACTTGACATTAACAAAAAAAAACACATCAAGAACCTAAAATGTTTCTTATCGTTCATATTATCTGAGCCTAGAAAACACACTAGACACCATACAGAACATTAAGAGAGACTCAATTTCAGTTGAGAGGGCTCATAATATAAATTAGAAAGACACAAGCTAAATTAAATAGACACAGTCTAAATTAGATAAACAAGATCATCAGAGTTCTGATTCCTTCCCAGCAGGGATTGTGGCAGAGGAAGTTTTTCAAGAGATTCTAATACATGGAAAGGTCCTCATTTCCCAGGTCAATAGGTCGTTTTGCTACATTTTACTGTGCAGCCACTATGTCCAAGTACTGACCTGGGTTTTTTTCTGAATGAGTCTCCAGTAGTTAAAAATAACATTGACTTCATAAGGGGAGCAGAGGTATTAAGGATGAGACTTTGACAGTTAATCAATCTGTTTCATAAAAGTTGGGGTTTTGTAGGAAATTTCCACATGATTGGAAAGTCTCAGTTATCATTCAGTCAGCTCCACAAGGTACAGTGCCCTGCCTTGGGTTCTTCCCCCAAAGAGTCTGCCTGGTACAGATGGAACAAGGCCTCCGTACATTCTTCCCAGAATCAGGAAGGTGTGGCTGCCTGCATCCCAGACATGTTCCGAAGTGGCTTTAGTAATGGACATAAGACAATAGCATCTTGTAATTGTAGAGTAGTGTAACACTATTGTTTCTTTCTTAGGTGTCAAAGCCTCTGAATAGACTTTTCCAGAAAGACCTAAGGTGCAGAATGTTTGGGTGGCTTGTTCAAGATCACATGTCAAATTCTTGCAGAAGCAGGACTGAGACTAGCACTGGACACTTGGCCCACAGCTCCTTCCTCTATTTTGCCCCAAAAGTGTGTCCCATTCTAGGGCTGGCAGAGAGAAATATAAGGTCAGCACAAATGTGAGCCACATATGTCACTTTAAATTTTCTAGTGGCCACATTTTAAAGTGTAAAGTGAAAAAAATAAACCTGGTTTTAATCATAGATATTATTTAACCTAATATATCCAAAATATCATCATTTCAACATGTAATCGATATTAAAAATTATTAATGAAATATTTTACTTTTTTTTCCTACAAAGTCTTCAAAATCCCTTGTGTATTTCACGCTTTCAGCCCATCTCAGTTTGGACTATCCCATTTCAAGGGCTCCACAGCCACATGTGGCTACTTATTGACAGCACAGCCTCACAGTGTCTGCCTGAAATATTTCAACAGGAAAGCCCTGCCAAGTCCAGCCCTGGGGCAGACAGCTCCTTTGCAGTCAGGACTGTTGCAGTGAGACCCACAGCACAGCTATTGGAAGTAAGAGAAAGGTTTCCAGGCAGCCTCCAGCCCTGCAGAGGCTCCCATCCCTGATATAAAACCCCAGAAGCCTATTAACCCCTCCACTCCCTACAGTGCCAAGAAGACAGCACTTTCACACAACCTCCTGCAAGCCTTTGTGGGGTGGGGTGGGGGGGATCATAGAGGAGAGCTGCGTTACGCATTCTTGCAGATTATTATTTTATTAAGAAAAATACAGAAAGCACATTTGGTGTTTTAGCAAATATCTACTGAGTGACGACTGTGCATCAAGCATTGAGCTATGTTGTGGAAATACGGCGCCAAGAAATCAATAAGCTCCTCATGGAGCTAACTTGCTAGTGGAAATGACCTGAGAAATAAATAAACACACATGCACAAATAAATATAGTCTGTGATAACTCCTACAAAGGAAATAAACAGGATAAAGAGAGAGTAGCATTTTGTGAATGTCCACAACACACTGCACTAGTCTCCTTTTCCTGTGGTAGTACTAACAATGGCCACCATTAATTTGTGCTTAAAGCATATCAGGAAATATGCAAGGTTATTTATATCACCTCTTACTCTTACGATGACCGTGCGAGGCAAATCTTACACAATTATATCTTTGAGCATTGGGATAAATGCCCAGTGCTCAAAGAGATAATTGCCTAACATCACACCACTAGTAGGTGGAACAACCAGGATCCAAGCTCAGATAAGACAACACCATTCTCTCTTCTCTACCATGTGATGTCCATGTTTATATGACATGGATTTGTTGAACAGCAATAAGGAATAGAAACTACACCAACCTGTGTGGGCCCAGTAAGGGTCTTTACTTTAAGGACTGAACTTCAAGCCATTGAAAATAGGATTTCTAAGAAGCCCTGAGATGAGGACATCAATTCAAACATGAGGGTATGGTGCGTTATGGATAACCAATGGGCTGCATCTCCAAGCTCAACTCTTGAGGCTGCCTGGGAATGGTGAGGATACATCTGGACCTTGGCTAAGTAGGCCATAATCAATTAGCTCTGTCTGCCATGGCTGGGGACAAGTAGAAGGGACACTCTTGCTATGAATCCATCACCCCTACGTCTGACTCAAGACTATCATGGACTTAGGAGCAAATCCCTGGATCCTGTACTGCCTAAGAAATGGATCCATCCCAAAATAACACTTGGTTCAATGTGAGTCAAAGTCAATGAGATCTGTCTGCCCTGGCATACAGGAGGGTGTACATAGACCCAAGATGCTCAGAGGACCCAAGGCAAACCCATGGGCCCTGGACTGCCTACAGGTTGGATCCAGCCCCAGATCACGCTTGACTAACACTTTATCAAAACCCCAGTGAGGCAAGTTTAGTAGCTGACAACAAAACTATGCTGTGGTAATAATGTATTTGTAATTTACCAATGATTTATTTACTATTAAATTATTTACATGTAAATCATTTTTAATCTGCATCAAAGTGTATATTTAGCCATTTTCCACTAATCATTTTGTTGTATTTTTAAAAAGCTCAAGTTAAAAGAATTTCTTTCAGGTTATATAAGCACAAATACCTAACCAAGCAGAACCAATAGGTGTTTTCTATCCTAACTCTGATGTCCCTAATGGATAGGCCTGAAAAACATCACTTTATCAGCTGAATGTCAAAACTGGACACCAATTTGGAATGAACAATGGTACCAGAACCATTTTTCTCCCCCAGGGACTGGCTTTCATAGAACACACGTCCAAGAAAGGCAGAGAAGGATTTCCAAACACGAGAGGGATGGCACCTAACACAGCAGCACCCCCTAGGCAGCGTTTCTTTCTCCCACTATTTTCACTAATCCCGGAAAATGGTTATATTACCTTTCAATGGCAAAGAGACCCCCTCAAAATCTTCTGAAACTCCCACCTCCCCACCTTAAACCCTGATATTACTGTGTTTTCCACAACAGTCAGTCACAGGGGACGTGAAAATCTCTGTCTCTTCCGATCATGGCACAGTCACAGGGGGACATAATCTTTGGATGAGAAAACTTCCTCTTCAAACAAAGGAATATTTCTCCCTGTGCGGTGGGAGACATTTAGCCCTTCTAATATCCCCTGTTGTGGAAGGTGAGCCTTCCAGACTACAGTGATGGGGATAATTACAAGGGGATTTGCAGTCAGGGACTGCAGGTAGGAAGGAGGAAGGGAGGAAAAGAAGCAAGAATTTCAACTGCTTTTTCATGTACACGAGGCATATTCATGCTCAAAATGAGCATTGCTTCCTTATCCCTGACTTCTCTCTGAAATAAAGTCTTCTCCGTTGTAAAAAGATTCTTGTAAAAATAGTTCCCACAGTCAGAAATGTTGAAATTTCTGAAAGCTTTTAGCACTTCTTGGCTTGACACACAAAAGCACAATTGCCAGGCAGATATTCTCACAGCCTCTGCCATCTTTATTGCACATTGTGATGTAAACAGTAAAGTTACAAGTTGACAGTCATTTTACAGCTAAAGCCGGTTATTTAAAAAATTGTTTTAAAGCAGAGGGCCTACTGTTCGGACAGTCCAGGCAATGACCAGCCCATCTGCTTCAACAACCAGGCCACTCAGAAGCTTCATTCAAGGGCAAAACATCAGAAAAGGAGAGAGATGTAAAAGGCAAAAAAGACAGATGACTACTGTCCAAGGTGAGTGTCTCTACGGACATGCATGTTTCCAGTTCAGTGATCTGAGCTGAAACCAGGACATGGGCTATCCTAAAGAGCTTGTACAAAGCCATCTGCTCCAGTGAGCAAAGGGACACCCTGCCCTTGCCTAAGTGCATGGGGAAATCTTGTCAACTTTTCCACCACCTGGAACTTCTGTAGCGCCTGGGTTGATCATATGCCTATGTCCCATCCATGAAAGGAGTGAAAATGTGTTACTGGAACACTTCACAATTGACCTAATACTAGATGTACTTCAAAGTGCATTCAAAATCTCCATATTCCTTTATTTTGGTTGATGGTTGGTTGGTTGGTTGGTCAGATGGTCAATTAAATTCACCTTCTTTTCCATCCTTGTAACCAGATGTCAAGGCCTTCCATGGGAAAAAGCCACAAGAATAGATGATTCCTCAAAGAATGGTATATCAGGATTTATTATTTCAGACATAAAGCAATGTTGAGTCATAAGATGTAATGTTTTGTTCGTTACTCAGAATAGCTGCAATTGGCATCTTTTCTCAGGAAAAATAAAATCGTCCCTGAGCCCTCCATGATGCAGGGGGGTTTAGACCTCTTTCCCTGCATGCCCAGAACACTGCACTTCCAACATATTAGTTGAGTAATCCTCACAAAGTGACCAGGAAAGAAGAAAAACTGTCATGGGACGTTTGATATTGTATTGCACATTTTAAGATACATTTCACTTCTTGTAGCTCCGTTTTTCAAATATTATTCACAGACACACACACACACATTATTTAACAACATAAATAATATGTACCTTCAGTTACCTCTGACTGGTGTGCACATGCTGAAGAACAAAGTCTCTCATGCACGCAATTCATTTCTACCATGCAGACGGAGAATCTCAGCACGAGGGGCATTAAAAGACTTACCCAAAGATGAACAGGTAGTTCCAGCACTCAGGCTAAACTTCACCAAAATGTTTGAACTTGCAAGTAAAGGAAGGAAGAAAGGATACAAAAAGAGAAAGGAAGTAAAGGAGAGAAGAAGATAAAGAAAGAAGAATGCTTCTCAGTGCCTTACAGACTTTTCCCATTCCTGTCCTCCTTTTTTTCTGCATAAGTCACTGAAAACATAGGCAGAGACAGGGACAGGGCCCGGGGGAGATCATGGACAGAAGAGTTCATAGCTACCCTCCTTTCACCACATGACCTTCCCTTCTACCAGTGTTCCTCCTACCAAACCTTTCTTTCTTCCCTTTGTTTCTCACACGCTCTCTCTCTCCCACTCTCTCAAATATTTCTTCTTGTGTCTACTACCCTCTTTCCTCTCCCCACATTTACTTCCCTTCAACCCAATTTCCAAAATGAGTTGCTTTTTCTAAACCAAGCACTGAACCTGGACCTAAAGTAATCTTAAGATTTGCCAATTCCTCTGTAGACTCTCTCCTTCTTCACATCCCCAGTTTCCCCACCCCATCTCCCACTCCACTCCCATGATAAGGTATCCTAAATTTCTGTGGACTGAAAGTCACCTACTTCCCTCCCAAGATCCTACATGTGCTCAAGCCAGGCCCCACCATCACTCAGCACAGATGCCTCCCAGACAAGTGTGGTAAACACACACTCGGATCAAAGATGCTATTAATAATAATACCATTAAACAGGCCCTGGCAGGCTGGGGTTAATCTGTAAACACGCATGCTTATCACACATGAAGCCCATAATACACGGATGAGGGAGAGTTTTAATTCTCCAACTCGCTAGCACTCATTTATATTCCAAAGTCTCTACCTCTCTCCCGACAGAATCATTCAACACAATAGGATTTTCTCTGCTCAAACCCACCTTCACTTTAAAAGAACGAAAAAGGATGGGCTTAGCTCCTGTCGCTGGCATAAAGGCTTTTTCCCTTTGACAACTGGCCCAGGGATCTGCGGCTTCATCTCTTCATCTTTTTTTTTTTTTTTTTTTCTGTATGCACTTTTGCAAAACCCAGAGTCTTTATTGTAAGTGATATGAAATTCTATTGAATTCACATTGACCTGGTGTTGAATGGCTTTGCAAGCTGAAATGATGGGATATGAATTTTTGACCAGTCTGGGTTAAAATGAGCTGGCAACCCTGGAGAAGTAATACAGAGGCTGATCTGTGTTACCTTGGGCTTAACTTCAGTAGAAGCTGCTTCTACATGGCAATAAAGGCTGTGACAGGAGCTTGGCTCAACAGTGGTCACACCTGGAAGCAGCTGCCCATAGCTCTCCTGCCAGCTAGGGGCACCAGGGAAGATATATGTGTGTGTGACGTCAGTAGGAGGCAAAAGGTAACGCCAGCCAGTCAAGCAACCTAGAGCTGAACACACTGAGATGGCTCCATGCCCTCTGCTACCAAATCCTACCCTGGAACCTCCCTGAACTCAGGCAGGAACAACATCCTTAAAGCGCCCATCTGTTTCCTCATAAAAGTCATCACTTGCAGGGAAAAAAAAAAAAAGTCTATGTGGGATGTCCCAACACCAACCTTAAGTTACCCAGAAATGTTCCCTGCCTTATTCTGCTGTTTCCCAATCTTGAATGTGCATAACTTCAAGGTGGTTTCCCTCATCTGAAGTATATTGAAAGTTTTTAGATAAAATTCTCAAGACAAACCTCCTTCCATTTCTCATCATTTTTGAAAGTTTTCTGCACCACATTTAGGAGGAAATGGAGAGTAAATTATGCTAAGATTAAACAAAGGATTACTAATAGTGTGTCCTTCAAAAGAGTAAGTGGTACTATTAATATATGGGATATAGGACAAAAATATTGAGGCCACCTGATTTACTAGGGACCTGCTTAGCTTTAAAGAAGTAGTAGACCCAGGGATTTTAAAGTAACTATTCTGCTTTGTATGTAGAAAAAATTTTTGCTGCATCAAACCACATTTTCTCACCCAGTCCAATCCAGCCATTCTTGTCCAGATGTCACCTCAGACCTTCAAGGACTTACACTATTGCCTTCTGTATTCCTTCTCCAAACATGCCTTACATGAATGCAATCTAGAAATAGATTCACTCCCCAGGGGTGACCACTGCCTGTGTGAAACGGTGGCCATTTCTGGAGAGGAAATATAATTTCAGCTGCTATGTTCCTAGGCATGCCAATTTTTCATTCATTTATTCATTTATTCAACTAATAGGTATGGAGCCTCTATTCTCTACCAGGTCTGTTGGTAGGTGACTGGGATACAGAGGTAAACAAGAGCAACCTGTCTCTCTTCCTGTGAAGCTGATATTCATACACAAGTGAATAGATATAATTGCAGGTTAGGAAAAGTGGCATGAAAAGACAAAGAAGGTCAAGAATAACTTCTACCAGGTAGGAATGACTGAACTTGGTGACGGCCTCTCCAAGGAGGTAACATTTAAGCTGAGACTAAAAGGATGAGAAAAAAACTCACAATGCTAAAAGTGGGGGCATTAACTTCCACTTACATTCAAGGAGAGGAAAGAACAAGTGCAAAAGCCCTGAGGTTGGAAAGAATGTGGTGGGGTCAGATATTAAAAGATGCTTGACTTGTTGCCTAGTGCATAGACATCGAGAGATAATGGTACAGGGTGAGACTGTGTCCATTAACCTATCTTGAGTGTACCCAATTCCCTGCTTGCTCCCCCTTTGGAAGGAAATATGTTTTAGAATACAAGTAAGTAAGAGGAAGAAGTAAGAAAGGAATGCACAGAGATAGCCTTGAATCTGCTCTAATTTATAAGCAAAAGCAATCACAAACTTTGACCCTTTAACTAATATGAGTGATAAAGTGTTAGTGGCATCCCTCAGTCCTGAACATATCACACCATTATCTAGTGACCATGATTGAAAAAGCTGAGTCTCAGAGCACAAGTCTGGAGTCCTGCAAGTCCATCTTCTAATCCTGCTCCACGGCACTTATCCTCTCTGAGATTTGGTCTCTCACTCACACATGATGAGATCTACTAATGGAACTGATCTAAGAAGGCATGTCTTCACCAAATGGTACATAGTAGTAATCCTCTGGATATTTACATAAAAGTCACTAACTAATTGGTACTTCATCAAATAAATAACTTCTTAAACTATCCAACCCACTTGCCCAGCAAACACAAAAACAAGGGCTCTATGGCAACGCTCTCTGATAGAAAACAATGCAAACCACAAATGTGAGCCACCTGTGAAATTGTACATTTTCTAGTAGCCAAATTAGAAAAAAGTAACAGAAAAATTAGTTTTAATAAAATGTTTAACTCAATATATCCAAAACATTATCCTTTCAACATGTAATCAATATTTTTTACATTACTGAAATATTTTACATTCCCTTTTTGTAGTTGTTGAAATTAACTGTGTATTCCACACTTACAGCAAATCTCAACTCAAATTAGCCACATTTCAAGTGCTTAATAGCCACATGTTGCTATTGGCAACTGCATTGGATGACACAGCTCTACAGAGGTGATTAGATTTTTAGACATTTGGACTCCATGAGATATCTTTAATATAACCACAAGATTAATGAAAGTTAAGAAAAAACAAGGCAATAAAGATAAAGCCAATCCCCTGCTTCAGAAGGCCTATTCTAGCTTCTAAGAGTGGATGAAACTGTCAAGTCTCCCACCTCCCTGAACTATCTGTGGAACATACATTTATTCATTCATTCAACAAACATTCATTGAGCACCTCCTACTGTCCAGGTAGCAGGTGTTAGGGGTATAGACACGAGCAAACATCATTCCTGCCCAGAAGATATTCAATATTTGGATGAGAATCTTTCAATCCAATGTGTAGTCAGCAGAACCTCAGGATTTCTCCCTCCCCAGCTGGAATTTGGGAGAAATAAATTCTGGTTTTGACTCCTCTGCTAACAAACTAAGTATCCCTGAGAAAGCATTTTCTGCATACAGGCCTTTGCCTCCATATCTGTAATATGTGTGAATTGATCGGAATAATGACAAAGTCTGCTTTCAGTCAGAGACCGCAACTTCAGCCCAAACCTCATTACCCTGTGGCTTGTCCCAGTCATGTGCGGGAAGACGGAAGAACAAGCTGAAGAGACCCGTCCCTGCCTTACCCAGAAGAAAATGCAACTTCACTGGCTTCTGCAACTCATCACTCCTGGCCTTTTGTGGTTGCAAGAATGGTCTAACTTAGTTTTGCTTTCCTTTGTTTTAATTACATTCAAAATTCGCAAAACAATTTCCATGATCCACCTTGAAGAATAATTGGCCCATTTGGTACATCTTGCTGTGTGGTGAGAGCCCCCGCTGTCATCATACCAGAGCCTTACACACATTCCGCTCCCAGGTAGATGATGTCTAAGAAACCCAGAGAGCTCATCTGGCCCATCATTAACCTCATTTTGAGACAACCCCAGAGGCAGTCCTTTTGCCACCGGCACAGCCGGCTGTCAATTGTGTCAAGCCAGTAACATATTAGTTAGCAGGGGAGCAATCCAAAGAGGTAGCCATAGATCCAAATGCCTAAAAGGTATTCTGGAATGCGGTAATTATGTCCTGCAGCTGCTGAGGGGGTCCTCTGTGAGTTCATAGATAGTAGTTGTACCATGGAAAGAAGAGGATGGATAATAGCATCCAGGCTGTTAATAATAAACAACAGGTCTTGGTTCTAATTCACCAAAACAGTCCTCAAAACTCAAGTCATGATTCATCTTCAAGTTCGTACGACTGTTTCCAGGAGACTCTGATTCCATGACGTGGGTGTTGTGTATTTGTGTCCCAAAAAGGAGGTAAAGGGAAAAGTGGGTAAAGTTAAAAGCAAATGAAAGGAGAATTTTAAAAAATAATAATATATCCCAGGTTTTATTAACCATTCTGTGGCTCGATTTTTACAAGCAAAGATGTGCTAACTTTGCTAACTGTGATTTTTTAAATGGACAATTTTTCATACTTTACTTCAGAATAGATTTTGCTCAGTTTGTTTTTAGTAAACTGGAATAACAGGATATCAAATGACTCAAAATTGCAAGTTAGTGGGATCACTGGACATGAAACCAAGGCCTTTAGGATATCCAAATATTTGGGTGAGGCCAACAACTTTCCCCTTTCAAGAAAGCTCAGTTGCATTATTCACTGAAACCCATATACCTAGGCAATCTCCATTTCTATCAGTGCCCACTATCAAGCTCATCTTTCAGAGCTGCAAGCAGTAGCCTGTTTTTAGGCTCTGCAGGTTATGCTGTCCCACCCACCCCAAAAAGACTTAGGTCTGAGGCACAGAAGTGCCTCATTAGCAGTCATTGCTGATTGATTGTGGTAATGTTCTCACTGAGCAGACTCAGCCTCAGATTCATTCTTAACCCAGAGCCCTAGGCATCACCTGCCTATTGATCAGAGTTGACATGCATTCTGGCCTAGAGTCTCTCATGAATTATAAATTGACCATATGTATTAATTTCCCATGGCTGCTGTAGCAAATTACCATGATCTTTGTGGCTTAAAACAATAGAAATATATTATCTCTCAGTTCTGGAGGTGAAGAATCTAAAAATGGGTCCACAGGGCTGCATTCTATCTGGAGGAAATAGGAAAGAAATTGTTTGCTTAACTTCACCTTCTAGAGGCCGCCTGCATTCCTTGGCTTGTGGCCTCTTCTCTTCAAAGCTGGGTGGAGAATAACATCTTCACTCCTCTCTGATTTCTACTTTTATCCTTGTATCTTCTCTCTCTGACACTGATCTTCCTGCCTTCCTTTCATAAGGACCTTGGCGATTATATTGGGCTTATCCTAATCATCCAGCATAATCTCCCTACTGCAAGATCCTTAATTTAATCATATCTGTAGTCTTTCTTGCCCTGTAAGATAACATATCCACAGGTTCCAGGGATTAGGATGTGAATATCTTTGGAGGGATGTAACTCAGCCTGCCACACCACATCTTATAGAAAATCCCCTTGTAGAACTACAGAAGAGGTCTATTGTTAAGATTTATCTATAGTATCTGAGTACATAGCAATATGAGCTGAGAGACTGATTCACTACAATTACTCATGTACAATGGTTATCCTTTGACCAAAATCAGTGTCAAAATATAGCTCTGGATCAATCCACCAAATACACCATTAAAAAGCCAATTTTTTTTTTACCTCCAAGATATTAAGTTTGACATCATTTGCCCTTTGTCTGTTATAATAGTATGTCTTATATTAGTATAATTATTCTTTTAATGTACAGCATTTTAAAAGTAAATTGTAACTGAAGTATCACTGAATGTCTTGTCTTTTAGGGTTTCAGTAACTACATGACAATTTGTCAAGACCTAAGGCAAAAAGAATGCAGCCCTTACTGTGCCCCTCTCTTGTTTAGGTTTATATTAAGAGTCCTATTTTTATTACATATAATGGAGGTCAGCTTCATTACTGCCAGTCTGCAAGCTGCTACAGTCACTCTGGGAGACATTAGCCTGTCACCACTGAACCAGCTGGGTCACAGAATTCTGCAATAGGTCTCTCACTTTTTAGCTTGAAGAACAAAAAAATTAACCACAGAGAGCATAGCATTACTTGACTTTCAACACCACCCGCAGGATGGTGGCAGTGATAAATTGGCATCATCCAATGCCTGCAGAGGTACAATACCATGACCAGAGGCTGCATCCCTGTGGCAGACCCAATAAAACTTTCCACAGACACACCTACCACTAAACTTGGCATGGAGTTAAAGTGCTCTCTAAGAAGATGCTTACTGAGCAAAACTAATATTATATGAAGAGATCTGTCCAATATTCCACTGTGAGAAAATGATGCCACTTTTGTTTAACATGTGTATAAATAATTAGAAAGAAAAGAGAAGAAAGAAAGGAAAGAAGGGTGAGGGAGGGAGGGAAGGAGGGAGGGAGGGAGGGAGGGAGGGAGGGAGGGAGGAAGGAAGGAAGGAAGGAAGGAAGGAAGGAAGGAAGGAAGGAAGGAAGGAAGGAA
>NC_045448.1:66478269-66493354 GCF_002776525.5 Piliocolobus tephrosceles | reverse complement strand
GAAGGAAGGAAGGAAGGAAGGAAGGAAGGAAGGAAGGAAGGAAGGAAACATAACAAAATATTGATGGTGGTTAGCACAGGGATGCTGTATTACAGCTACCTTTTAATTATTTATGTTTTTGCTTGTTTACATTTTCTAATTTTCTTCAATAAAAACATTACTTTTGTAAAATTTAAAAACTTTTAAAAACATAATAACAATAATTCACAGTACTCATCATGGCAACAAGCCTGACCAAGTCATGTATGAGCCTTGAATAAATTAAAGAAGCACCATTGTGTTTGAACTTGTAGAAGCTTAAGTAAATTTCTTAATTTTCCTGAGCCATGTATTAGGCATGCACTAAAAGTCAGATACTGTTATTAGTGATGACAATACAGTGTTGAGCAAGGTAAGCAAAGTCCCTTGTCGGGGCAGAGGGAAGACAATAAAATACACTCTTAGGAAAATGTCAAATAGTTGTAAGCGTGGTGATAAAGATAAAACAAGGTACCGTGATAGGGAGTGAGTGTAGGGCTTCTTTAGACCAGAGAAGACCTCTCTGCAGAGATAGCACTAAGCTGATAACTGAAAGGCGAGAAGAAGCTGACTGTGGGGTAAGGAGGGAAGAGCATTTCAGGCAGAAGGAACAGCCACAGCAAAAGTCCAATAGCAGGAGTAAGCCTGATGTGTTCATGGGCAGAAAAAGGCCAGCGTGGCCAGAGCTTTATGAGCAAAGAGTGAGCGGAACAGTATGAGGTCAGAAAGCGAAGCAGCAGCCGCCAGGCCACAGAGAGCCCTTTAGACCATCATTAGGATTGAGAATTTATTCAAAATGTAATGGGAAACCATTGGAGGACTTGAACCATAAGAATGATAGGAGCTGACTTATATTTTCAGAAGATCAGTCTAGCTGCTATAAGGAGATTGGATTGAAGGGTGAAAGAGCACAGGGGGCAGTCTAGTTAGAGGTCACTGAAATAATGCCAGTTACAGGCAGCAGAAATGTGAGCTAAGATGGTTTTAGTAGAGGTGGAGAGAAGCATGTGGATATTGTGAAATAGATCTTACAGGACCTACTGATGGATCAGTTGACAGAGAGAGAAAGAATCAAGGATCAGATGTAGTGATTCAGCAAGTATTGATGAGCACCTAATATGTGCTAGGCACTCTTCTACTGCTGAAAGCCAACGAGTGGTGGCACCATTTGCTGAGAGGAGCAAGAATAGGATGGGGCAGTTTTGTGACAAAGGGACTCAAAAGAGCTGCAGGGACAGATGCTGGTGAAGGTGCTGGTTAAGGTTAAGATGCTGTATTAATTTAGGTAATTTCAGTTGCTCTTACAGACAAAAACAAAATCTAACAGCTTAACACAATAAGATTTTATTTCTTGCTCTGGTGAAATCCAAGTCAGTTATTCCTGATTAGTGGGCAGCTCTCCCAATAGCGATGCAGGAACCTGGGTTCCTTCCATGTGGTGGCCCCTCCATCTTCAATATTTGGTTTTTGTTGTTGTTGTTGTTTTTGAGATGAAGTCTCTCTCTGTCACCCACGCCATTCTCCCACCTCAGCCTCCCAAGTAGCTGGGACTATAGGTGACCGCCACCTTGCCCGGCTAATTTTTTGTATTTTTAGTAGAGATGGGGTTTCACCGTGTTAGCCAGGATGGTCTCAATCTTGTGACCTCATGATCCGCCCACCTCAATCTCCCAAAGAGCTGGGATTACAGGTGTCAGTCACCGCGCTTGGCCAACATTTGGCTTTAAAAGTCACTGAGCTCATATGCATCAGTCTATGAAAGACAAGGAATAGGGGAGAAATCTTGTAGGGGGTTTTGATGGGCCAAACCTAGAAGTGATACACATACTTCTGTTCTGAAGTCACGGCTAGAAATCTGTCACAAGGCCACGCCTATTGGTATGAGAGGCTGAAATGTGCAGCCTAGGTACCCGTTCAGGAAGAGGATTTGAGTTTGGAGGACCTCCCAACAGTGTCTCCTACAGATACCTATTAGTCATCCAATGGAGAAGTCAAGCAGCATTTGAATATGCAAGGGAGTGGTCTGAACTAGAGATAAAAATTTCAGCACAGTCACTGCATAGAGGATGAGATTATCTAGCTATAGTGTAGAGAGGGAGAAAGGAAAGGCCTGAATCATGCCCTTATTCAGAGGTCAAGCAGAGGATAAGGAGCCAGCAAAGGAAGCTAAGTCTGGGCTGCCAGTGAGGTCGGAGCACAACCAGAAAGCAACTGCCACAGAAAAGATAAGAAAAATTGTTTCAAGAAGGAGGGTGGTCAGTCATATCTAACACTGCCGAGAGGACCAGGAAGATGCAGACAACATACTAACCATTAGATTAAAAAACCCAAAGGTCATTGGTGACCTTGACAAGGACTGTTTCGGTGGAAAAATAGAATCAGGAGTTAACTAGGAGAGAGTGTGAGGTCAAGAAGCAGGGAGAGTATCTACAGACAATAATATCAATACAATCTCTGTGAAGATGAGCAGAGAAATGAGCCAGAAACACAAATGGAACATGGAACAAGTGAGTTTATGCTACGATGGAAACTATTAGAACATGTTTAGATGCTCAT
Source organism: Piliocolobus tephrosceles (assembly GCF_002776525.5). Classification (NCBI taxonomy): domain Eukaryota; kingdom Metazoa; phylum Chordata; class Mammalia; order Primates; family Cercopithecidae; genus Piliocolobus; species Piliocolobus tephrosceles. Next base: position 66,490,780 of record NC_045448.1, on the reverse strand, counting down.
GGGAATTATCCAGTTTAGAGGAAGGGTGATACAGAAAAGGAGAAATCTGCAGCACAAAGTCCTTGAGAAAGGATGCAGGCAGGACCTAGAACACAAGTGGATAGGTTGGATTTAAATATGCACAGAACAGGTCCCTGACAGGAGGGAAGAGGTAAGGTATCAGCATATTAATAGATACAGATAGCTTGGTGGATTTGGGTGGTGGGAGTAGGAGTTAAGTAATAAAGAAAAGCTCCTCAACTGGGAGTGAGCCAGGAAGAGAAAGCATGAAAGATTTGAGGAGAGGAGCGTTAAATAATAACTTGAAGGGACAGAGAACAGTTCCTTTAAGGAAGTGCAGTAGGCATGCTTGTTGAATGAGAGCTTGTTTGAGATTTTGGTCCTAACATTAATGAGATCAGTTAGCCCAATTATACATTTTCTCCAACAGGGTTGACTCAAGTGAATACATGAAGGAGACAGGTGATGGTGTTAACCAGAGCTGGGTTTTATCGAAAGGACCACAGAGTCAGAGAGGAACAAAGGAGTGAGGGGTATAAGCCAGCCTGCAGGGGAGGTGATCCTAATGATTAACCTGGGAATCCTACCTGGGAAAGGCAGAAAGTAAGAACACAAAGACAGAAAGAGATAGCGAAAAGAAGAAATTACCCCTGGCCTGGAGGTCTCAATGAATGTAGGGATAGTGGTGATAACAAAGTCATGAGTGTGACCATGTAAGTGGGCAAAGATATTGGAGGAGGCAAAGATTTTGGATATGAAGAGGTAAAATAACTGGAAGGCCTCAGTGTTCATGGATCAAATACCTGAATATTGAATTCACCATCACCAAGAATTGAGATAGGACTAGGAGAGGAAAAGGACAACAATGAGCTAAAGACTAGAGCCATTGGTGAGTTTGGTGAATGTACTGGATACTTTTCATTCCCGCCCCCCCCGCCGCCATTACCATTTTCCACCTTGCACATTATGGAACACTTGAGCAAACTCCCTGGCCCTCTGGCTTCCCACTGGATGAGTGGAGATAGGTAGAAGGATAACCTTGGGATATTTATTCCCCTTGCTCCACTGGATTGCAAGATTGCTGTGGACCAACATTATCCCTCAGCGAAAGACTCAACTCCTGTTGGCAGCATCCCCAAACAGCCTCCCCAGGCCCCATACTCACTCCCTTCCGGCCCTCTTCAATCTTAGGCTTATAACAAAGGGGCTCTACCATTAGTACTAGCCCCAGGCACACTATGTTTGAGATTTTCTGCATCCTAAGCACACTTTTGTAAAGAGTCCCTTTACTGGACTTTTTGCAAATTATCCTAATTTGAGTGGGCCATCTGTTTTCTGCTGGGAGCCTACTGATACAGTAGATGACAGGAATATGGATACCTACCTCACAGGGTTGTTGTAAAGATTAGAGAAAATATATGCAAGGCCTCTAGCACCATGTCTGGCATATTATACACACTCAACTGATAGCGGGGTGGAGGAGAAAAATAGCAGTTATTTCACTTGTTGTTAGTATAAACTGATATATTAAGATATAAACAGGTCCTCTAGTTCATAACCAGTTGTTATTCAACTAACAGTGAAGCACTTGGCTTCTGGTACTACCAAGGTACTCAGATTTGGCAGGAGCCAGCCATGTCAATCAAAGCATGTATGTGAACAAATACATCCAAAAAGAGAAAGGAGGACTTCAGGAAAAAGATTTCAACAAAATAGTTGCCTTCCAGGGCGATCTCTGTAGAGAGGCTGGCCAAGCATGATGGTAAATAAGAATCCATCCTGAGCAAATGGGGGATGTCTCTGGAGAACAAAGGAAAGCAGATTCCCCACACTTTGGCCTCCCACACACCTCCCTGCTCCTGAACTCTGCAGCTGCAATCTTCTTCCAGGGCCCAACAGTAGAACTATATCACTTGGAGCATTGGACCCAGGCCCCACAACAGAACTGAGTGCTTCAAAAATCTTCACAGCCTAGGATAGGTCATGGGATATTGGCCAGAAGCTGATCTCACAAGAATGACAGCATCCCCACTTCAAAGCCAGTTTCTCATGAGGTTAATGAATGTTATGTCAGGAAAAAAATGCTACAGAATTCAGAAGGCATTTTATTCGTTCAGCTGTATTTGTTGAGCCTTTGCTGTGCACGAGAAGCTGGAAATATGGCAGCAAGCAAGATTCTGGCCTTTAAATATCTCACAAATGCTCTCCTATTTGTAGCACCAAATGGAGAAATGAAGGCAGAATGGCATCCCATTGAGTTGAATTTATAATTGTTGGTCAATAACCAATAACTAGTCTTGGCTCTGCCATCACTAATGAGGATGAAATCCTAGAAAGCTTGTCACTGGGTTTTAGAAAGCAATTGGCATTGCATTTCAACAACCATAAAATCTGCTTATCTTCGACCTCATAATTTGGCCCTTATAATTTACCCCAGGAAAATAATACAAAAGAAGAAAATATGTAAAAAAGATTGTTGCTGTTTCTATATGGTTAATGTATAGAAAACAGCCTGATTGTCCAACAATGGAATAATGATCCAGTATAATATGGCCTAGACACATTACAGAATATTATGCAACCATGAAGATTGTTGTAACCTGAAAAAGGTTTAAGACATGTTCAAAACCAGAAAGCAAGATTTTGTCTATTTTAGGATTGCAAAGCTGTACAGGTTTTTTCTGTAATTGAACTAAGACAAATGAAATAACAGTAACATTAAGATTGTTAGGAAAGTTGTTTTGTGTGTGTGTTGTTGTTTTTGGTTTTGGTTTTGTTTGTTTGCTTTTTTGTTTTGAGACGGAGTCTCATTCTGTTGCCCAGGCTGGAGTGCAGTGGCGCGATCTCAGCTCACTGCAACCTCTGCCTCCTGTGTCCAAGCAATTCTCCTGTCTCAGCCTCTCGAGCTGGGATTACAGGTGCCCACCACAACACCCGACTAATTTTTGTACTTTTAGAGAGACAGGGTTCGCCATGTTGGCCAGGCTGATCTTGAACTCCTGACCTCAAGTGATCCACCCACCTTGGCCTCCCAAAGTGCTGGGATTAAAGACATGAGCCACCACGCCTAGCTGGAAAGTTGTATTTTTTATTTTTTAAATTGTTACTTCCAATCCTAATAAAATGAAAGTATTTTTATTATAAACCCTTTTAAATGCAATATGGCTTATCATATTTGTGGTAGCCATAATTAATATACAAAAAGACCAAAACAATGATAAAGACATAAAAGGTTAACCTCTTATCTGTCAAGTCCAAAATGTCAGTTGTAGGGACACAGAAAGCTGGAAGTGATAGACACTGGAGACTCAAAAATGCAGCAAGGTAGGAGGGGAGTGTTAAAAAACTACCTATTGGGCACTATGTTCACTATTTAGGTGATGCATTCACTAGAAGCCCAAACTTCATCATTACAAAACATATGCATGTAACAAACCTGTACTTGTACCCCGAGAATCTAAAATTTAAAAATAAATAAACAAATATGTCTATTATAGAGAAAGACAGAGAAATAGCTTCTTGCCATTGACATGTAAAAGGCCAGGAGGTTTGAATTCCTGCAGGTTTAAGATCAGCAAGTAGTGCAATGTGACTATTAACAGGAGAGTAATCCAGAGTGTGCAAGTAAAGCAGCATAGGACATGTGTGTCCCCTGCACCCTGGGACAATCACCACCACATGTTGGGAATGTGCTGGTGCTCTGTGTGGCACCTACAGCGGAACCCTGATAAACCAGGTCAGTGCCACAGGGCGTAGGCTAAGAGGGGGAAGGCTGAAACCTCGCTCTTTCATTATGAAGAACTGTTGAGGAAAGAGGGGCTACTCACCTGCAGCAGGCATCACGTTTTTATGATGCTCATCTCGGGGATTGAGGTGTCATTAAAAGGCACTTTTTTCATCTAGTTAAAAAAAAATGGGGGATGGATATCTTTTCTTTTAGTCAGAAAGCTTAATTTCCCCAACCAAAGTAATTCTCTCTCTGGCTCGCTCTCTCTCTCTCTCTCTGTCTCTCTCTCTCTCTCTCTCCCAACTCTCTTGTGGCACATTTCTGACTCTCTTAAAATTCAAAATGTCAAAAACTGAAGTCTTCCCCTCCCTTTCTGTGGAACTTATCTGTTTTCCACACTCCACTCTTCATCAATGTACACCCACCAGTCAATCTATCCAAATCACTCACAGATCCTCAGATGCACATCACCCTCCTCGGCCTCCTGCTGTTTCCACACTGTCTCACCCTGGCCACCCAGGGGGGCTTAGCCCTTCCTCCTCTGTGCCTGGTATGGGCCCCTACTGGAAAATACCACCTTATAGTGGACGGGTTTGGTCCTTACCCACCTTCACCACTGACTGTAAGTTGCCTGAAGGTAGATGCTTTGTCACCACTAGTCAATGAATTCATCTCCTCCACCTTTGCAAAATCCCTTTTAACCATTGTCCTGACACACAGATGTCTCTAATTGTAGAATACCTTGGGCAAGTATTGGAAAAACACGGCCTTTGTTGAATAGGTACAAGATGGCCTCTTTCTCCTTCCTTATACTCCTCGAGAATCCCTTCAATGGCACAGCCCCCGAAACCACCACAAATGTCTGTAAATCCCATCAGCTTAAAATGCAAAACATAGGTGAGTGCTTTAACTCATGCTACGAACTCTGCCATTGCTGGGCTGTTGGTTTAAAAAAAAGAAAAACCATTCCATCTGCCATAAATCTACATTCCCCCCAAATGAAATATAATACCCTGCTTTCCTCTAGCAGTCAGATAATCATCTCCTTGTTTTACGGGAAATGATTTAGAAGAGAAAAGTATCAATCTGACAGTCTCATAAGTTTCAGAGAGTGCTTACCCTGACAGCCCCTTTCTTCTCATCCCTATATATGTACATGCATACACACACACACACACACACACATTCTTGCACAGATGTACACAAGTACTTGCGCATGCTCACACATGCATTGAGATCTGGGTCTCTGCCACACTATGGCAGAACTGGAATCAAGCTGTTAATAGTCTGTCTTAGACCTAAGCACATTCTTCTATCTCTAAATTGCTTCCTGGCTATTCTTTGTTTGCTGACTATTTTTCCACCTCTCCACTGATAACCTAAGTTCAGGAGAATAAAGAGGACCCTCACTATTACGCAGCCTTTCAAACACTGACAGTAGAAAACACTCACCTGGTTCATTTAGTATGGCTGGGGGCTAGGGAGATCCACTATGTTACTCCATTTGACCCTCCCTTCAATGTTTCCCCCGAGGCCACAGACACAATTGTCCATCCGCCTCCTGGCCAGCATAGCTCATCTCTAACAAGAGGCAGTCATTTCCTTAAACACTCCCACAAAATCCTCCTTCTGCCGATGCTTAGCAGTGTTCACCTTGAGACGGCAGGAGATGACATCGTGTAGGTGAAGGGAACATGACAGAGGCCACCACCACTCATCACTTCCCTGAGATGGAAAAGCCCTCAGGGTACCCAAGAGAATGAGAAACTTTTTTTCCTTACCACTGATGTTTATTGATTTGTCCAGTTCATAGGGAGCATCCCTTAATGTTCTGCTTTCATGTTTCTGCTTTGTTGCATGGGTGCAGAAAAGAATATTGCAAATTGATCTGTCTTCCCAGCCTTTGTTGGGAATGGACTCCTATTACTTTAGTTTCTCAGGCCTGTCATCGCATGCTCACATTCCAGGGCATATATAATCAGCCTGGCTAAACACTGAGAGCTGAGCTGATTAATTTCTAACATTCTTGCCTGAATCCATTGATGGCATGCCTGTTTGATGATCTCTGCAATAGATGGCCACCTCTGATTGTTTGACCTTTGCCCTTCACCCTGGAGCTGTCTATTCTAGTACCTGTTTAAGTTGACAGCATGTACATGGGGTCTACATCACATTTGAAGAAAACCGTAATGTCTTGGTGCTATGAAAGCTTAGAAAAAAGGCTTTTAAGGAAAACCCATTTCCATTACCAGTTGAACAGCATTTGAGAACCAATCATATATCCATTAAACAAAAAGAAAATACATTATCCATAACCTATGATATTATGCTCGTACTTTAGAATCTACCCATTTATTCTGATTTAGCTTATGTGCCAATTATGATCAATGGATTTCCACAAGGATGTAAAATTATATCAGTTTTTAATTTCTCATTCCACCACTTCCCAGAATTGTTATTTTAATTACTTTATATGCCATTTACTTCTAATAGCTCAGAACAAAAGGGTCATCATCACCATCATCAATATGCATTTATATATATAATTTTAGGCATGTTGGCCCATTTCTAATGTAACCCTAATATTAGATTAGATGGATTTGATTTTTAGTTTTTATTATGGAGGAGGAGCCTCTTTAACAATTTCAGAGATGTACTTCATTTATCCTAAAATACCTTTGGTTGTAAAATAGGTTGGGGTCTATTTATAGAGCGAAGTTCTCAAAAATGCACATAATTTACATCCTAACTCACTAAGAACCAAGTAGTTAGAGAGCTAATGCAGGTGCACTTGGCAGCCATTTTTTTAAGGTCACACCAACTCTTATTCACTCCATAGGAAAATGGAGTGTTACAAGAACACTAAGGTTAGCCAAGGACAAATCACATATGCATCTAGTTTAATGTGTCACATATGTATCCCGGGCTGAGTGCACACTGAACAGCAGACAGAAGTGAGGAGTGAGGAGAACCTTAAGCAGTAACGTAAATACACTGAAATTAAACATACAACTAAAGGTAGGCATATAATTGTATCAAAGCATGTCTCCCTTTGAAAATGGCACAGAAAAGAACACGTTAGGTTGGTACAATCACAGAATTCAAGAGCCTTGAGAGGTTATTGAGACCACACAACTAACCCTCCATTTGTAAAAGAGAAGTGGGACACGTGGGGAAGAATGGATTTGGGACCTGGTACCTACCGGTGCCGGGACAGTGCTCTTGTCATTTCACTCCATCTCAGGTTACTGGGGCCTCTTCTCTCTTACCCCAGCTCTCTTCATAATATTTCCATGTTGAAACAGGGAAAGAATTAAGTGCTGAAAATGTGTCATTCTTCATTCAAGTTGATCGTCTTGAAAGACAACATCGGCCGGGCGCGGTGGCTCAAGCCTGTAATCCCAGCACTTTGGGAGGCCGAGACGGGTGGATCACGAGGTCAGGAGATCGAGACCATCCTGGTCTACACGGTGAAACCCCGTCTCTACTAAAAATACAAAAAACTAGCCGGGCGAGATGGCGGGCGCCTGTAGTCCCAGCTACTCGGGAGGCTGAGGCAGGAGAATGGCGTGAACCCGGGAGGCGGAGCTTGCAGTGAGCCGAGATCGGGCCACTGCACTCCAGCCTGGGCGACAGAGCGAGACTCCGTCTCAAAAAAAAAAAAAAAAAAAAAAAAAAAAGAAAGACAACATCATGAGCTCATGGCTCAGTTCCTGGGTCCTGAACACCATCACAAAATAAATACATTTTCTTTTCGTTTGTGATCAACCTGATTAGTGAGATTGGCGAATTATTTTTAAAGGAATAATGACTCAAAGTAAGAAAAAATGCTTAAAACAGCCTACCTGTTAGTTTTACTCTTAATCAAGTGAAATTCTATATGAGCTTAACATTATGTGAGTATAAAGATACCAAACTCGAACATATCTGTTTGTACCATTTAGCTTTTAGTGTGTATGCTATAAGTTTTAAAGGAGAATTATCTTTAAAAACAAATGTGCATGTATACATACATACAATTTGTGTGAGTTTCCAATATTAATTTTCCTTTATTTTCATCTTATGAAATATTTGAAACACACAGGAAAACGTAGAGGACAATGGCACAGTTCTCACTCTCTCCCCACAGCTTGAATAAACATTTGTACTTTGCCGTATTTGTTTCAGAATTTTTCATTTTATTTCAAATAAATAAAAAATTATAGATGTATTTCAAACCACCCGGGTACCCATATCCACACATTCCTTTCCTGCCCTCCTAAGAGAAAACCAGTATCTTGAATTTGGTGTTTATCATTCTCATAAATTCTTCCTTACTTTTACTGCTTACCTATGTATCCATAAATAATATATAATATTGTTTTGCATGCTTTAAAATTATATATAAATATATCAAAACTGTCTATGTCTTTATCTTGGTTTTTTCATTGTTTTTTGTTGCTGTTTGTTTGTTTGTTTGTTTTCAGAGACAGGGTCTCACTCTCTTTCCCAGGCTGAAGTGCATGGGTGTGATCATGGTTCACTTCAGCCTCAACCTCCTGGCCTCAAGCCATCCTCCCACCTCAGCTTCCCTACTAGCTGGAACTACAAATGGACGCCACCATGCCCAGGTAAGTTTTTTTATTTTCTGTAGAAATGAGGACTCACTGTTGCTCAGACTTGTCTCAGACTCCTGGACTCAAGTGATCTCACCTTGCCCACCCAAAGTGCTGGGATTACAGGAATGAGCCACCAAGCCCAGCTTAATTTACTTTTTTTAAAAAATCTATCTTTAAGTTTTGAGATTTATTCATGAGACAAATGTAGCACTACTTCATTTTAGTGAAGAATTTTGTGTTTTATTTCATGAATACACAATTTATTTATCTGTTCCCCCTTGATGGGCATTTAAGTTGCTTTGAGTTCTTCGTTGTTACACACAAAATTTCAATAAGTATTCTTGCACACATCCTTATGCATATTTACAAGAAACTCTCTATAGTACATTCTCAGCAATGGAAGCTCTGAGTTGTAAGGTATGTGCATTTTCAGATTTACTAGACATCATCAAATTACTCTCTTAATTACTGACACCCATTTTGAAAATTTACACTCAGACCAATAGTGTGTGTGAGTTCATGTGGTCCCACACCTTTGCAACATCAGACTTCTAGATTTTTTTACCCAATAAATTTACACCTTACCATTGTTTTAGCTTGCATTTGTGTAATTGCCAAGGACACTGGGCATCTTTTATACGTTTATTAGCCATATCGAATTCCTCTATTATTAATTTATACCTATTACTCCTTTTCTATTGGACTGTTAGTCTTAATAATTTAAGTAATTTTTATATATTCTGGATAATATTAGTAACAATGGCTAAGATTTTGGAGGTGTTCACTAAATGCAAGACATTACCCTCCCAGTTTCATGCACATTAACTGATTTAATCCTCACAACAACTCTACAACACAGTCAAGGTTGTTATCCACATCTTTTAAAATGTAAAAGAATTGAGGTTAAGAGAAGTTAAATAACATGCCTAAGGTCACACACAGTTAATAAGTGATAGAGCCAAGATTCACACCCAGGAATCCAGATCCAGAGTATCATAGTCTTCTGCCTCTGTTTCAGAGGATGCAAATTCTTCCAACAGCTTGCATTGCAAATATATTCTTCCAGTCTGCAACTTACCTTATCAATATATTCATTGTATATGTCCTTATTTAGAAGTATACACACACACGTAAATATATACATATATACACACATAATGTTATACATGTATTAAATTAATACTTATTTATGATATGTGCTTTCTGACCAGTTTAAGTAATACTTCCAAACCTCAAAGCCAAAAATATATTGTCAAATATTTTCTTTAAAAATTTTTGCAGATTCATCTTTCACATTTTTAAACACATGATATAGCGATTTAATTTTACTTTTCACAATATGGATAACCACTTGCCTTTGCATCATTATCTGAATATCTTTCCCCAGTGATTTAAAATACCATGTCTATTAAATATCAAGTAACTATACATGTGAATCTGTTCTGAGTTCCTCATTCTATTCCACTGATCTATTTGTTCTTAATATCCAATAGGCCATGCCTTCCCACTTTATTCTTTTTAAATTGTCTTTGCCAATTGTCTTTGCCAGTTCACTATTCCTTATAAATTGTAAAATCAGATTGTCAAGTTCCATACAAAATCCAGACAAAATTGTTATTGTACTAGCATTGAATTTATAGATTAACTTGGAGTAAAGTATGATCTCTATTAAACCTTCTCATTCAGGAACATGGTATAATTCTACATTTATTCAGGTATTCTACGTCCTTAAATAATGTTTAGTAAAATTCTTCATAGAAGTCTTTTTTTATTGTTATATACGTTCCTAACTCATTCATGCTGCTTTTGTACCTGGGAGCTTTTTCCTATTATATTTTGTGATTAATGATCACAAAACTGTTTAATGATCTCTGCAATGGCCTCTTCTAATAGTTTGACTTTTGATCTTCACTCCAGAACTGTCTATCCTAGTACTTGTTTAGTTTTATAGCACTTGCATTGCTTCTGCATTGCATTTAAATGAAACTATAATATCTTAGCTCTAAGATAAGGAAAAAAATGGAATTTAGAAAAAGCACATATTATAAATAGAAAGCACATATCATGAATAAGTACTTATTAATTTAATACATATATAACATTATATATGTATGTATACATGTATATCTGTACACACATGTGTGTGTAATTCTGAAATTCCATTCTACTGATTTTGTGTATCGATCTGTGATTCAACAACTTTGCTTAACTCTAGTATTATTTCTAAAAATTGTCTGCATATTGTCTTGAGTTTTTTACGTAGGCAGTCATGTTGTCTGGAAATAAGCTAGTTTTATTTCTTCCTTTACAGTTATTTTATCTTTAAATTTTCTTGCTTTATTGCATTGGCTATGACTTAAGTACAATGTTGACAGAACCAAGGGAGTGGATATCATTGCCTTCTTGTTAACCTTGATGAAGCTATTTCTAAAGTTTTTCCATTATATATTAGGTGTGCTGTGAGTTTTATAAACATAGTCTTTATGAGGTTAAGGAGCATCCCTCTTTTGCTAATTATCTTAGAATTCTTACCATAAATGAGTATTGAATTAACTGAATAATTTTTCTGTATCCATGGAGCAGATTAAATTCCTTTATCCTTTTGTCTTAGAATATGTTACATTAATAGATTTTCTGATGATTAACTCATTTTCATATCAAATATAAACCTTACCTAATCATAATCATCATTTTCTAAAGATTGTTAAAGTTCCATTTGGAGAAATGCTTCTATATTCATATTTTAAAATGCTCTAAAACTTCCACAATTATTTCCCTTGTTATGCCCTTGTCCATTGCTGCTAACAATGAGTTCCAAATGCATTCAATAGTATTCCTTCATTTATTATCCTCTGAAATCTGTGTGTAAGGTAAATATCATCCAATCCTTAAGTGCATATTAATATTCACCCCCGGAACTATCTATGCCTTGTACTTATTAAGAAGAGATACTCAAAATCTAGGGGAGGAGGAGAAGGAAGGAGCCAAAAGAGAAAATGGGTAAAAGGGGAGAGGAATAGAAAATTTCCTTCTAATTTTTTTAGAGTGGACAATGACATCTCTATAAATATTTTAGTAACAACAGACAGTTTGCTATGCTTTCTTAACCCCGTGATGTATTCTTGATCTCATTAAGACCCAAACCCATTGCCTCATAATTCAACTCATATTACCAAAATGTGTTTGGTGGAGTGGAGAAAAATCCAGGTATTTCTTATAAAAATAGACATCTTATCTTTAAAGAAGACTGGAGTCAAAATGCTACACAGTATTCCTGAGACATATGCCCAGCAATTTTTTTTATCAAACTGCATTGTTCTCTTTTGGTTTTGCGTTATCTGGGCTATTAATCCCACCTACATTTAGTCCTATGTGCATGAAAGTTACCTTCTGTTACCTGCAGGTCTCATTTTATTCACCAAAGTGGTACATCATGACACAATGATGTCTCTCTATGAGAAAGTTCCCAGTTTCTCAGAAAAGCAATAAAATGCATCTTTGTTTTTTAAAAAAGAAGAGATACTCATAATGGTTATTGGTTTATTGGTGCTTATTATCACTTTTTAAATAAAATATTTATATTTTTCTAGAAAATTATTTGTCTAAGTCTGTAATTCACTACCATAAAGTTATTCACAGTATTCTCTTAAATTTCTGCTCTATCTATAGTAATAATTCTTTTTATTATGTATTTATACTTTTTAATCTTTCTTTTTTTAGAGGTGTCTTCAAAGAAGGTTATAGGTACCATTGAACTTGAACTCACCCTCCAAATAAATCATTTTATTTTGCTGATGATCTTCTTTATTTCCAGTTTTATCAACTTATGCTTTTATTCTTATTATATTATTTACTCTACTTTCTTTAGGTTGACTCTTTAAAAATAAAAGAGTTCTTTGATGTTCTTTAAGAAAGACTTTGCTTCATATATTTTGAGACTGTATTGTTAGGCAATACATATTTATGATTATCATGACTTCTTGGTGGACTGTTTCTTCTATTATTATTCAGTGACCATGATTACACTTATTAGTGTATTCCAAAATTCTACTTTGTCTATTATTAATATTGCTATATAAGATTTCTTTTAGTTAGATTTGCTTAATATATACTTTTTCCCATCTCTCTATTTTCAACATTTCTGTTTGGCTTTTACTTTAGGTTTCTGTTTGGCTTTTACTTTAGG
>NC_045448.1:66375846-66478259 GCF_002776525.5 Piliocolobus tephrosceles | reverse complement strand
TTCTGTTTGGCTTTTACTTTAGGTTTCTGTTTGGCTTTTACTTTAGGATATTGGTTTTATTTCATTTGGTTTTTATTCCAAGCTCATATATTACTTTCTAACCAACTTTTAACTGCTTCCCAAACACACAGACCTTAGCTTGCTGAACTACCCATTGAAATACCTTGATATTTAATTACTGTCTGTCATTCTACTTTGACTTGTTTTAAATACACATGCATAAAATGAGTATTTTGTTTTAACAAACAGATAAATAAATTGACCAGTATATTATATCAATGTTTCTTTCATCCTATGTCTAACACTATTACTGTGTCTTCCACCCTATGTCTTTCCTCTGGTTCACTTTTTATGTGTTTTTGACTGTACTAAAGTACAACTTTGAATAGGTCTCCGTGTATCAAACTTCCTGAGCCTTTGTATATCTTAAAATGTTTTATTTTGTTTTGTTTTCACTTTGAGTGATATTTTAGCTTTGTATAAAATTATAGAAGGACAGATATTATCACCAAGCACTTTGGATATAATGTGTATTCTGGCACTTAATTTTTCTGTTGAGAAATGTTCCTTTCACTTGATTACAGTTCCGTTAAATTTAATAATGTTTTCAGTTTCTAAAACCTTCTTTAAATCCTTAATGTTCTGCAGGTTGAACAGGATGTGTGTAGATATGTGTGTATACTTATGTATATAGTTTCATTCTCAGTATATTTTGATCTGAGAATTTTTGTCTGTATTTAATACTAAAAATTATCGGCTATTATCTATTAAAATGTTGCTTCTCCACTATCCCTTCCATTCTCTTCTTTGGGAAGTCTTATTAGATGTATTAACTAATACATCTCCAGCCATTTTTCATGTCTGTCTCTTCACTGCTTTGCTTTAATTTTTTATTTTTAATTTTTGTGAGTATATAGTAGGTGTATATCTTTATGGAGCATCTGTGCTGTTTTGACACAGGCATGCAATGTGAAATAAGCACATCACAGAGAATGGGGTATCTATCTCCTCAAGCATTTATCCTTTCTGTTACAAACAATCAATTTATACTCTTTTAGTTATTTTTAAATGTACAATTAAGTTATTAATCACCCTGTTGTACTATCAAGTGATAGGTCTTATTCTTTCTTTCTTCCTTTTTTTCTTTGATTATACTTTAGTTCTAGGGTACATGTGCACAATGTGCAGGTTTGTTACATATGTATACACGTGCCATGTTGGTGTTCTGCACCCATTAACTCGTCATTTACATTAGGTATATCTCCTAATGCTAAGCCTCCCCCACTGCCACAATAGGACCTGGTGTGTGATGATCCCCTTCCTGTGTCCAAGTGATCTCATTGTTCAACTCCCACCTATGAGTGAGAACATGCGGTGTTTGATTTTCTGTTTTTGCAACAGTTTGCTGAGAATCATGGTTTCCAGCTGCATCCATGTCCCTACAAAGGACACAAACTTATCTTTTTTATGGCTGCATAGTATTCCATGGTGTCTATGTGTCACATTTTCTTAATCCAGTCTGTCATTGATGGACATTTGGGTTGATTCCAAGTCTTTGCTATTGTGAATAGTGCCACAATAAACATACGTGTGCATGTGTCTTTATAGCAGCATGACTTATAATCCTTTGGGTATATCCCCAGTAATGGGATGGCTGGGTCAAATGGTATTTCTAGTTCTAGATCCTTGAGGAATCGCCACACAGTTTTCCACAACAGTTGAACTAGTTTACAGTCCCACTAACAATGTAAAAGTGTTCCTATTTCTCCACATCCTCTTCAGCACCTGTTGTTTCCTGATTTTTTAATGACTGCCATTCTAACTGGTGTGAGATGGTATCTCATTGTGGTTTTGATTTGTATTTCTCTGATGGTGAGTGATCGGGAGCATTTTTTCATGTGTCTGTTGGCTGTATGAATGTGTTCTTTTGAGAAGTGTCTGTTCATATCCTTTGCCCACTTTTTGATGGGATTGTTTGTTTTTTACTTGTAAATTTGATTGAGTTCTTTATAGGTTCTGGAGCCATTTGTCAGATGAGTAGATTGCAAAAATTTTCTCCCATTCTGTAGGTTGCCTGTTCACTCTGATGGTAGTTTCTTTTGCTGTGCAGAAGCTCTTTAGTTTAATTAGATCCCATTTGTCTATTTTGGCTTTCGTTGCCGTTGCTTTTGGTGTTTTACACATGAAGTCCTTGCCCATGCTTATGTCCTGAATGGTATTACCTAGGTTTTCTTCTAGGGTTTTTATGGTTTTAGGTCTAACATTTAAGTCTCTAATCCATCTTGAATTAATTTTCATATAAGGAGTAAGGAAAGGATCCAGTTTCAGCTTTCTACTTATGGCTAGCCAATTTTCCCAGCACCATTTATTAAATAGGGAATCCTTTCCCCATTTCTTGTTTTTGTCAGGCTTGTCAAAGATCAGATGGTTGTAGATGTGTGGTATTATTTCTGAGGGCTCTGTTCTGTTCCATTGGTCTATATCTCTGTTTTGGTACCAGTATCATGCTGTTTTGGTTACTGTAGCCTTGTAGTATAGTTTGAAGTCAGGTAGCGTGATGCCTCCAGCTTTGTTCTTTTGGCTTAGGATTGTCTTGGCAATGGGGGCTCTTTTTTGGTTCCATATGAACTTTAAAGCAGTTTTTCCAATTCTGTGAAGAAAGTCATTGGTAGCTTAATGGGGATGGCATGGAATCTATAAACTACCTTGGGCAGTATGGCCATTTTCACAATATTGATTCTTCCTATCCATGAGCATGGTATGTTCTTCCATTTGTTTATGTTCTCTTTTATTTCACTGAGCAGTGGTTTGTAGTTCTCCTTGAAGAGATCCTTTACATCCCTTGTAAGTTGGATTCCTAGGTTTTTTATTCTCCTTGAAGCTATTGTGAATGGGAGTTCACTCATGATTTGACTCTCTGTTTGTCTGTTACTGGTGTATAAAAATGCTTGTGACTTTTACACACTGATTTTGTATCCTGAGACTGCTGAAGTTGCTTATCAGCTTAAGGGGATTTTGGGTTGAGACAATGGGGTTTTCTAAATAAACAATCATGACATCTGCAAACAGGGACAACTTGACTTCTTCTTTTCCTAACTGAATACCCTTGATTTCTTTCTCTTGCCTGATTGCCCTAGCCAGAACTTCCAACACTATGTTGAATAGGAGTGGTGAGAGAGGGCATCCCTGTCTTGTGCCAGTTTTCAAAGGGAATACTTCCAGTTTTTGCCCATTCAGTATGATATCGGCTGTAGGTTTGTCATAAATAGCTCTTATTATTTTGAGATACGTTCCATCAATACCGAATTTATTGAGAGTTTTTAGCATGAAGAGCTGTTGAATTTTGTCAAAGGCCTTTTCTGCATCTATTGAGATAATCATGTGGTTTTTGTCTTTGGTTCTGTTTATATGCTGGATTACATCTGTTGATTTGTGTATGTTGAACCAGCCTTGCATCCCAGGGATGAAGCCCACTTGATCATGGTGGATAAGCTTTTTGATGTGCTGCTGCATTCAGTTTGCCAGTATTTTATTGAGGATTTTTGCATCGATGTTCATCAGGGATATTGGTCTAAAATTCTCTTTTTTTGTTGTGTCTCTGCCAGGCTTTGGTATCAGGATGATGTTGGCCTCATAAAATGAGTTAGGGAGGATTCCCTCTTTTTCTACTGATTGGAATAGTTTCAGAAGGAATGGTACCACCTCCTCCTTGTATCTCTGGTAGAATTTGACTGTGAATCTGTCTGGTCCTGGACTTTTTTTGGTTGGTAGGCTATTAATTATTGCCTCAATTTCAGAGCCTGCTATTGGTCTATTCAGGGATTCAACTTCTTCCTGGTTTAGTCTTGGGAGAGTGTAAGTGTCCAGGAATTTATCCATTTCTTCTAGGTTTTCAAGTTTATTTGCATAGAGGAGTTTATAGTATTCTCTGATGGTAGTTTGTATTTCTGTGGGGTCAGTGGTGATATCCCCTTTATCAATTTTTATTGCGTCTATTCAATTCTTCTCTCTTTTCTTCTTTATTAGTCTTGCTAGCGGTCTATCAATTTTGTTGATCGTTACAAAAAACCCGCTCCTGGATTCATTGATTTTTTGGAGGGTTTTTTTGTGTCTCTATCTCCTTCAGTTCTGCTCTGATCTTAGTTATTTCTTGCCTTCTGCTAGCTTTTGAATGTGTTTGCTCTTGCTTCACTAGTTCTTTTAATTGTGATGTTAGGGTGTCCATTTTAGATCTTTCCTGCTTTCTCTTGTGGGCATTTAGTGCTATAAATTTCCCTCTACACACTGCTTTAAATGTGTCCCAGAGATTCTGGTATGTTGTATCTTTGTTCTCATTGGTTTCAAAGAACATCTTTATTTCTGCCTTTATTTCGTTATGTACCCAGTAGCCATTCAGGAGCAGGTTGTTCAGTTTCTATGTAGTTGCACAGTTTTGATTGAGTTTCTTAGTCCTGAATTCTAGTTTAATTGCACTGCGGTCTGAGAGACAGTTTGTTATAATTTCTGTTCTTTTACATTTGCTGAGGAGTGTTTTACTTCCAACTATGTAGTCAATTTTAGAATAAGTGCGATGTTGTGCTGAGAAGAATGTATATTCTGTTGATTTGGGGTGGAGAGTTCTGTAGCTGTCTATTAGGTCCGCTTGGTGCAGAGTTGAGTTCAATTCCTGGACATCCTTGCTAACTTTCTGTCTTGTTGATCTGTCTAATGTTGACAGTGGGGTGTTGAAGTCTCCCATTATTATTGTATGGGAGTCTAAGTCTCTTTTTAAGTCTCTAAGGACTTGCTTTCTGAATCTGGGTGCTCCTGTACTGGGTTCATATATATTTAGGATCGTTAGCTCTTCCTGATGAATTGATCCCTTTACCACTATGTAATGGCCTTCTTTGTGTCTTTTGATCTTTGATGGTTTAAAGTCTGTTTTATCAGAGACTAGGATTGCAACCCCTGCTTTTTTTTTGTTTTCCATTTTCTTGGTAGATCTTCCTCCATCCCTTTATTTGAGCCTATGTGTGTCTCTGCATGTGAGATGGGTCTCCTGAATACTGCCAACTGATGGGTCTTGATTCTTTATCCAATTTGCCAGTCTGTGTCTTTTAATTGGACCATTTAGTCCATTTACATTTAAGGTTAATATTGTTATTTGTGAACTTGATCCTGTCATGATATTAGCTGGTTATTTTGCTCACTAGTTGATGCAGTTTCTTCCTAGCATCGATGGACTTTACATTTTGACATGTTTTTGCAATGGCTGGTATCTGTTGTTCCTTTCCATGTTTAGTGCTTCCTTCAGGATCTCTTGTAGGGCAGGCCTGGTGGTGACAAAATCTCTAAGCATTTGCTTGTCTGTAAAGGATTTTATTTCTCCTTCATTTATGAAACTTAGTTTGGCTGGATATGAAATTCTGGGTTGAAAATTATTTTCTTTAAGAATGTTGAATGTTGGTCCCCACTCTCTTCTGGCTTGGAGTTTCTGCCCAGAGACCTGCTGTTAGTCTGATGGGCTTCCCTTTGTGGGTAACCCGACCTTTCTGGCTGCCCTTAGCATGTTTTCCTTCATTTCAACTTTGGTGAATCTGACAATTATGTGTCTTGGAGTTGCTCTTCTCGAGGAGTATCTTTCTGGTGTTCCCTGTATTTCCTGAATCTGAATGTTGGCCTGCCTCACTAGGTTGGGGAAGTTCTCCTGGATGATATCCTGCAGAGTGTTTTCCAACTTGGTTCCATTTTCCCCATCACTTTCAGGCACACCAATCAGACGTAGATTTGGTCTTTTCACATAATCCCATATTTCTTGGAGGCTTTGTTCATTTCTTTTTACTCTTTTTTCTCTAACCTTCTCTTCTTGCTTTATTTCATTCATTTGATCTTCAATTGCTGATACTCTTTCTTCCAGTTGATCGAGTCGGTTACTGAAGCTTGTGCATTTGTCACATAGTTCTCGTGTTATGGTTTTCATCTCTGTCAGTTCTTTTAAGGTCTTCTCTGCATTGATTATTCTAGTTATCCATTCATCCATTCTTTTTTCAAGGGTTTTAGTTTCTCTGCGCTGGTTACGTAGTTCCTCCTTTAGCTCTGAAACGTTTGATCGACTGAAGCCTTCTTCTCTCAACTCATCAAAGTCATTCTCCGTCCAGTTTTGTTTCATTGCTGGCGATGAGCTGTGTTCCTTTGGAGGGGGAGGTGCGCTCTGATTTTTTGAATTTCCAGCTTTTCTGTACTGCTTTTTCCCCATCTTTGTGGTTTTACCTACCTTTGGTCTTTGATGATGGTGATGTACTGATGGGGTTTTGGTGTGGGTGTCCCTTCTTTTTTTTAGTTTTCCTTCTAACAGTCAGGACCCTCAGCTGTAGGTCTGTTGGAGTTTGCTGGAGGTCCACTCCAGACCCTGTTTGCCTGGGTATCAGCAGTGGAGGCTGCAGAAGATAGAATATTGCTGAACAGCGAGTGTTGCTGTCTCATTCTTGCTCTGGAAGCTTAGTATCAGGGGTGTACCCCACCATGTGAGGTGTGAGGTGTCAGTCTGCACCTAGTGGGGCATATCTCTTAGTTAGTCTACTCAGGGGTCAGGGACCCACTTGAGCAGGCAGTCTGTCCGTTCTCAGATCTCAACCTCCATGCTGAGATATCCACTGCTCTCTTCAAAGCTGTCAGACAGGGGCATTTACCTCTGCCGAGGTTTCTGCTGCTTTTAGTTTAGCTATGCCCCGTCCCCAGAGGAGGAGTCTACAGAGGCAGGCAGGCCTACTCGAGCTGTGGTGGGCTCCACCCAATTCGAGCTTCCCCGGCGCATTTGTTTACCTACTTAAGCCTCAGCAATGGTGGGCGCCCCTCCCCCAGCATCGCTGCTGCCTTGCAGTTAGATCTCAGACTGCTGTGCTAGCAATGAGGGAGGCTCCATGGGCGTGGGACCCCCTGGGCCAGGTGTGGGATATAATCTCCTGGTGTGTCATTTGCTAAGACCCTTGGTAACGGGCAGTATTAGGGTGGGAGTTACCCAATTCTCCAGGTGTTGTGTGTCTCAATTTCCTTTGGCTAGGAAAAGGAATTCCCTTGCCCCTTGCACTTCCCAGCTGAGGTGATTTCAGCAGTTCGGGCTGCACCCAGGAACCAGCGCCAACTATCCGACACACCCCAGTGAGACGAACCCGGTACCTCAGTTGAAAATGTAGAAACCACCCATCTTCTGTGTCACTCACGCTGGGAGCTGGATGCTGGAGCTGTTCCTATTCGGCCATCTTGGGCCCTTATTCATTCTTTCTAAGTAATTTTTGTGCTCATTAGCCATCCCCACTTCCTCCCCACAGACGTCTGCTACCCTTCATATCCTCCAGTAACCATCCTTCAACTCTCTATCTCCATGAGTTTGATTGTCTTGATTTTTAGATCCCACAAATAAGAACACTTCAGTGTTTGTCTTTCTGTGCCTGGCTTATTTCACTTAACATAATGATCTTCATTTCCATCCATGTTGCTGCAAATGACAGGACCTCATCCTTTTTTATGGCTGAATAGTATTCCATTGAATACTATGGATAAAATCCAACCACATTTTCTTTATCCATTCATCTGTTGATGAACACTTAGTTTGCTTCCAAACCTTACCTATTGTGAACAGTGCTGCAACAAACATGGCAGTGCAGCTATCTCTTCAATATAGTGATTTCCTTTCTTTGGGGTATATACCCAGCATTGAGATTGCTGGATCATACCTATTTTTAGTTTTTTGAGGAACCTCCAAACTGTTCACCATAATGGTTGTACTAATTTACATTCTCACCAACAATGTATGAGGCCTCCCTTTTCTCCACATCCTTGCCAATATATGTTATTGCCTGTCTTTTGGATATAAGCCATTTTAACTGGGGTGAGACAATATTTCATTGTATTTTGATTTGCATTTCTCTGATGATTAATGATGTTGAGCACCTTTCCATATGCCTGTTTGCCATTTTTGCTTTATTTTAATACTAACTTTTTATTTCTCTTTGCTACATTCTAGGTGACCAGATATGGGTTGACTTTCAATACACTGAGTATTCCATCACCTGTTTTATCTAGAGTTTGTCTCAACTACTGAGTGTCTTATTCTGATGATATTTTTACTTTTAAGATTTATTTCTAATTTTGGAATTGATTCTTTTTCATATGCAAACAGTTTTATTTCTGCCTATTCTTGTAAAATGTCTTAAATTTTGATGGCTATTATTTCCTCCCTAATTAATGTAAGCTTTCCCAAAATACTTATTTAAACAGTTCTTCCAGCTATAATAAAAAGTTAATTTTATTTGAATTAGTTAATTTTCTGATTGTTGGTTTTGTTGGCTATCTTCCTCAGCCTTTAGTTTCTTCATATGATTTGAAATTTAGTTTTTGAGGCTTATTTAAGTGAGAGAATTTTTGTAATTGCTCTGTCCTCACACCCCTTCTCTGACTTTACCCATCTCTGTGTTTTCCTGCATCTGACCTCCTATAGCCACCATCCAGAACCTGGTTTGATCAAAGCAGTTTGAGGTCATTATCCCTCAATGATCACAGATATCCCCAAATCACCCAAAGAACAGCTTGATTTGGTTCAGGATCTCAAGGCTCTATCTTAGACTCCAATCTTCCCTAACTTTGCAGATCCTGTTAAGCTATAGTCCTAGCAGCAGCAAGTGGTAGGTTTTTTCTATTCTTCTTTTACAACCAGGTGTTGGAGTAGAAAGACCTACAGCCTTGCCTTTGGCTTCAAGCAGTAAGCCTAAATCCAACCTCCCATCCTCCCACTAAGTGTTTTTAGTCCTGGTTGGAGCCTAATTCCCAGCCAATACTATTTGCTTCTCAACCTGGGGCTAACCAGGCCTGGGTTTCATTTAGTTCTGCTCACCACCTTAGGTAGCTGCTCTATTACTTGTCTTGTTTCTGAGATTAGCTATGTCTTTTCGGTTTTGTCTTTTATAGTTTATATACAATTATTATGCATATACACATAATTGTTATGAAGGTAGGTCAAAGCATAGCCTTCCTCTGAAGTCTTGGCCTGTGGACTCACTGTCGTGTTTACAACTTACCACAAAGCATACATCACAAGGGCAGGGCCCCTAGCTGGCCAATTCCAGTACTGTATGTTTCATAATAGGTGCCTAATAAAAGTGTGCTGAATATATAAATGAATACAAATCATTTTCCTAGAAAGACGGAAATGCCTTCAGGTACCATGTTTCAGTTTTTCCAGTACACTACAAAGTCTTAGGGACAAAAACTATGTCTAATCTATCACATTGCCTAGTTTATTACCCTGCAAATGGTAAATAGGCCATAAATATTTCAAAGGGCCACACGTTTCTCCTGTGGATTTTCCACAGGTAGTGACACCCCAGGTATACGCAGTGTTGCTCTAAAGGATTAATATCATCATCTTCTCAGTTGTTTTATAACATGTTCGTTCTTCCTTGTAAACTATTTTTTAAACGAATGCTTCTTAAGGAAAAATGTTTCATCTAAGAGCAGAGATGGGCATGCTGAAGTGGAATATTTTCACTAGAATAATGTAAAAGTGGGAAATGTCTAACTGTAATTAGTCAAGAAATCAAATGAAAAACCTTTTCCTGCTATCTTACAAGATCAAGGACCAAACGTAGAGGAAATGCTAAGTGATCACAATTCCTCTAGCTGAAATACATTTTTTATACCACAGACCAAAGGGCAAGGGGGACAAAGAAGTTGTCCTTGTTGATTAATTACTTTTGGAACCAGGCCCAGCCTGAGGAAAGAGGAGAGCCTAGTGATAAAGCGTCAGGTCCACTCTTTGTCCCCTCTGCCCTCCCAAGAAACGATTCACTGGTTTTCTGAAAGAAAAATGCACTTAGGTGCTTTAAACCATGATATCCATAAAGAGGAGACATTTCCATATATTTCCCAAATGAATTCACACCCTTCCAATCAACAAACTCTTTATGGCTATATGTATTGAGCACTTACTACATACCAGGTGCACTTACTATATACTTTGGTGGTTACAGAAGAGTTAGAAAACCATCTCTTGAGAGGAGCAAGTTATACTCAGACAAAGCATGCCACGTAAGTTGTATGTTAATAAGTGCTACAGGCAAGTAAGGGAGGTGGAGGTCTGCAGGAGCAAAATGGATGCTGATGACTTCAGGAAGAGGCTAGAGATTCAAAAGACTTTGGTTAGCCTTCCTATGGAAGATACTTAACATCTGTGGGCCTTAGCTTACTTATCTACTAAGTGAAGGATTTGTGTTAGTATTTATAAGTTTCTTTCCAGTAGAAACATTTACTAGTTCTCTTCTTTCCTGTCCCTCTCAGTAGGACACCTGTAACCTAGTAAACGACCTCCATTGTCTAGAAAATCCTTTAGAACAGAGTGAGAGCCACTAGACAAAGAGAAACCACTCTCCTCCTTCAAAAAGATTCTAGGAGGGAAGGCCGAGAACACCCTGACCTAACTGAAGCACTAAAAATGGGATTCCAGGGGACCAAAGACAGAAAATAAGCAGCACAGAGCCACACAGCAGCATAGTCTCAAATATGTAGGGGGATCACTTGCTTCAAATCCCTGGCTCTGATATGCCTCCGTGGAAGGTGCTCTATGAAGAAAAATGGCATTTGAGATTGACAACTGATTAATATACAAGCTTGATTATATGCAAATCATCACTTTCTGTTGAGTTAATTGTGATCTGATGTAACATAATTAACACATGTATTTAAAATAAATGTATATGTAATTGATATGCATATTTATAAAATGAATATTTACATTTATATGTTGTCTTTTTTTTAAATTGGGGGGTGAATTTCTTTCCCAAAGAAGTGAGGGGTTAAGGGACCCCATCATGAACTAAGACAGAAAATAGCAACAAAGGAGTGAGAACTTGCCTTTGGTGCATGTAGTAGAGAAAGTAATGAGCTAGCAATCAGAATGCCTGATTCTAGACTGGCCCTATCCCATGCTGTGTAACTTTCTATAGCCTCAATTTCTATAACCATGAAAGAAAAGTTTGGACTATTTCTAAGCTACCTTCTAGCTCTACAATTCTATTATAATCTCGCAGAATGACTCTTACTTACAATTTCTTCTGTCAAAATGATTGGACTCTAACCACTGACAGCCCAGACTCTCTGCTAGTAATTAATGGACCTAAAAATTGTACTCAGAAGGTTCCAAAACAGTTCTGGAGCCTGAGGTCCCCCATTCAACCCCACAACACTCAGAGAACAGCCTGAGAACATAAACATGCATCTGTGGAACAAGAAGGCATGGATAGTTCACCAGCAGAGGGCAGGGTGCTTGGAGACAGGCACCCGGGACTGGTCCATTTTGAAGGAAAGAGAAAAGGAGGAATTATATAAGGCTTAAGGCCTTGCCTAGAGATACTAGCTAAGTGTATGGGGTCTCTGATGAGTGGCTCTATGAAGAACAACATAAAAAAGAAAATACAATAGGCAAATGTATAATCTCCATTTCCTTCAGCAGACAAAACTACATAGAAAAAAAAAATCAATGCCCCTTTCATCATTAATGTAAGCAAAATCATTTTTTGCTCAATCTTTCACAAGTAAAGTGACTTGTAAAATAGTGTATGAGCCAAGTGAATAGGAAGATAGCACTCCCATAAAAGTTTTTATAGGAGACCAGGGCCAGAGGATCACTTGAGGCTAGCTGTATGAGACCAGCCTGGGCAACATAGACACTATCTCTACAAAAAATTCAAAATCAGCTGGGCACGGCAGATACTGGAGAGGCTGAGGTGGGAGGATCACTTAAGCCCAGGAGTTCAAGGTTGCAAGAAGCTGTGTATTAGCCAGGGTTCCCTAGTGTGACAGAACTAATAGGATAGATGTATACATAAAGAGGAGTTTATTAAGGAGTGTTGACTCACATGATCACAAGGTGAGGTCCCACCACAGGCCATCTGCAAGCTGAGGGGCACAGAAGCCAGTCAGAGTCCCAAAATCTCAGAAGTAGGGAAGCCAACAGTGCAGCCTTCAGTCTGTAGTCGAAGGACCAAGAGTAGAACTTGGAGTCCCATGTTCAAGGGCAGGAAGCATCCAGCACGGGAGAAAGATGTAGGCCGAGAGGCTAAGCCATTCTAGTCTTTCCATGTTCTTCTGCCTGCTTTTATTCTGGCCATGCTGGCAGCTGATTAGATGGCACCTACCAAGATTGAAGGTGGATCTGCCTTTCCCAGTCCACTGACTCAAATGTTAATCTCCTTTGGCAACACCCTCACAGACACACCCAGGAACAATACTTTGTATCCTTCAATCCAATCAAGTTGACACCCAATAATAACCATTACAAGCCGTGGTCAAGTGACACAGCAACATGTTGTCTAAAACAAAACAAAAAAAAGTTTTCAGTATGCTAAGTTTCTAGTTATTTCCTGCCAATGTGATGGAGTGAAAAGAGCTTGGCCGGGCATGGTGGCTCACGCCTGTAATCCCAGCACTTTGGGAGGCTGAGGCAGGCAGATCACAAGGTCAGGAGATCGAGACCATTCTGACTAACACAGTGAAACCCCGTCTCTACTAAAAATACAAAAATTAGCCGGGCGTGGTGGCAGGCGCCTGTAATCCCAGCTACTCCGGAGGCTGAGGCAGGAGAATGGCGTGAACCCGGGAGGCAGAGCTTGCAGTGAGCCGAGATTGAGCCACTGCACTCCAGCCTGGGCGACAGAGCAAGACTCTGTCTCAAAAAAGAAAAGAAAAGAAAAGAGCCTAATGACCTTGGTATGCCTCTCTGTCCCACTCCTGGCTAAGCAGTAACCTTGTATAAGTTGCCTTTTTCATTCCTGCCCTCTCATCCCTCCTTCAACTACTTTCTTTTTGAAAAACACAACTTAACCATCATTAAGCACATGTTCAAAAGACTGCCCCAGATTCAATGCTAGAATTATAAACACGAATAAGTCACTGTGTCCAAGGAGATCATAATCCAAGGAAGAAGAAACTAATCGCAATGCAAAGAGAAGACAGCTGCTGTAGCAGTGTGAATCGTGTTCAAGGGTAGAGAAGGGGAAATAAGTTAACTTACCTGGAGAGGGACTGTTTAAAATTTGGGGTCTTGAAAAATTAGCAACTTTTCAATGAAGGTGCAGGTGAAAATGTCAACATGGTATGAGTCATCGTTATTTTAGTTGCCTTCTATACCTCACTCTTCCGTCTATGATGCTTCTACAACTGACTGGGTGCAGCAGACTTCCCTCTGCTCCTGGATGCATTGAGAAAACTAACTGCATTGGGGCCTCTAAATCAGCCCCTCTCTGCACACTATTGTCTGAAGGCATTTGATCCTTGACCCAGCCATTTCCTTGCTGCTGAAATGCATCAGATTCATTACTTAAGTATAGAGGGGACTTTTTTCATGGCAAATGCCTACACACAATGAAAGTTGCATTTTAGCCACTAAGCCAGGCCACAACTGGGCCACTGTCCATGTTCCATGGAAACTGGCTTACAGATCAAAAGAACTCTAGTGACAAATTCTGTTGATTACATGTTACTAATTGGCACAAGCACCAGAAAAGAACAGCACACAACCTTGTACACACACACAGAGAGACACAGCATCTTACTGTATGCTTCTACACATGCATTTCATCTGGTGACAGTGCCTTCTGCAAGCAGATGGGGGAGAAAGAGACTTTAAAAGATGGATTCCTATTGTTCCACCAAGTAACTTAAAACTGATCGAAGCCTCAGAGGAGAGAAAAACAAAGCCAGCTCTCTGAGGCTTTCCATCTACCCCTTCAGAAAATCATTGGCATCCCGGGCAATACTTAGAAAAGTATTAAAATTTGAGCAACACTGGTTTACTTGTTTATATGCATCCCCATAGAATCCCCCACCACGTCTACAGAAGCTTCAAAGGCTCCACAGCGAGACCCGTCAGGATGTGGGGAGAGGGAGAGAAAGACACTGCTTAAGCGTTTGGAGACCCAGCCCAGACATGCAGGCTCTCAGGCATCTGGTTATACCAGCCTGACACCGCGCCTGCGATTTCAGACTGTTTAATTAATTCTGATAATACCACATCGCAGGTGCTGCAGGAAGTATGTTAATTTAAGATCACATCTTACCAATTCCCACAGGTTTCATTCGAACCTAATAAATGAAATAATCTCCACTGTGAACCCCTTGCTTACCTAATTAGGCATAGGACGATGAAGCAGTCACACTTGGGGCACATCAGTACCACTGGTCACCTTCAAAAGCTTAACCGTGACCTGCCCATGGGCTCCTTCCCCAGGCTTCTATCATACGCAGATCAAAGCCAAACAAATAAGCGAGCACGTTACTCTTTCCCTGCTAGAAACCCTGTTTTTTGTGCACTCACATATTTTCTTTCCTTGTCTTTTTAAATGCACCTATAGTGCTAGATTCTGTGAAACCTCATTCTGTTTGACATAAACGAACTGTACTTGTGCTTTCATATTATTTAATCATTACCATAAGATTCAGGTTATTTTTAACCAAAGGGTTATTTCTAACCATCAGATTTTTTCCACATTGATGAGGCATTCAAGGGGCCTAATTCTATCTGAACCAGTGTGCTGGTAGCAAGATAAGTACCATTACGCCTCCCCTGTCTCCCACCCATCCACCTTCAGAAACCAGTCTTCTGTTGTGAGGTGGGTGTAACGCTGCCTGGAATCCTCTTCCCTCCTCCTCCACCCCTTTCCTCCACCCCTTTGCTCACTTCCTTCATGTCCATGTTCAAACGTTACCTGAGCAGCCAGGCCTTTCCTGACAATCCAAGAAAAAGAGCAACTTCATCCCTGCATCAGCACCCTGGCCTCCCTACACAAAATGATGATTTGGTAGCCACAATACCTTGCTGATTGGGATAGAGTCGGTGAATGGTTATTAGCACTGGCAGCTCACTGGATTCACCTGGGGAGCTTCGAAGTCAATGTCTAGGCCCCACCCACTGAGATCCTAATACACCTGGTCTGCTTGGAGTAGGCTGCTAGCATGAGCATATTAAATCTCCCCGAGATCAGAGGCGAGAAGCTCCAATGCTGTGAGTCAAACAGACTCAGCCAAGCCTGAGGGCTCATTTGATGGTGATGCTTTATTTTGAGCATCCATATAATCAAATAGGTCAATTATTTCCCCAATCATCACTAGATTGAGATATACATTATTTTTTAAAAGTTTAAGTTCTGGGATACCTGGGCAGGATGTGCAGGTTTGTCACACAGGTAAACGTGTGCCATGGTGGTTTGCTGTACCTATCAACCCCTCACCTAGGTATTAAGCCTGGCATGCATTAGCTATTTATCCTGATGATCTCCTTCCTTTCCCCATCCCCGGCAGGCCCCAGTGTGTGTTGTTCCCCTCCCTGTGTCCATGTGTTCTCATTGGAAAATGTTATTTTCACTTCACTTTGTTTTCCATAGACTCAAATGTCAGAACTCGCTGGTAGGAAGAATGTATCTTAGTTCCTGGCTCCCAGCCTGTCTTCCCAGTGGCCACTAAACGGTAATGACATCTAGCCAATGAGTATTTCCCTTTGCCCCAGTGTTACGACTTACTAAAGAAATTGAGGCAAGATATAAAAAATAGGACCTTCAATACTCAGATGCCTTGTCAAGAAGGCAAAATACAAAGAAAAGTAATCCAATTTCTGGGTAAGTTTGGGTCTTCAAAGTGCCACCTTCTCTTAACAGTTAGGTCCTTATTCTCTCCCTGTTGGCCCGAAATCTGATTCTCCCCACTCCTTCCTTTAACACAGCTGAAGTGAGATCTGGCACGAAAGTCAGTCTTTGCTGGAGGCAGGGCCCCAGGTACTTGTTTTTCCACTGGAGAGAGGATTTTCAGAGTGGTCCAGTCAGCAGCATCCCTCTCCAAACGGGCATTGACCTGACCTCAGTGTGGCTCCTTTTCCACACTACTTGCCAGAGAGTCACTGCAAGTTGCTGGGCCCAGTGGCTTCTCCCATTTTCCAATCTCTGAGCTTGGCTTTGAACCAAAGTTGAACAAACCTCCGAACCTCAGAGGGGAAACCCAGAATACACAGCCAGATTTTTCTAACCCCTGCTTGAAGTCATCAAGCCCCCAGCGTATGCCTGAACTCAGCCAATGCTGGTTCAGCCGCCAGCCCCAGCCTTGCTAAAAAATTCATAAACCACAGAACAGCTGGGCCACAGTCTGCTTTCAGAGCAAAGCCTCCACTATCAGGTTTTCATCTGGGCACTACTGAAGAACTGAGTATTTATTCCTGACAGAGACTTGAAAGAGGAAATCTTACTGGCTGTCTACTCAGAGTCACAGGAGGACAGACTTGATGGGAATCCCATGCATATTCCAACGAGATAAAAGATATTATTCATTTCTAAAATGTCTTCAGAGACTCCATTAATGGAGAAATTCCAAGTGACAGCTATAACCCAAAAAAATTCCCTCATATCTGCATACAATTGCATTAGAATGAATCAGAGGAAAGGATGCTTAATATTTAGGCCCTCCTTAAAATCGTGTTTCTTTCCTTTACATCGCAAAAGATAAGAACTAGCTGGAGAAAGTGACAGAGGGGAAAAGAGATCCCCTGGAAAACATGCGGGACCAGTTAAACAGTCCTTTTCCCCAATGGGAGACATTTCCTTAGGAGTTTGCCATATTTAGATAATTTCTATGGAGACTTATTCTCCCAAGAATTTCCTCAATCATGACAAGCTTGGTAAATATTACCTTGCTAACACAGTGAAACCCCATCTCTACTAAAAAATACAAAACATTAGCTGGGCGTGGTGGTGAGCGCCTGTAGTCCCAGCTACTTGGGAGGCTGAGGCAGGAAAATGGTGTGAACCCGGAAGGTGGAGCTTGCAGTGAGCCGAGATCACACCACTGCACTCCAGCCTGGGAAACAGAGCGAGACTGTCTAAAAACAAAACAAAACAAAACAAAAATTACCTCGCTATTATGCCATCAAGGTTCTAGGCATGGATGATCTTTCTAAGTAGGCATTTTAAAAATTTATCCTTTCTTCAAAGACTATGTCTTAAGGAAGAAGGTGGAGAAACTAAATCTCTGGAAGCTTGTGCCCAACCAATGGGCAGCCCAAAGCAGGATTCTCAGATTCAGGAAAACCAATTTTCTGATATGAAAGTTTGGTTTTGGGTTTTTTTTTTAAACAAGAAAAGGTAATTTTCTTGCAGTTCACCAATCACAACTCTCCGATAACTAGCATATCTATTATTATTGCACTACATTGGTAGTGCATTGGTAGCGCAACAATAATTACTGCCCATGATGGTGATCTTGAAGCCCTACAAGACTCTTTTTAGTTGTAACAATAAGATAATGTACTGTGCTTTTGATTGTGTTCTCAGTCTTTGAAAACAAACAAAGCAATAATATACAAAGTGATTCTAAGTTAATTGTCTTAATTCCATTCTACGTATATTTTAAGTAATGTGCCCAACTCAACAATATTGGATGAATGGAAGGAAGGAAGGAAGGAAGGGAGGGAGGGAGGGAGGGAGGGAAGGAAGGAAGGAAGGAAGGAAGGAAGGAAGGAAGGAAGGAAGGAAGGAAGGAAGTTTATTAGAGCATAGAAATACCCTACCTGCATAGAAAAACTGGCTGAGGGCAAAGCTAGTTAACTCAGGATCAGAAATTCCATTCTCCATTTTCACAATTCTAGTAACCCACATAAATTTATTGCTTATTTTCACAATCTACAGAAAGTCCCTAACAAAAATAAAAGGTGAAACAAGCAGGGTACAAGCTTTCAATTAGACCACACTAGTCTGTGTGCCATAGACAGTGCTTTACATTTGTGTCAGAACTTTATGTTTCAAATCACCTTCACAAACACTACTCTGGGTTCTCACAACAACCCTGTGAGATAAATGTGACAGGTAAATCATTACCATTTTCCAATAAGGTAGCAGAAGCCAATAGAATTAAATGCCTTGCTCCAGTCACATGGCTAGTTTGAGACAAGATCAGAATTAGATCTAGGAATCTTCATCCCAGTGGACTTCTCCAGACTGAGGAATTTCTGGTGTTCACTGGAGAGTATGTCCTCTGGTCAGGAATAGAAGCAGGGGTTGAGCACAAGCTGAGAAGTCCACAGAACCCTAGGCACACACAAAGTCAACCAATTTCCCAGAGTTAGGATACTATGATCTTGCTTATCCCTCTGCACACCATTTTTCTTGCTCTTTTCCTTCTGGTTCTCCCCCATCCTTCACCACGTCCTCTCTCCTCTTGTCAAATTCTTCCACAAGTTCTTCCCAGTTACCCTAGTCCATGCACTTCTTCCTCTTTGAGCTTTTACAGTGGTACTTCCTGGGGCATTTGTCACATAGAACCTTGCCACATCTCTCACAGAGAAATTTTTAATTTCAGTTGACAACTTGAGTTGTCATTTTACCTCACTGTGGGTATGCCCACAAGTGAACTGTCCCTCCTCCAGGACAAGGAAGACATGTAGAGGACATCCACTGTTTCTAGCATACAACTCATGACTTCCATCTTGATCAGCATCCAAGTCCCCTTGTTCTATTATTGCACCCCTGTTGAGAATCACTCCTCTCCACTCTCTGTCCCTATGACTTGGGGGTACCCAAAACCTTCTTAATATGCCAGAAATGGACTAATGATCCAACTCATGATCTTCCTGTACCAGAGATGGACACATTATCCAACCAAACAATGAGACTCAATTCTGAGATTTTTGATGGAAGTGGAAAAAAGAAGCTTGCTTTCTCCTGAGACTGCAAACAGAAATGAAGATTTAGGCCCAAGGGTGCTGAAAGCCTCACGTAGGGCCAAGCTCTGAATCCAGCACAGCACCGGAGAAAGCAGAAGAGATGAGCAATTACAAAGTCTGGATGAGAACATTTGAGTGTCTGGATCCAGCCATATCTAACCCGTGGACTTATGTGGATACATGAACCATGTATTTCCTTTTATTGTTTAAGTCGGTTAGAACTGGGTTTCAGTTAAGGTACCCTCATCTCTTTATAGGAAAGTCTTTGGAGAGCAATCTAATTTGGGGAGAGATTGTGGGACTTTCTTAGAACTGAATATGAATAGTAAGCTTGTTGATTACAGCTTAATAAACATAGGAAAGTTTGGGGAATTGGGGGACTTTGTTTTATTGTGTTTTGTTTTTTGCAGAGAGGAGGTCTTGCTATGTTGCCCAGGCTGGTCTTGAACGCCTGAGCTCAAGCAATCCTCCCACCTCAGCCTCCCAAAATGCTGGGATAACAGGTGTGAGTCACCATGCCCAGCCAAGAAAACTCTTAAAATGCTTTTATTCGCAGTTTACAGAAGATTCAGAAAAATTTCACTGTCCATAGCAAATGAAAAGAATAATTACATAAAATTATGTTAATATATGAGTCATGAAAAGCATTATTATTACTACTGTTCATCAATTCTTAGATGGACATTATTCTTACATTTTTATAATCCCTAAAATCAGAATGCATCACGTAATCAATAAGATTTTATAATCTGTGGGCTTGAACTAAAGTCAAATTCTTCCAGAAATGATTTTGCATTTGTTTCTGCCAAAGTTATCTAAGCCCGCTGGAAATTGATTTCTCTGCTTGAAAATTATTGGACCCCACCAATGGTGTAAATTCAGACTTTAGACCTGTGTGACTACAGGTTGACAGGTTGAGTATCCCTTATCCAAAATGCTTGGGACCGGGAGTGTTTTGTATTGCAGAGTTTTTCAGATTTTGGAATATTTGTATATACATAATGAGATCTCTTGGGAATGGGACTCAAATCTAAACACAAAATTCATTTGTTTCCTATACACCTTAGACACACAGTGTGAAGGTAATTTTCTGCACTAATTTTAATAGTCTTGTACACAAAACAGTTTTGGTAACATTTTGACTGCAGTCTATCATATGAGGTCTGGTGTAGAATTTGCCTCGTGTGGTATCATGTTGGAGCTCAAAAAGTTTCAGATTTTGGAGCATTTAGGATTTTGATTTTTCAGATTAAGGATGTTCCATCTGTACTAGATTATGGCTCAGATTCTCAGAGAGATTTGCATTTTCTTCCCTCTGCAGAGGCCCAAGGCTGAGACATGCAAGTTTCCTTGCTGGCCCTGCTAGAGAATTTTCCTTACCCCTTTCACTGAGTGTATAGCTCTTTGGTGTCCTGCCTATGAAGAGGTCTCCTATTAGACCTCCCATCTTAGATATTTTGTCTTTATGCAAGTGGTACATAAAATAACAGTTTTTTAACAATAGAGGGCATCTTAACATTGATAAAACATTGTATTGTTTTTAATATTAGAATTGGTTTTGGGAAACGATGGAGATTATGAAGTTGAAAAGATAGAATCCCACTGAATTACCTCCTTGATGCTGCCAAAAGTTCCCCTTCAGTGAAGGGAACAAACAGTCTGGACTAACAGCAAACTATGTTGTAATCATCTTTCTAAACATCACTGAATCTAGAATAAGGCCAGAAACATAGTAATTGCTCAACAAATGTTTCATTTCTGAATTAACAATTAAATTAATAACTAATTAGAACTTGATGAACCTAAAGGCAACCAAAGGGGCAGAGGAAAAACTCACGAGGGCAGCTCTTGAGCTGAATGTCTTCTAAGCACGAGCCCAAGATGTAGTCCCTGCTGAGAGGGGCTCTCTTTTCAAAAGTGCCCAATTAAATATCTCTCCTTATTGTGTGTCACCACTGGGAACACAAGTGCCCACATGTCTAGAAGCACTAGATGATGCAATTAAAATGGTTTTCTGCCATTTCATTTTAGCATTACTGGATACTTAGGTAGATTTTCAACTGCCCACCTTGCTAATAGTGGTTCAAGTACCAAATAAGTATTTCTTTTTATTCAGTTAAGCATCCAGAAATGCCACAAAATTACTTGCCAGCATTATAGAAAATGATTCCAGAGAAGGTTGAACAAGATGCAACCTTTCACCCTCTAACTCTATTACCACTGGGGTGAAACCTTTGTTAAATCCAGATTTATAACCCTTCTCGTTTCATATTACCTAGTGGTTCTGCAAGCACGAAGCCTGCATTTGTTGCCACAGAGAAAACATTTGCTCAGTGAATTCTCTTGGTCTTTATCTCCTTTCTCTTGAGAATTGTTAGAAAATAGAGCATTGACTCCCGGTCTCTCTCTTTCTCTCTTTCCCCTTAGAGCCTCTTGCCGTATAACAAGATTGTTAAAGACAAATTGCTAACCATCCCTCTTACACACACACCTCATTAAATTGGTTGCACAATTTTCTTTCTTTCTCCAGGGTTGCCGTAGGAATATAGCCATTTATAATAACTGCCACTGTTGAGTGTAACTGCTGGGCTCAGGTGAGAGTGCGTATATACTCTTTGTTTTGCAAAAGGCTTTCTTTCAGGTACAAGTAATTTAGTTCTGTTTCCTTAGATGAATGATTGGCACATTAGGAGACCTGAGGTCACCTGGGGTTCATGTCGGTTTTTAATGAATTCCTCCAAATGCTGGAAACTACATGAGAGACTTCTGAATGGGCATATCTAATAGGCGATTTGTCATCATCGTCATCATCTTCAGCATTATTGAAAAGCTAATGTTAAAGGACAAGAGTAAGCCTCCCTCACCACCTCAGCTCACTCAATTACAATACCAAGTTTCCAAAAAACTTAATGAAAATCCAGGGAGGAAGCATATATGTGCTGCTGGACACTTGCTCACATGTCAAGAGGCCTGGAGCAAGACTTTTTCTACTCCTCTCCTGTGTTACCGCCCTTGAGCCTCAGTTTCCCAATGTATGAAATGTAAATAAAAATATCTTCCAATCTATGTAACAGGAATTCTAAAATCATTCCAAAGGGTGCTTTGCATGAAAGTGTTTTGGAATGTACAAAGCAGCAAGCACGTGGAAGGTATTATGATTGACATACTAATGGGCTCACACAATTTGGCAAATAGCCTCCTCTATGTGACTTGAAGGCGCTTAGGAATCATAAACAAAAAGAACAGGAAGAGAAGGAATTCAGGTAGCAATATGCTTGCTCCAGAACCCAGTTCTGAACGTCGTAACCCACAGCATTTAGCGCCCTCTGCAGAGTCAGAGCCTAGTAGATATACCAGGTCATCCACCAAGCAACCTACCCGGAAGCCCATGAAACCGAAAACGGTCGCTGCAGATTGAGAGGGAATTATCACCAAACCCAAACAAGGTAAATGCCCGGACCCCGCCTAACGCGCACAGC
This sequence comes from Piliocolobus tephrosceles, assembly GCF_002776525.5. Classification (NCBI taxonomy): domain Eukaryota; kingdom Metazoa; phylum Chordata; class Mammalia; order Primates; family Cercopithecidae; genus Piliocolobus; species Piliocolobus tephrosceles. The sequence goes on along the minus strand of NC_045448.1, from coordinate 66,456,050 downwards.
AGTGAGAAAACAGAGAGGGAAGCAAAGCCTGTCAGTGCTCAGCTCAGCGCCTGGGCCCTTGCCGTCCCCAGCCCGGCCCTCCAGCCTGCACATAAGCGTTCAAGCATCCGTCTCGGCGCCATTCTGTTCCTGAGCCGGTGCTTCCACGCACCCATGTTCAACAGCAGGTGAGGGACCCTGCCTGATTAATCCGTGTGACTAGAGCTGGCCTTGCTGCCCTGGGGTCAGGGCACACTCCCTCAACAGCAGCATCCCCCTCCCCACCCACCCCACCCCCATCTCATCACAGCTGTCCTCCACTTGATTACTATTGCAGCCACACAACGGGCCCAACCCAGCCAAGGCCAGGTCCCACACTCTGTGGATATCCCGAGGAAAATCACCTTGGAGCCTGTCAGTCCGCCTGGCAGGTCCTGCTTTGCTCCCAGTCCACTGCCCCGTCCTCACCAACTCACCAGTCACGCGACCGGACCGGCCGTGCCTCGCCACCATCACGGTCTGGCTGTGAACCACCCACAGCCACACTTCCGGCCGTGAACCACCCACAGCCACACTTCCGGCCAGCCGGTTCCTCAGGCAGCCGTATTATGGAGGAGAGCCCTGCTCAGCAAGCCGGGAAGCCCAGGTTTCAAGCTCCACCATTCGTTAGTGGGTGGAATTCTGAGTGGAAACTTTTTCAAATTTTATTTTATTCCCTTGAAAAAATGAAATAACAGCACCTACCAACAGAGATGTCCTCAGCGTCGAATGAATATATTTGAAAACGCTATGTAAAGTATAAGATGCTATAAAACTTAAGGTTTTGTTTTTTCAGTTGTCCAGAAGTGAAAATGTAGAATTCCTATTATTGGAATCTAGGCTCTCAACAATTTGTTAAATAATTGTGTGAATGAATGTAACCTTTATTTCCTTTTTTTCTTAAATAAAAGTTATAGGCCGGGCACGGTGAATCATGCTTGTAATCCAAGCACTTTGGGAGGCCAAGGCAGGCAGATCATGAGGTCAGGAGATCGAGACCATCCTGGCAAACACGGTGAAACACGTCTATACTAAAAATACAAAAAATTAGCTAGGCGTGGTGGCACACACCTGTAGTCCCAGTTACTCAGGAGGCTGAGGCAGGAGAATCGCTTGAACCCGGGAGGCAGAGGTTGCAGTGAGCCGAGATTGTACCACTGCACTCCAGCCTGGGCTACAGAGTGAGACTCCATCTCAAAAAAAAAAAAAAAAAAAAAAAAACTATAAATCAGATGAAAGTATACATTATACATTAATCAGAGAGAGCTCTATCTACCTAGGATCCTAATAGTGACTTACATTTGTTTGTTTGAGACAGGGTCTCATTTTGTCATTTTATCACCCAGGCTGGAGTGCAGTGGCGCAATCTGGGCTCACAGCAGTCTCAACCTCCCAGGCTCAAGCAATCCTCCTGCCTCAACCTGCCAAGTAGCTGGAATTACAGGCACACACCACCATGTCCAGCTAATTTGTGTATGTTTTGTAGAGATGGGGTTTCATCATGTTACCCAGGCTGGTCTCGAACTCCTGAGCTCAAGTGATCCACCCACCTCGGCCGCCCAAAATGCTAGGATAACAGCCATGAGGCACTGTGCCTGGCCTTAAACTTTTTAATAAATAACTTCTTACATACTTATGGCAACTGTTCTTTCCTCTAAAGCCCCACTATCAAGATCTATTGTAGGCCCCTCACAACACTCTCATGATTTATTTTTATGGCCATCACCTCCTCCCTTGTCTCCCTGGCTCCTGCTGGGCTTGATGAGGCACATGGCCAGGGGAGGCAGCCAGGCTTGTGAGTCGTGAGTCTCAATAAACCTGAGTAACAGGTGAAGGCAGGTTCTGGTCGAGGCTAAAGCCAGCCAAGGAACTGGCCAGGAAAGGAATGCCAAGTCATGAGGCTGAGATCAGGCTGGGTGAGGAGATAACCAGGCACATCCAAGCTGAGGGAGAAATCAAAATGGGAGGTGATGGACAGAAGATGGGGCTGAGCGATTGTGGGGAGCTGACACAGAACAGAGGGTACCAGTTTCCCAGGCCATGGTGTGAGGCCAAGTCGTATCAGCCTCAGTCTGATGCTTTTGAAGACCTTCACTCCACCTCTCCCCAGGGCTAAAAATTGTCTGCCTTTTGCAGGTGGTCAGCCAGCAGCACTCTGACATCATGGGTCTGCCCTACAATCTGTTCTATATTCAGCTCACCCTCTTAGGGACTACCTTGCTTACATCCCACTTTTGTGCCAAAGCTTCCAATGTCTTGCCCCAGCCTCTTATTCAAATTCCACTCCCCTCACCTTAGTGCTCAGGCTTTCCACATCTGGCCCCTGATGACCTATCGGCCTTTCATCCTATGGAGTACCATGTCTTCTGCTCCAGGCATCCATCTTCCAAATCATCTGACCCCTTCCCATTCCAGTGCTTGTTTACACCATCCCTCCCATCTGGAAAGCCATTTACCTTCTCTATGCCTCACCAGATTCCATGTGTTCTTCAAGACTATCAAAGAAAAATCAGAGTTGAAGTGATTAAAAGCATTCATTCAAGACTATTACTATAGGGAAAAAGATAGCTCAGTATAGAGCTGGTCTCAATTCTGAACACAGTGTGGGCAACTCGGAATTTATAGCCAAGGAGCAGGGTGGGGCTTGGTGGATGGAAAATGACTAAGAGGAAATATCAAGGGTAAGGGAGACTCTGACTAAACAAAACTCTTGCTGAAGATAGGCCAGGGTGATCAGACATCACCTGGGGATGGTAAAGGAACCCACTCAGATATGGAAGGCGATTAGATATGGAGGGTGGGGGATTCCGGCTAAACCAATTTAGCACGGTTTTTGTTCAACTTGATTTTACAAGGAAGGGCACAGAGGGACTTAGGGAAAAAAGATTTAAGAACCTCACTAATGTTTGGTCAAGCAAAGAATTTTTGTCAAGACACAATGCAAACCCCTCCTCCTCTGTGAAGCATTCCAGGATTGCTGGACCTACAATTGTTGATTCTTCTCTGAATCTCTATAGCTCCAATCCAGTTGTCAGTTTGGGATAAATGTCACTTATAGGAGATTGCTGCATGGTTATCTTTTCTCATTTATATTATTTATATCAATGAAAATCTTGTCACATTATTTTTTGTATCTCTCAAGTACCCAGGATTGATGCCCCGTTTATAGCAATCTTTAATAAATATCTATTAATTGGCCTATTGAAATTGTTGGCTTTACCCTTCCTTCTATCTGGCCTCAAAAAGATAATTCTAAGGCAGGAGACAGCACAGTAATGGAACTGAACACACTCTGGAGTCAGACTACTAAGGTTCAAATCTTGGTGGCACTGCTTATTACCACCTGTGTGACCCCAGGAAATTACTTAACCTCTGTATGCCTAAACCCCACCCATAGAGTTGCTGTGATACCTAAATAAACTAACCCATATAAAGTACCTATATTCTTACCAACGTGCAGTAAACACTTAAAGAAGATGCTATTATTATTTAGGTAAGGTTTAAAAATACATTTGATGTTTGAGAGTTTTATATCTTTTATTTGGAGTTGTACAAAGAGCTGAAAGAACCTATAAAAATGTGAATAGCTCGCCCTCCCAGCAGGCCCGGCGCCGCCGCCACGCCGCAGCTTGAGGGCGAGAGGCTGGGGGAGGGTAGCGGACCCCGCGCCGCCGCCATGTTGGGTCTGAAGCGGCTGCTGTAGGTGTCGACGGAGCTAGCGGGGTGCGGAGCGGGCGACAGCGGCGTGGGATCTGCCTCTCTGCGAGCAGCCGGGAGCGGCGGCGGCGGCGGCGGCGGCGCCATGAGCGGGGGCACCCCTTACATCAGCGGCAAGATCAGCCTCATCTCCAAGGTGGAGATCCGCTACGAGGGCATCCTCTACACCATGGACATCGAAAACTCCACCATAGCCCTTGCCAAAGTTCGTTCCTTTGGTACAGAAGACAGACCGACAGATCCTCCAATACCACCTCGAGATGAAGTCTTTGAATACATTATATTCGGTGGGAGTGACATTAAAGACCTTACTGTTTGTGAGCCACCAAAACCACAGTGTTCTTTGCCTCAAGACCCAGCTATCGTTCAGTCCTCACTAGGCTCATCGACTTCTTCATTCCAGTCCATGGGTTCTTATGGGCCTTTCGGCAGGATGCCTACATACAGTCAGTTCAGTCCAAGTTCCTTAGTTGGGCAGCAGTTTGGTGCTGTTGGTGTTGCTGGAAACTCTTTGACGTCCTTTGGAACAGAAACACCAAACAGTGGTACCTTACCCCAAAGTAGTGCAGTTGGTTCTGCCTTTACACAGGACACAAGATCTCTAAAAACACAGTTATCTCAAGGTCGTTCAAGCCCTCAGTTAGACCCTTTGAGAAGAAGCCCAACCATGGAACAAGCAGTGCAGACCGCCTCGGCACACTTACCTGCTCCAACACCTGTTGGGAGAAGGAGTCCTGTATCAACCAGGCCTTTGCCATCTACCAGCCAAAAAGCAGTAGAGAATCAGGAGCACAGGCGAGCTGAGGTACACAAAGTTTCAAGGCCAGAAAATGAGCAACTCAGAAATGATAACAAGAGACAAGTAGCTCCAGGTGCTCCTTCAGCTCCAAGGAGAGGGCGTGGGCGTCATCGGGGTGGCAGGGGAAGATTTGGTATTCGGCGAGATGGGCCAGTGAAATTTGAGAAAGACTTTGGCTTTGAAAGTGCAAATGCACAATTCAAAAAGGAAGAGATTGACAGAGAGTTTCATAATAAACTTAAAAGAAGATAAACTTGAGAAACAGGAGAAGCCTGTAAATGGTGAAGATAAAGGAGACTCAGGAGTTGATACCCAAAACAGTGAAGGAAATGCTGATGAAGATCCACTTGGACCTAATTGCTATTATGACAAAACTAAATCCTTCTTTGATAATATTTCTTGTGATGACAATAGAGAACAAAGACCAACCTGGGTTGAAGAAAGAAGATTAAATGCTGAAAAACATTTGGAATCCCACTTCGTCCAAACCGTGGCCGTGGGGGATACAGAGGCAGAGGAGGTCTTGGTTTCCGTGGTGGCAGAGGGCATGGTGGTGGCAGAGGTGGTACCTTCACTGCCCCTCGAGGATTTCGAGGTGGATTCAGAGGAGGTCGTGGGGGCTGGGAGTTTGCAGATTTTGAATATAGGAAAGACAACAAAGTTGCTGCATAGTCTACAAACAAGTCTCTGAAAATAGGTGAATTTCTAGCTCTTCATGGTCCTGAAAATTGATTTCAGTCTTTGCGAAGAATGAAGAAGTGAATTCGCTGTACATTTGTCACCAGCACTGGGTTTTGTTTTTTGTTTTTTTTTTTTTCCGCTTAATTTCAAAGATAAAATGCAGTTACTTTTGGGGGTGGAAGGCTCATCTTAAAACATGAGCATTAAATCTATTTGGAATAGCAGAAGGTTAAGTAATTTCTTATGTATAGTTAAACTAAAGCAGTACTTCAGTGGGACTTACAAGTATTTTTTCATCACTGAAAGGTTTTTTTTTTTTTTTAATCACTAAATTGTATTTGGCAATTGCAAGTTGCCTGCAGATAGGGCCGTGATACTGTGTTTTGAGCCACAGAAGGTAATGTGTGTGCGTGTGTGTGTGTGCGCGTGCGTGTATCTCTTTCCTCCTTTCTTTTGGAAAATCCTGTAATATGAGGTAACTTATTTCATCAATTAATTAGGGTGCTGGATGGTAGAGAATTTTGTCAGTCAACCATGTACACACAGTAAATACTATTTCTTAGGCAAAGGTAACTTTTTTATATAGTTGTAAAATTCCATTATATTCCATTGCCAAAGAAACATTAAGAACTTTGTATAGCTGTATAAAAAGCGACTAATTTTTTAAAGAATAAACATTTTAAAGTCGAAAAAAAAATGTGAATAATTAAATTAATTATGTCTCTTTGAATGCCTGAATCAACTCAAAATGTTTTTCTTGCATATGGACTGATATTGTGCAATTTCTCGAGGCTCATTAAACATATTTTGGTTGGCTCTCCAGAGTTCAGTGTAAGTTTTACAGTCTCGGAATCTATAAATGAACTAAAGTCTTCTGATTAAACAAAAGAAGCTATGAGAGACATGGAGGAGGGGGGAAGCAAATCTGCCTTCCCACTATCCTTCAATTGTTCACACTCCCCAAAATGGGGTTTGATTATTTTTAATAACGAAAATGTTGCCATAGACCAATTCAAAATCGATTTATTAAAATTGACAGATTATCCAATCTTTTACCATAAAAAGATGCACCCACACTGTCTGCAAGCTTTTCTCTAAGAAACCTGGGGTTGCAAATACCTTCCTAGAATGTTATCAATTTAAATGATTGAAAAAAACAACACATAATAAGTGACAGATTTTTCAAATCAGATAAAGATGGGAACCAGATTATCTGTCCGGGGGTGATAGATTGCAGCAATAATAAATTCACTTGAAGACACTGGATCAATTTTTAATCAAGCCAAGAATTATTATTGCAGAAAGATAAAATGACCCATGAGAAGATGCCTTAATTTTCCACCAATCAAATTATAGCCTTTCTAAATAAGATGTAATGAGATCCATGGAATATCCAGGTTACACATCCCACCTAATTACCCATGTTCCCTGTCATGTAGTGATATACTAGTGGTAAACTGACCTCTGAATTTGCCCAGATGAAAAGGTAATTAGTTTTTCCACCAAGTTGTAGTGAAAATAACAGCAGTGACACATGTCATCTCCTTCTACCAAGTCACAGTCTCCGAGGTGTTTGTTCTTAAAATATACAGGATATGACCTACTGGGTAATAAACTACACAGTCATTAAGTGAAGCTTGTGTCTGACAGAAAAACAGCCGCCATCCCTAAGTTGAGAAAAAAGGGCCTGGAGGTAAAGCAAATCAGTCTACACTTGACATTAAACTTTATCAGCAGGGAATGAAGCCCCCTCTCACCCTCCCCCAGGAACCACCAATCAGGAAATGGGTCTTGTGATTACCGACCATTGTGAAGACCCTTGTGAAGAGGCCAAGTCTGTGTGCTTCATGTGCCCACTTGCTCTCTCCACCCTTTCAGGCTAAAACACCTCGATTTGGGGTGTCTCCCAACTCAATTTCCTTTCCTCATCCAAAGGCTACTGCTGAGAAAGAGCATCAGTGTACATCTAGGTATTCCCCTGAGCAAATCCCCATTGCACTGGTCACCATTCATGCATTCATTCAACAAACACCTGCCATTGAGAGTAGATACGACTCCTTTCCTTTCTCCGATTCTTGAAACAGATCATCTCACCAGCCTGGGTCAAACTTCATCAAATGTATTCGTTCTTCATCTCTGTTGTGAAACACATAACCAAGCCCTTCTAGCATGAAGATTGCCTATTTATCAGACATTCATTCAGTTCATCACTTCTTACAATCCACTCTTAATCTTTGACTAATGCTTGTGTGTGCCTGTAAAGAGACTACTGGTAAATTAGTGACCCAGAGTCATGTTTAGGCATCCATTGTTAATGGCAATCAGCTACTGATTTGAAATGAGGTCTCTTTAATTTATTCCTGTCATTAAATCTTTTGAAGAACTGCTGACATTTCACCAAGAGGATGCAAATTGCAAAGATCTTGCGTTTTCAAACACAGTGCAAGGCCACCCCAGAGTTTCCCATTTGATAGCTCTCAAAAAAGACATAGACTCTTTTACGCTAAGGAATGGTAAACTTTCACAAGGCTTACTATCCAGAACTCAATGAATGCATTTGCTATCAGATTTTATTTTCCCCCAAAATGATGTTTGTCTAAGTTTCTGTCTTTCTAATCACTAGATATACATTTAACTCACTTTTGGTAATGTGTGATCCTTCAAACCATAAATGTCAGGGCATGCTTAAAGTAAAGGAAAAATAATGGTTAAAAAAAAAAAGATTGCCAACTATCCTAATGTAACACAAGATGTCAATTGTGTTGACATCTTGTTCAATTGCAGATCTCAGCACTAAGAATCCCAAAATTTATTTAATAATAATAACATATATTAGTTTTGTTATTTTTTATTATGTAATATATTTCATACATCTAGGACTGAACTTTTATCCCTTCTAAAATTCATATGTTGAAGCACTAATCCCCCGTGTGATAATATTAGGATATGGGGCCTTTGGGAGATAGATTTGGATGAGATCGTGAAGGTAGAGGCCCCATGGTAGGATTAGGCCCTTATAAGAAGAGAAAGAGACACCAGAGCTTTCTCTCTTTCTGCTATGTGAGAATACAGCCAGAAAGAGAGCCTTCACCAAGAACCAAAACTGCTGGCATCTTGATCTTGGACTTCCCAGCCTCCAGAACTGGGACAAATAAATGTCTGTTGTTTAAGCCACCCTGTCTATAGTATTCTGTTATAGCAGCTCAAATACATTGTAAATATATTACATAACAGTTATACATTATATTATACTTAATATTATGTATAATACATTATTATACATAATAATGTATAATGCGAAATAAAATCAACTAACACTCTTTAAGACATCCTGTTAACAATTTTATATTCATTGTCTCAACCCAACAGCTCAAGAGGTAACTACTCTAATTTTACAGATGGAAGAATCAAGGCTTGAGGAGTATAGCTAAAGTGCACAAGGTTTCACACATAATGAGAACCCAGGCAATCTTCACACTTAACCACTAAAATACAAAGTGAGCTTTCTGGGATATTGGGCAAGTTCATTTTCAGTTAGCCTTTAACTAGGATTATAATTCCTAGATGACGGTCACTGCTATGATATCCCACTAGTGATTTTTCCCCCATTTTTATGATATCTTAGCTCTGGATATTACTGCCTCCTCCAAGCACTCTATCTTAGAAATAATTGGCTCAAGCACAAAGAGAGTTATTCTCAATTTAATGAATTCCAGCAATTCATCGTTTTGCTACCTCTTCCTTACTAATTTATTAATAAGAATTACAATGAAATTGGCATGCTGTATAAATTCTTCCATATTCTCTTTACCTTAAAATATCATCCCCATTGGTCTCAAAAGGTGATGCATTAAGATTTATGGTTTATTACCAGTAACATAGCTATAGCCAATTGACCATAAAAGTCAACTATTTTTGTATTCAAAAAGTAATTCAAAATGCCCGTTGCAGTGAATGGAATATTTGCCTGAATATGGAATATTAATATTTTCAAATATTCATTTTTATCCTCTGTATTAATTATATGGATATAGGCAAGCAGCTCGTTAATTTAACAGTAAATACTTTCACAAATCTGTATCTTCTATCAGTGAAAATGCTTTTAAATGGTACAGCATTACAAATCTATTGATTCTCATTCTCTAAACAAGTTAATATAAAAATAGTATTGTCACTCTTATGTGTTGATATGGCCAAAAAGACTTTATGTCAACCAACAGATTTTCTACACATCACTTTTATTGACTTTCTTCCTATTCTTAAAGTAAGGAAAACATTCCTTCATAGGATGACCAGCCATACCAGCTTGCCCAAGCCTGTCCTGGTTTTAACACTGAACGTTCTGTATCCCAGGAAACACCTCAGTCCCAGGCGTTTCCTAAATCTTCCTTCAGCCACCCTCCCCAGAGTTAATCCACTTTAACACCATAAGTCTACTCTTAAAATGTGTTGAAAACACCATTGATACACACTGCAAGAGGCTTTTTCCAAAATGGTATGACTCCCAGTATGTACAGCTCTTAAGAAATTGTTTCTAGCATACAGAACAACACAACAGAACCTGCTAGCCAAGACCCTGGATGCCGAGTGCCTTTCACCTGAAAACTAAGACAGGATGACAGCAGTGAAAAGAATTCAAACTTGTTCAGACACACTTCTCTTTAACTCAAGAAAGTCCAATGAAGGAAGATTTTAGCTTTTCACCAAGAAAGTAAAAGTAGAAAGATATTCATATTTAGAGTGAGAAAAGACAAAACAAATTTAGTACTGAATAAGGTGAATTTGAGGTATCTTTGGGAAAGTCAGACAGATATGTCCAGTAGATATCCATATATAAGGCTCTAGGGCTGAGATGAGAGGTTGGACTTGAAAGATGGGTTTAAGGATTATTGGATTATAGGTGCAAGTTGAAGTGGATGAGAAGAAGTGGATTGGACAAGAATATCTGGGGAGACTAAATGAGAAAGACGGGGCAGATGATGCATATCTCATCTAATTTCTTGAATTATATTGGTTCTTAAACTGCCTTACCCTGGATTCTACTCAACTGATTTCCTCTATATTCACCTTGCTGAATTGGAATTTGAATTGGCTGGTTATTCTTCTGCTGGATGGACTACCCTGAACCACTCCTGGGAGTCCAGTTTTTCTGACTTACTCAAGGCATCCTTTCTGTAAGCATACTCTAAGGTTTGTCCTGGGAGCCCTGTAGTAGTTAAAGCTCATATTTGAGAAATTTTTTATTCCTCCTTCTCTCTTTTTTATTTCTTTGTTTCAACAAATATCTATTGAGCACCATTCACATGCCAGGCACTACTCCAGGTACGAGAAGCTATGAACCAGAAAGCATGGCATTACAACACATACTCAAGGGTTATATTTAACAGAAATGAGCTAATGTTATTTTTAGTGATTTTTCAATTTCGCTTTATTAAGAAAATAGTGGCAGAGCTGTTGACATCTCTTGAACTTGCTCTTCTAAAGAGACTGAAGAGCACCATATGGCTACTGAAGGTGTAGATGTTCTTTCTAAGTCATTAAGCACTAAAGCATTGAATAAACATGAAATGTGTTGTTAACAGAAAACTCTAGAGTTTACAGCAAGCTCAAGTCTCAAAACTATACCAATGCAGCCGTCAGACCTCACTTTTTCCAATGTAACTATCCATTCATTCAGCATTCCTTAGAACAAAACTATATCATCCTTTATAATACCCACATTTCCCCCATTCAGTAGTTTGAAACTTGCTGTCTAGTGGCAATAAGTGTTTCCATGGGCTATGGTGTCAATGTCATTGGGAGGCTTTCTGTAATGCCTCTACTTGTTAAGGGAAGTTCACTGAGATAAGAAGGCATATGGTTGGCTCTTGTTGAGAAACCTAGGCCGTTTGAATCACATAGTAGTAAATGTCTTCCTCACTTCCAAGAAGGAAAGAAAAATGATTCTTAATTAAATGTTTAATGTTTATTATAGCTAGAATATTAGCTTTAGGTCAAATTTATGATGCACTAGATTTGTACTTTTTATGTTATATAGATTTTATAGTTCATCGAAATTTCTTATATAATCAATGTGTATAGTATATTTGAGCCCATTTATATGACAGAGCGTAATTTTATTCTTTAAAATTATTACAAAGGTTTACAGCTGTCGCATCTTTGCTTTTATGACATATTTTTACCACATCTGTGGTTTATTTAATGGCAAGTCTTTGGTCAGGATTGCAATGCCCAATTATTATATTGTTCTTATGGGAAAATGTGACTGCTTTATAACGGGATTTCCAGGAATGGATTGTGATGAAAGGCAAAGACTGTTACGCCCTTGAAAGGAACAACTCAAGTGTGTATGTGCACGTGTGTGTGTGTGTGTTTTGCATATATAGAACCCCTCTCTAACCAAGACATATCACCAGGCACCCTCTTCCAACAGGCTTTGATGGACAGGCTCTGAACTTTTTTGAGATTTTTTTTTTTTTTTTGCACCAGTGGAACAGAGCCCACCCGAAAAATCCACAACTACAAAGTTCAAGTCAGAGTCTTCAGTGTAACTCTGGATGTTCCTTGATATGCCTGATTCCTCAAATGTCCTCACTTTATTTACTCCTCTACACATACATTCAATTCTTCAGAAAAGATTCCCTTAGGGATACTATTTAATACACCTAGAAAATTGCATATGCAGCCATTTTTGAAATGAAAAGTGCCTGATATGGTTTGGCTGTGTCCCCACTCAAATCTCACCTTGAATTGTAATAATCCCCACATGTCAAGGGTGGGGCCAGGTGGAGATAATTGAACCATGGGGGCAGTTTCCCCCATACTGTTCTCATGGTAGTGAATAAGTCTCATGAGATCTGATGGTTTTATAAATGGGAGTTCCCCTACACAAGCTCTCTTACTTGCCACCATGTAAGACATGACTTTCCTCCTCATTTGCATTCTGCCATGATTATGAGGTCTCCCCAACCAAGTGGAACTGTGAATCAGTTAAGCCTCTTTCCTTTATAAATTACACAGTCTCAGTGTGTCTTTATTAGCAGCGTGAGAGCAGACTAATATAGTGCCCTTCTCATTTGCTTAAAAAGGTAATGTTTTTAAAATACGATAAATGAATGAGTGAACAATTTCAGATGTCTTGAAAGTTTGGGATATCTAATAAGAAAGAAAGGTGGAGAATTTCTGCTCAGCCTCCAACATACCAATGCATTTGAAACATCCAAAAAGGATTAGGCCAGGAAACTAAGTAAACTCATAGATAACTCATCCATTCCCATCCTGAATTTAAGCAATTTCTGTTCAGTACCACCTTTTGATTGTTCAAGCCCCAGGACATGGCTTGATTGGCAGTGGTAGCAGCAGAGTTCATGCCAGGAAATGTACCTGAAAATAAGGGGGAAGACCCCTATCAGACCAAAATAACAGGTGCTGTAGTTCTAGTGGTAAGATTGGCTGGCTGGCCAAGAATACAGGTGTGAAAGCTGGTGAATTATATTGGAGAAGATAGCAAGTATCCAGTCAGTATATCAGTTAGGATTCAGCTTCAGCCAATAGAAACCACTCTAGCTAGTTTTAGCACAAAGTGATTCATTACTAGGCATTAGGTAGCTTAAAACACCGATGCAGAGCTTCCAGGAATAATTCTCAATGTCCTGCCACAATGGAGGAAAATATCACCACTGCAGCCAGCAGGAAGGTGTGAGTGTAGAACATGGTACCCCTGATCTACACCAAAAAGTGAATGCCTCATACCCTGCCTCTCACTCCATCCTACTCAGCTTTGAAACCTACTCTTGTACATAGGTAGAACCAACATAGTACACAGAAACTGAACTCTAAGGGAGTCTTTTCAAGTAGCTTTTTGTTTTCCAGCATCTGTAGTAAAAGAGGTTAGAATGATGAGATGACAGATGGGAAGGTTGGAGTCAATATTGGAAATCTAAATCAGCAATGCAGCAAGGGAGAGTCAGGAACGAGGATAATATGCAAGAAAGAAGAAGACCTGTTCTTATCCAAGAAGGTGAGCTAACCCAAGGAGGGAAAAATCAAGGATGGGAATCTTCATAAGAAACCAGGAGTCAGCCGTGGAGGGTATGTGATACAGTCAAGAACTGTAATTTCTCCCTAAGAAGAAAGGCTTGCTAGCAGGGCTGCAGTCAAATATCATTTGTTTGTTTGTTTATTAATCTAAATGGGCATATAAAAGCTTCCTAGTAAGATGATCTCTCACATCCTTTAAGGAGCCAAAGCTGAAGCAGGGAATGTTGGTTGGTGGTCAAACAAGAGGTGGTCTTAACTGAACTCCTAGCCATAGACTTGTTAAATTCAAGTCATGGTATCTTCTTTAACCCTTTATGACCTGCCCTCCCTATGGGACAACCTGCTATGGCATTCAGGATACAGACAGCGCCTGGCAGGTGGCAGAGGTTCCATCAAAGGGAAACTGAGGACAAAGTGGCTTGCTCATCCGGTGAAAAAGTTGGCGTCTGCTCTCTGCAAGGTCAGCTGCAGCTGTCACTGCCTCAGGCTTCTCTCAGCAGTGTCTGACCTGCTGAACATTGAAAGGAGGTTGCCAGTCCCCAAACTGCAGAAATTAGAAACAGCCCAGACCTTCTTTATGTGTGTACGCCCAGCCTTTATGAGCCAATGTCTTCACAACCATTCTCAATAAAACCTCACCAGTCAGAGTTTAGGGAGCAGATATCTGACACCAGTGCACTCCAATTTCTCTGAAGACTGCTCTACTCTTGCATCCCAGGGGTCTGCCCAACAGACAATGATAAAACTGACAATGATAAAACAATGTTGTTGATATTCAAGGCATCTCTCCATATTGTATTCACTACAACCTTGGAATAGAGGCAGGAAAAATATAAGGATTCCCCTTTAAAGATGAGGAATCTGCCCAAGGTATGTTAGTCCCGGACCAGACACCAGGCTCACTAATTACAGCACCAGAGGTGACACCCTTCACTCTAAGCTAGAGCACCTGCTGTTCAAAGCCAGATCCCAGGAGCAAACAAAGAGGATTCAGAGGCCCACCCTGGCTGGACCCGGTCTTCAGAAGTTAGAGCACTGAGCCTCCCCCAAGAAACCTTGAAATGCTTCATCACAAAGAAAACTTCTTAAGGCACATCAATCTTTTCTAGGTCATAGTTGGGCAAAATAATCTAACAAAATTCTGAAAACAATTTTAGAATTGAATGGGAAAGAGTGGGAAAGGCGAAGAGGAGAGAGTCTAATGGCAATCCCCAACTTTTTTTGGTGTCTACACCCTATTGAAATCTGCCTGGCTTTAAGACCTTCTCCCATAGCGCTTTCCAAAGTGCTAGTCAGATGTGCTGCTATGGTTTGAATACGGTTTGTTTGGCTCCACCAAATCTCAAGGTGAAATCTGATCTCGGTGTTGGAAGTGGAGCCTGGTCGGAGGCGTTTGGGTCTGGAGTGGATTCCCCATGAATGATGCAGTGCCCTTCTCTCAGGAGCAAGTGAGTTGTCACTCACCGCTTCCATGAGAACTGGTTGTTGAGAGAACCTGCCACTGGTCCCTGCCTGCTGCCTCTCTTTCCCTGTGGTCTCTGCACACACAGGCTCCCCTTTGTCTTCCTGCAGGAGTGGAAGCAGACTGAGGTCCTCACCACATGCCCAGTCTTGAACCTTCCAGCCAGCAGAATTGTGAGTCAAATCAACCTTTTTTCTTTATAAATTACCCAGCCTTCGGCATTCCTTTATGGCAGCACAACGGACTAAGACACATCTTTCAATTTACTACTAATTTTGCTTTCAGAATTTCCCCACACTGCCCCAAGATAATTGAAGATGCTTTAGTAGAAGACTTATATGATAAAGTGGGTAAAATAGGACACATATTGCCCTCAAACGCACAACAGTCACTCAACATTTGTGGGCCTGAAGAAACTAGAAACCCATAAAAGATGAGCTTAAGGGCAAAAAGGGAAGGAAAAAAGTGAAAATAAAGTAGAAACACACAAATTTTACCTTTAACAAACACGTTACTATAAGGAGAGAACTTACTGGCTCTTCCATCCCAAATCAGCTTAATAACTTTAAGTGGTAACATTCATTGAGGGCACATTTTGTGCCAAGCACTACTGCTAAGCCCTTGACATGCATTTCACTTGAGAACACCCTGAGAAGAAATAAGTACTATTCCCATTTTACAGAAAATAAAAATAAGAAGTGAAACTAAGTCGTGCTTATCAAATTTAATGTGTAAACAAATGATCTGAGGATCTTGATAAAATGTAAATTTTGAAGCTGGGTATGGTGGCTCACACCTATAATCCCAGCACTTTTGGAGGCCGAGGCCAGCAGATTGCTTGAGTCAGGAGTTCAGACCAGCCTAGCCAACATAGTGAAACCCCATCTCTACTAAAATAACAAAAATTAGCCAGGTGGTGGCACACGCCTGTAATCCCACCTATTCAGGAGGCTGAGGCACGAGCCTTGAACCTGGGAGATGGAGGTTGCAGTGAGCAGAGATCATGCCACTGCACTCCAGCCTCAGGGACAGAGCGAGACTCTGTCTCAAAAAAAAAAAAAAAAAATGCAAATTTTGATTCAGCAGGTATGAATAGGACACCGACCCAGGACTTCAAGGTCCCAGGTAACATTGGTCCAAGGAATTAGGCAGTAAGGGATTAAGGAACATGCCAAAGGTTACACAGCTGGAAATGGTGGAAGCCAGATTCAAAATCATTAAGCCTATGTCTACCGACTATGCCACTGGTTCTCAAAGTGCAGTCCTGGGCCAGCAGCAGCAGCATTACCTGAGAACTTGTTAGAAATGCACATTCTAGGGCAGCACCCTAGGTCTACTGAATCGGAAACTCTGGGGATGAGGTCCTGCAATCTGTGCCTTAACAAGCATGCTAGGAGAGTCTGATGCATCCTTTGATTTGAAACTACCACCCTACACCATGCCGTGGTTCTGCTGATTTTCGAAATCTTTCTTATCACTTTGCATTTGAGTCTTGGTATGTCTTTGGGGTTTTGACATATTACAACCCCTGTGTGCTAATAACAATCATGCAAAAGGTCGTTTCTTCAGATAAGGCTGAAAACACATTACCCCTATAACTAAAAATGCATTGCTTTTATCTTCTCCATACCAGAGGAGGATGGCAAAACAACTTACGCTGCCGATAAGATGGAATGCAAAGGAAGAACGTAACTGGCTTTCCAAATCAAATTGTTTATATGCTCTGGGGTTATAAAGTATAACTGAGCTGCTGCAGGCATGTGCTTTATACCTAGGAAATGATCATTCTCCTAGGCCTAAGCGCAGAACAGATTTCTACGAAGGAATGGAAATGTTTCCCCAGAAAATTCCCCAGCATGGCAACAACAATGATGCATCATTTCTTTTTCACATTCAGAACCACAGAACTCCAGTGCTTCCCCAAAGCAGGTCTCTGTGGCTGCCAGAAATAAAAAATATATATAACCCTAAAATAGAGACTAAATGCAAGTCAAAAAATGGAAGAAAAGATAAGCATAGTAACATTTTTCTACTTATTGAGCCAAAAATAATAGTATCCCATTCTGTTCAATTTATAGTCTACTGAAGATCCACTTCGGTCCTTACTTTATCTGACCCAATACATTCATCCTCACTAAAGTTTCCACCTCATACTCACTCTGGCCAGACTCCAGTCAAGATATTTTATAAGTTGAAAGTGTGATAGGCTCTTGATGACAGCACATATTTTCCTGCATCTGCACTAAATTCAAACCATTCTTCACAGCCCTACTAGACATGAGCAAAGTTGCTTGTAGCCAGTAGGTGTCCTTTGATTGTATTTTTAGAATAGCCCATGAATAAAATAGAGTTGGATTGCCCAAAGAAAGCCAGTAACTAAATATGACAGTTTGAATATATCAGGAGAATTCCAACATTTTATCTGGAGAACAGTCTCCCCGATGTCTTTGGAAATTATATGTTATATTCTGATTCCCAAATTTGGATAATCCAAGAGTTGCTTTAGGCATTGAAAGATACAAGAAAGCAACAGAAAAGCCCAGTAATACTTAGAGTAAATGAGCAAGCATGTGTGCATGAGCATGCACACACACACATACACACCACGCAAGACCAGGAAAGAAGGCATCAGTGGAAGAAAAAACCAACCTCACAGTCTCTTGCTACACAATCTTCTCTCCCTGAGTTTCAGTCTTTTCTCTAAAGTCCAAACTTCCTCCATGGTTATCTTTAGACATTTAATTAATTTGCACCCACGTCCCCAGAACTCTTATACCTTAACTTCCATCTGAGCCTGACCCCAGAGAATCAAATACATATTCACACTCTCAGAAGCTGGAGATCTTACCATATTTAACAAGAAGCATCTCTGACAGTAATTGGAGTTTTGTATCAAGGTAAATAAATGGCAAGATCATAAGAACATACTCCAGTGGCCCTGTGCATCCTGGAAATGCTAACATCAGAGAGCAAATTTAACATAAGGCCTCGGTGGAGATGAATTTTCTACAAACAAACAATGTGAAGAAAGCCTCATTTTTGTCATGTGTTATTCCCATTGAAGAAAAGATGAATATTCTGTTTCATATGTTTGTTTGTTGTATGCTTGTTACCAGAAGCTGCTGCTTCATTTATTTAATAGATTTTTCACTTCCTCACTGCATAGACTAAGTTATCATCATATCTTGGCCAGCAGTGGCTTTTAATGCTAATTGTCCAAATTATTAAATGTGCTGTGATGTTAACACTTCAAAAGTGAGTCAGTTTAAAGGTAGCTTATCTTTTTCTTTTATCCACATTGAGTGAAGGACCCAGCTTCTAAGACTAGAAAGCTTTCTCTAAGATAGGGTTTCTCAACCTCAGCACTCTTGGCATTTGGGGCTGAATTATTTTTTTATCTTGGGCTGTTTAGACAGAATAGTAGCCCCACAAAGTTGTCCCTGGAATCTGTGAATGTCACATCACACGGCAAAAGAAATTCAAGTTTGCAGATGGAACAAAGGTGGCTAATCCTTAAAATGGGGAGGTTATCCTGGATTACCTGGGTCAGCCCAATGTAATCACAGTGGCCCTTAGCCATGGAAGGAGGAGGCATAACAGATGGTGAGAGAAATGTGATCATGGAAGAGGCAGGAGAGATTTGAAGCACGAAAGGGACTGGACTCAGGATTGCTGGCTTTGAATACGGTGGGTTGGGGGGCAGGCCCAAGGCTAGGAATGCGGGCAGTCTCTAGAAGCTGGAAATGGCAAGGGAATGAATCCTCCCCTAGAGTCTCCAAAAAAAGGGAGCCCTGATGACACCTTGATTTTAGCCCAGTGAGCCCCATGTCAGACGTCTGACCAACAGAAGTAGAAGATAATAAATCTGTTTTGTTCTAAGCCACTAAGTGTCTGGTAATTTGTTATGGCAGCAATCACTAAAACCATCCTTGTGTTTAAAAACGAATGGGAGCTATCCTGTGCATTGTAGAATGTTTAGCAGCATCCATAGACTCTGCTTGCTAGATGCTAGTAGCACCCTCCCCCTGGTTATGACAATCAAAAAAATGTCCCAGACATTGCCAAGTGCCCCCTGGGAGGTGGGGTTTGCAGGGGAAATCACCCACAGAGAACCACTCCCTAGGTCTACCAGACTTATTTATTTTCAGGATTATATTCTCTTCTGACCATTAGGACATAAATACATACTCAACCTCAAACTTTTGAGCCAAATCATTTTAATATTCCAATATAGTACAAAAAAAGTTATTTATATTTTGAAAAATATTAAATAAATAATTAAACAGAAAAAAATATATATCATTCATGATTACACTACGAAAAAAATGAGCTCACTCTACAGGAAGGCAAGAGAGAAGGTGTGAAAGATACATGGTTAAGGTCAGATCCAAGAAGGCAGTTGGCCCATTACCAGTAATGATAAAAATAATAACTTTAACAAAAATAACTAAGGGCTTAATATCTGTTACTTCATTTAATCTCCAAAACTATTAATATCCCCATTGTGAACGATAACTCAGGGATGCTGAGACATTCTAGTCGTTTGCAAGTTACTATAGCCTTTACTTCAGAGGTAGAGATGGGGTGATCTTGTTATCCATGGTCAGAAAAGATGGAGTGGTCATTCTAGGAAAGGAGGCCCACCTTGCCTCTGTGTGTACTGAATGTTCAATAAATGTTTGGAGGTTCATGGGAGAGTGATGAGACCCACACACACAAATATCAAAAAGCAGCTCTTTGTCTCAGTCTATTCAAATACTAAGACTCACCCTATTTAACTGGGTATTCTAACAAAAACGCACACAAACAGAGATCTTGGGAAATTCTTTAAATGAGAGTTAACTATGAAAACTCATGATGATCCCTTAAAGTCAAGGCTATTCCCTTCTCCCCCACTAAACCTATGTTACTGTTATCCCTGGATCAGCCCCAGGAGCTTTAAAAAATTGTGTCATGGCTGAGGGCAGTGCTCACACCTGTAATCCCACTACTTCTGGAGGCCGAGGTGAGAGGATTGCTTGAGCCCAGCAGTTCAAGACCAGCCTATACAACATAGTAAGACCCCATCTCTAAAAAAAAAAAAAAAAAAAAAAAAAAGTTTAATTAGCCAGATGTGGTGGCAAATGCCTATAGTCCCAGCTACTCAGGATGCTGAGGCAGGAGGATCACTTGAACCCAGGAGGTCAGGGCTGCAGTGAGTCATGATCATGCCACTGCACTCCAGCCTGAGCAACAAAGCAAGACCCTGTCTCAAAAAAAAAAAAGAAAAAACATTAATGTGTCGCAGGGACATGCAAGCAAGATATCTAGAGGAAATCTCCATCCTCATCTGTTCCCTGACACTGAAGACTCCTTAACTTCACAGACTACCTGTTCCTTTGGTCTTCCATCATCATTCTCTTAATATTGAACAAATGGTTTACCACAGACCCAGCTTGGAACTTGTTCACAGTCCCACTTATGCCGAGAGCTTTCCAAATGATCCATCAGCCTTTGCCATCCCTAGACACCTTTTTGAATGGCCAAAGGACAACTGAATGGCTCAGATAAGGACCAGTTCTGTCTTCGGCTCTCTTGGAGCATGGCCTGTGTCTGTAGAGCCATCTCAATAAAGCATTATTCACTGGATGAACTGTAAATCCCAAGTCTTCCTGATGTTGCCTTATAGGAATGTCTGTTTTGATATGTGTTCCTTTCATTTGTGGGAGATTCAGAAAGGGACATGGATGACCTGGGGAAGATGGAGAGACAGAGCAACTGCAAGGACAGCCAGTAATCCTGCCTGCAGTGGACAGTAACTATATCACATCCACATTATCCATAAAGAACCATTCTGCTAATGCAGATTATTTTCTTTTCCAGCTTTGCAATATCTGGTTTACTTTAGTATCGTATTAAATGTAAAAAATCAATGCTAGACCCTTTGCCTTTGCAGAGTCCAATGTCAGGAATATTTCTTGCTGCTTTACCTGAATGTCCCTTTCCTCTGCTTTTTAATTTTTTTTAAATCTTGCTCCAGGAAGTAATAAGCCCCAGGGTAAGAAGACAGAAAGGCAACACTGCATCAGGAAACACCATTTAGATTATATTTTATCGACACTGTGCTAACAGCACCCCCAAAAATGAAAAGTAATTATTTAAATGGGTTGTATGATGAAGCGGTTTGTTGCCGTACACGGAGCTAAAGAATTGAATGCCAAACCATTTCTAACATCCAGTCAGTAATTAGGGAAAATAAAATGCAACTTCACATTGAGCAAAAGTACCTAAACTGCTGCTGGGATGACAGGCCCCACCGGAAACTCATTTCAATGGCTAGAAAGTCGGTCTGCCACCCAGTCTTGATGCTTCTTCAGCAGGACCAGAACTGATTGTTCAGCAGTAAGTTCTGCTTTAGGCATCCAAATGGCAGGAAGGAAATGCAGGGCAAGAGGGGCATAAAACCTCACTAAGAACCAAAACACTGTCAAATTGGTAGGTTCTGTAGCCTTCACCTTTGGATCTTTTCAAGCTAAGCTAACAGGTCCTGGGTGGGTCCCGCAGCGGCCGTTGCTGTAGTTCACTGGGGCTAATGGGAAGAGAAAAGGAAAGCGCTAGAGGCAACTTTTCTGTCCCCATTTTACAGACAGAAACTCAAACCTAAGCTAAAGATGGATTGTTGATTATTTTTATTTCTGGAAAAAGGAAAAAATTTGAAAGTAGGGTCAATTGTTTGGGGGAAGTTCATTCAACAAACATTTATTTAGTACTACCCATGTGAAAATGAAGCCAAAAAATTGACATCATGTAGAACATGATCCCTTTGTTGAAGTAAGTAGATATTTACACAAGTAACTATGATACAACTCAGAATTAAATGCTTGCTACAGAAGAGGTACAACTAAGTGCTCCCATGCCACCCACAATGATGAAGGGATCAGGAAAGGTTTCAGGAAAGCCACAATATTTGAGCTGCGCCTTTTAGTTTGACAAGGATTATAACTGAGAGAGAGGACATAGAAAGGCACCCCAAGCTGGGAGCACAGCTGGAGGCAAAGACTCAGCAATGCAGGTGGGCACAGCACATCTGGGAAGCAGATAATGCTCCCTCTGGACTAGAAGGAAAAGTGAAAAAGGAAAATGATGCTCCCTGATGTATATTTCAAGCAAGCAACTAAAGCTGTGCTGGCACAGAGTGAGCACCCAATCAATACTTTTTGAGCATATAGTGTGCACTCAATAGTGGGCAACACACCCAAGGTGACCTCCAATGAGTCACACCCCTGCAAAATTCTCCCTCCTTGTGTTTGAGTGGAACCTGTGACTTGTTTCTGATCCATAGAATATGCCACAGGTGACAGGATGTCACTCCCTTTATTAGGTTACATTATAAGTCTCAGGCTATTATGCCTATGATCATCTATAAGATTTTATCTTATCAGACAGGAGAGAGAGGTTCCTTTGCTGACTTTGAAGAAGTAAGCTGCCATGTTATAAAAGGGCTGTAGCACAAGGAACTGCTGCCAGGCAGCAGAAAAGAAGAAAAGAAGATGAATTCTGCCCACAATCTTAAGTGGAGCATGTAAGCAGTTCTTTCCCCAACAAAACCTTGGATGAGACCACAGCCCCAGCCAACACCTGTATTAATGTCTGGTGAGCCCCTAACACAAAACCCAGATAAACCTTGCCTGCACTTCCAGTCTGCAGAAACTGTGACATGATAAAGGGGTGTTTTTTCAAGACACGAAATTCGTGGTAATGTTTTATGCTGCATAGAAAACTAATACATTGGGTAAATAAACATTGAAAAGGGTTGGCATTCAAAATCAGAGCAGGGAAGGCATTAGAATCATGCTACAGAAACAGAATCCCTTCATGGAAGAGTGGTTATAAAGTATGGCACAACACTCTGTTTTCTTTTTGGCAACTACAGACGCCTTATTAAACAAGCTAACATATGTAAAGTGCTCAGATGATGCCTGGAACATCATGAATGCCGTAAGTATTAACTATTATTGTTGTTACTGCTGTTATCATTATTATTTCTTGCTATGAAGACATCTCCTCAAGAGAAATAAGTTGCTCTCCTTAGAAACACCACTCTCCTAGGATGTGGAGGAATAGGTCGGAGTGTAAATTAGTTCAGCCATTGTGGAAGACAGTGTGGCAATTCCTCAAGGATCTAGAACTAGAAATACCATTTGACCCAGCCATCCCATTATTGGGTATATACCCAAAGGATTATAAATCATTCTACTATAAAGACACTGCAGCACCGTTCACAATAGCAAAGACTTGGAACCAACCCAAATGCCTATCAATGATAGACTGGACAAAGGAAATGTGGCACATATACACCACGGAATACTATGCAGTCATAAAAAAGGATAAGTTCGTGTCCTTTGCAGGGACATGGATGAAGCTGGAAACCATCATTCTCAGCAAACTATCACAGGAACAGAAAACCAAACACTGCATGTTCTCACTCATAAGTGGGAGTTAAAGAATGAGAACATATGGGCACAGGGAGGGGAACATCACAAACCAGGGCCTGTCAGGAGATGGGGGGCTGGGGGAGAGATAGCATTAGTAGAAATACCTAATATAAATGATGGGTTGATGGGTGCAGCAACAATACACATATTATACACATAGGCACATGTATACCTATGTAACAAACCTGCGCATTCTGCACATGTATCCCAGAACTTAAAGTATAATAAATAAAAAAAAGAAACACTGCTCTCCTTAGGTCTTAAGCTTTTGAGAACTTTGAGAATCCAAAGAAAATTACATACTAACCATCACTGAAAAAAATGTGTGTGTGTGTGTGTGTGTGTGTGTGTGTGTGTGTGTGTGTGTATACAACATTTTGCCTACAGTTTCAAGGGGCCCTCAGATGAGAACTAATGTCCTAAAAGAATATGGAGAATGTGACACATTAAGATAGGAGGGAGAGTCACCTGAAAACCACAAGAGACAGTACACTTCAGACCTCTGATTTTGCCCTCCTCTCTGATGCCAAAACATTGTGACTATCTTCTTTGTCCAGTACCAGTTTTATGTTTAAATACCATAGAACCCTGTCCAATCAGGTGTTGTTCCTGAGGTAGAGATTATCCTCACTCCTGGTGCTTTTAAGTAATGAATGATGGATGCCTCATGCCTCCAGACTCATCACTGATAAGACCTACAACACACTTGGTCTTCCAAAGCCAACCACAGCAAATTCTCCCCAGGCTTCCTACATATCCTATGGGCCATCTACGGAGTCTAGCAAGGCCGTGTCAATAGCCCCATAAGTTCCACCCTTCTCACGAGGCACTGCTGTGTCTCAACTCTGGTGAAAATGGCAAATGAAAACTAAGGAGGTTAGCTCAATCTCATAAGAGTCCACAGCACACAGTTGTAGTCAAAGTCTCCCATGCTACAATGAATGCATTCATGTTAGTCCAGTTATAAATGCAAGCGTCAGAGACCACCTGATTCAGTTTATCTGTTTAAGTTGACAAGGTTGTATTCCTGGGACTGCAAAGTATTTACAGTTAAACTAGAATTTTAGCTTCCTGCCTGGGAAAATTTTTTTCAATGGACAGGGAAATATGATGAACAATTGTGTGGACCAATAAGCAAAAGATAATGTGCATGGAATTAGTGAAAAGTGAAACTCATGCTTCCATTAACACATTCCATTCAGTCGTTCTGAAATATATATTATATATGTATATATATGTATGTATGTATGTTACATTCACACAGTGGCTTGAAATTAATAATCAAATTTGCACATCATTTTTAATTAAATCCACATCTTTCCTGTCTCCCAGCTGTTGGCCCGGTGTTTATGTGGACTACATCTGGCAGTCCTCAGCATTCTCCACAGTCACCCGTCCTCTCTGTCCCCAGATACACCTGCTTTCTGCAGCTGGTCCACCAACAGGTGCAGCGGAAAGCCTGGTTGATGGGCATTATAAACACTCCTGCTGTTGAGTATCTGCGAGGTTACAAAGGGCCCAATTCTAACTTCAGTGTTCCTTCCTCCAGGAGAAGTAAAAAACACCCTGTGTGATCTGAACATGCTGGAGTCTCCATCAGTCACTTTCCCACCCTGGGAAGAAATGCTTTGGGTCAACTTGGTGTTAACAGCTGTTCCACCTTCGGGGTTATTAGCAAAGGACAAAAGAGCTGGGCCTTGGTCATTCTTAGTTTGTCTGAGATTCTAGGCCCTCAGCCAGTGGCCTGGACACTCCATCTCCATTTGCCCTAATGAACAAGGTATAGTTCCCCTCATGGTCCCCCAGTTTGTGACCATTACTCACCTGGTTTTTATTGGGGAGCCAGCCAACCAAAGTGTCCCACAGTACTGCCAAATGAAAAACGTGGGAGCAACACATATTGTGAGAATTACTATTTTGCAATTCCTTGTTGATAGAGGAGTAGGTATTTCAAAGTAAGAAAAGTTCAGAATAATGTTCAGGGTCTTTTGGATTTGGTTTGGTTATTTCCCAAACCCTGAAGTTTGGAAAGGGGTTCAGATGATTTTTACTGTGATTATCTGAAAAATATCTCACCCTATAAGGAAGCATCCATGCAATTAGTCCAGATATAAATACAGGCTCTAAAACTATGCTCCGTGGCACCCAGGTTAATGGACTAATGCAATAAAGCAATAGGTTACAATAAGAAATTCCAATACAATTAAAACCATAAAGCTAATGATGATCTGTTTCAAATGAAGCTCTAGACAAAAATAAAGCACTAAAAGTCACTTATTCATTAAACAGTTTTGGTTCCACTCGCAGAAGTTCACAGAGGGCATTAGTCACCTAAAGCACAAGATGCACTGGAAGTTAAAATACATAAAAATGGCCTCCAACCTGCTATTTATTTCTACGCTCTCACCTTCATGCCAATGGATTACACCCCATGTGCCTGTAAGGCAGAGTTCAAGTACCACTTCATTAGAATCTTCTTGTAGTTTTGTGTATCCACATTCCAAGCCACTATACACAGCACAGGAATTAAGTTGGTCACCTGAGATGCAGAGGCTAAGTCAAGATCCAGACTACTGTTAGCTGCAGTGATGTCCCCACTTGCTTGAAAACGCTATTGCATCACACTGTGATCTTTAAAGAACCTTAGGCTTCATGTGGGGGCTTGTGCCTGTAATCTCAGCACTTCAGAAGGCCAAGGCAGGCAGATTCCTTAAGACTAGGAGTTTAAGACCAGCCTGGGCAACATGGCAAAACCCCATCTGCATAAAAAATACAAAAACACTAGCCAGGAGTGGTGGTGTGTGCCTGTGGTCCCAGCAACCCAGGAGGCTGAGGTGGGAGGATCATGAGTTCAGGGAGGTTGAAGCTGCAGTGAGCCATGATCGTACCACTGTACTCCAGCCTAGGCAACAGAGTGAGACCCCACCCCACCCCCCAAAAAAAGACTTGAGTTTTCCCCAAGTAGTTCTGATTACCCTGAGTGAATCTAGTCCCTGCACAAAATGACAATTCCATTTCAGCTTCTTTCATTTGTGTAAAAACCCTTTTAGTCTTCTCGTGGCTTTCTTCCACCAGAATTTCTAATATTGCTGTAAATCGAAAGAGGTAGACTCTGGAGATGAAGGGACCTACCCATCATCAAAACACTTGACAGTTACGTTCAAAGAGCAAGAGCTAGAAGCTCAAGAGTGAATCTATGATATTTCCAAAGGCAATACTGCCATGGAGGAGGAAAATGACGTTCCACATTCTTAGTGTCTGTTGCCTGTGTCTCTGGGCATAAAAGACCAAAAAAAGACAACCACATCCAGTTGGAGCTTTCAGCAGAACATATCCATTGGCAAGTGAAAACTCCATATGTGGTTTTCCTTTGATAAAGTGGTTTGTAATTCTTGTCTTTTATAGACATTATCCACCTAAAACCTTAATGCCTTGACAAGAAACTCATGGGGGGAAAAATGCTGCTTGCTGTCTTCTCCCCGTCTGTGTTGTGAGTCAAAGACAAAGATAAAGATGTTACCAGAAACCGGATTCATACACTTAGCCAATGTGTTGAGACTAGGAAGAACAGAAAGCAAGAGCTGCTTCCATGTTATTCTTGCTGTCATGGGCTCATCGCTGCTATGCTGGGTTTTGTCTCTTATGGCTCCAGGTGCACTCGCCACCTTTCCCCTCCCTCCTCTGTGCCCCAGGAAACTGACATACATGGGCTACACTTGGGGCTCCCTGGCCCACTAGCTTCCGGTTGGTTTGGCTTGCAGAGACACTAACAGGAGGTGGAGAGGGAAAGCAAAGTGGTTATTCCCTTCCACTTTTTCCTGCCAGGTGCCTCTGGATTGGCTGTGTGCTCTAATCAGGTACCTGGGATTTATATTAATCAGGTGTGGTTAAGGCATGCAGGCATGGAAATAATGGTTGTGACAGAAGAAGTGTTTATACTCACAGCTCCCTAGAAACCACAGATATGGCAGGCCACAAAGGAGAGTTATATGAGAAAGCACCAGGGTCACTCAGGAGCCAGAGAGAGCTGGGGCCACATGGGCAACAGCTTTCATTGTGGTTTCCACTGGAAGGCTCAGGAGAGGCAAGTTAAGCAAGTTTAGAATGGGCTCATTTGAATAATTTCAGTGGGCTCTGGGGCATAGGAGCCGTTCCTAGTTGTCTCGTACCTGGCCCTAGAGTAATCATGTCAGGGGGATGGTAGCCCGGAGTGTAAAAGCCCAGTAAAGGGGGTGGTTGGAGTTTGGGCTCTGGATGGGTTGGTTTGCATAGAATGTACTCCCCGTTGAATTGCTTGCCAACTCCAGGAATTGCTAACCCTGGGAGAGGCAGTCTCTCAAGGGTCAACAAGGCCTCATGCTGTCAATGCGTCAGAATACAGAAAATAAAGACCTACTTAATGCATTGCATTTCTTTACTAGGCTTCAGCTCATATGAGGCAGCCCTCTACAAGGGACATTGCCCATCTTCCCACCCTGCTTTTACCCCTTACCTCAACCTCAGGGTGGCAGCTGCCCCCACTGTTTCTTCCCTGTGGCTGGCTTCCTTTAACTCTGCCTGGCACCTTTGTAAATAGTGCTTTATCAAACTCACCTTGAATTCCTAATTTAACTTTGCCATTTATTTTCTGCCAGCATCCTCATCAATACAATCAAAATCATACCTGACAACAAATTTCTAAGCCAGTGGAACCTGGATTTAGGGAACCTAAAAAATATTTCTTACCTAACAACAAACAGTATAGAAACAGAATGTCAGGGTGTAGGTGTGCAAGCCATAGGAGTTGCTGCCCACTTTCTCATTCCTTCAACAATATCCATCAAGCTTCATGTGCCAGGTATTGTTCTCAGAGGAAGGAATGCTATCCTGGCTCTTAGGGAGTATCTAGAAAGTACCCTCAGTGGCCTCCGTATTGCAAATGCTATATGTGGGTTTTGGCATGATTGTTCAATGTAAGACATAAGGCAATTCGTTAAATTAACTTGTGCTGTGGAAGGCAGTAGACAGAGGTTAGCAGATTTAACAGGAGCATCACATTATATATCTGTTGTTCTCATGCTTGGCTGTAAATCAGAATCACCTGTGAGCTTTCTAAAACTACAGATAATC
The DNA here is from genome assembly GCF_002776525.5 of Piliocolobus tephrosceles. Lineage (NCBI taxonomy): Eukaryota > Metazoa > Chordata > Mammalia > Primates > Cercopithecidae > Piliocolobus > Piliocolobus tephrosceles. The sequence continues at coordinate 66,427,750 of NC_045448.1, read as the reverse complement.
TGTCTCCACCATCAGAGAGTCTGTGTGCCCTGGCTGAGAATGTTTTCTGTTTAAAAAAAAAAAAAAAAAAGGAAAGAAAAAAATACCCTATAATGAATCTCAGGGGGGGAACTGCTTTCTCCTATACCTGAACAAGTCTTCTCAAACTTCAGTGTGCACAGGAATCACCAGGGAGACCTGATAAAATGCAGGTTCTTATTCATTATGTCTCAGATGGGGCAATGCGACTGGTCTTTGAACCACACTCCAGGTAGCAAGGTATGTATACCATAGTGTACTCAACCAGTTTCCTATTGTTGGATATTTAGGTTCTGCAATAGCTTGCTATTATAAATAACAATGCAATGAACATCTTTGGATATACCTATTTGTAGAGATTTCTGAATAATTTACAGTAGCCCCATAAAAGAAAAATGATTGAGTAAAAAAGGATGTGAACTCTTTTTGAGTTCTTAATACATATTGCTAAATTGATTTCTATAATGCTTACGTGAATTTACATCCCAAACAGCGATGTCTGCAAATGTCTTTCACTGTATCCTTATCAACACTGAAGAATATCTTTATTTTTGCTAATTTGATAGGTGGAAATGGTACTTCATTTCAATCTGCATGTCATTATTAGTGAAGCCGACCTTTTTATATTAGTCATTTACATTTCTTCTGCAGTCTATGCCCTTTGTTGAACCACTCTTAAATTATTTCCTTGTTAAATATTTTCAACTCACTCTATCATTGATTTTTTTCCTCTCTTTATGAGGCTAGATCTTCAATTTCATAATTGAAGTAGGAGGGAAAAATAAAAGCTCCCTTCAAGAATTTCAGTTTATTGCTAAGTTGTGAAAACATATTTCTACACTGACTTCAAGGAAGAGCTTTTTCTGGTCCTGCAGACAAAGAGATTTAGCCATAAAATTGGAACCGTATACTTTTTCTTTGCTATAACATTTTTGTGTTTCAACTTGCAACAGGAAAAGGCAAATTATGTATCTCATTCATTGAGGGATGGTTGTTTGCTTGGCAGTTTCTAAATTAAAAAGAAAAAGGAATAAAGGAGAGAAAAAGAAATAGAGATAAAACTCTCATCCACAGTTCTCCACATAAGAATAAAATAGCCACACAAAACCAGAGATATCACAAACATTAATACCACTGTATATATGTATGAAATGCCACAGCCACAAAAAAACTAAATTTAAAATACAATAAGGATTTTATACTATGAATGCAGAAGAGTGTATTCTCAACATTATAAAACAGATATTTAAACCTTCTGTAATAAATGTAAGCTGTGAACACTGAATTCAGTAGTGAACAATATTGAAAGTTAAATTAGCAAGAGCTCATTAAAAAATTACTATGTTCTCTTTTTATATATCTCATCTATTCCAAGAAATACATAACTTGATCTCACCATTGACTATCTTAAAATCACATTACCCAGCTCATGATTTTTAAGATTAACTTTTGAGGGCAATTTCATACACTGTCAGTGAGAATGTAATTGAAATAATCTCTTGGGAAAGCAATTTTCAGTATATATCAAAAGCTTTAAATTGCTTATAGTTTTAAATTAATTATTTCACTTCCGAGAATTTATTTTTTAACCCTAAATAAAAGAGGAGTTTTATGCACAAAGATGTCCATAGCAGTGACACATACACAATGAAAACATGCCAATTTGCAGTCTGCAAGTTTATCCATTCAATATGATCACAACTATGCAAAGGAAAAAACCAAGCATAGGAAGAAAAAAAATTGAAAGGAAATAAAGCAAAATATTAAGAATTATTTATGCCTTCAACTTTTATATACTTTTCCAAATTTCCTATAATGAACATTACTAAAATAATAATGGAGTGGAGGCTTTGTTTTTAAAATGAATAAATGCATACATTGCCTATATTGTGCCTGTTTGATTTGGTTTTGCTCACTTAGGGCATGGACTAGAATGGAAAGGGAAGATTTTGCCAAGGAACTCTGACCAGCTAGAGGTTTTCTTCCCAGTTTGAGCCTCTAGGAAAGAAGGCTCAATTTAGGGCTCTGTATCTTCATTTGGCTCTGTGGCCCCCTCCATTTTATTTAATAATTACTCTGCCCATGTGGATTTGCTTTAAGTGTTGTCTAAAGGAAAGTAGTTAGGTCCAAAAATTCAGAGAGCATTCATCAGGGGTACTTACGTTCTTGGGGGCACTTATCACAATGTATCAAGAGTAATCCGGCCGGGCGCGGTGGCTCAAGCCTGTAATCCCAGCACTTTGGGAGGCCGAGACGGGTGGATCACGAGGTCAGGAGATCGAGACCATCCTGGCTAACACCGTGAAACCCCGTCTCTACTAAAAATACAAAAAACTAGCCGGGCGAGGTGGCGGGCGCCTGTAGTCCCAGCTACTTGGGAGGCTGAGGCAGGAGAATGGCGGGAACCCGGGAGGCAGAGCTTGCAGTGAGCTGAGATCCGGCCACTGCACTCCAGCCTGGGCGATAGAGCGAGACTCCGTCTCAAAAAAAAAAAAAAAAAAAAGAGTAATCCACCACCACCTCCTCCTCACTCCCTGACCTGGAATAGGAACCCTTTGCAAGCAAAAAAAAAAAAAAAAAAAAAAAAAATTTAACTTATCTGTATATCCTCTACATCAGGGTTTATCAGCACTATTGACTTTTAGAGCCAGATAATTGCCAGGGGCTGTCTTGAGCATTGTAGGATGTTTAGCAGCATCCCTGGCCCCTACCCATTAGATACTGGTAGTGCCCACCCAGTTGTGACAAGTATGTCATTAGACATTTCCACATGTCCCCTGGATGACTTACCCTCCAATTGAGAACCACCGTTCTACATCTAACTGACTCCAAGAATGTGGTAGATACTCAATAAAAACTTGTTGAATTGAGTGGGAAGAGAGGTTGGAGGAGAAGTTGACCAGGAAACGACTGGGCAAACAATAGACTGAATTCAACTGTCGACAGAGAAGCCCTAAATCCAAGTCTCTGTCAAACAGATCCTAACTTGGTAGCCTTGAGCAAAACATTTCACCATTTGGGGCCTCAGTTTCCTCAGCTGTAAAATGAGAGGATTACACTAGAATTGTAATGATCACCTCACAGTTTGACAACTCTAAGAATTCTGCAAAAAGCCTGAGGCATAGTAGATGCTCAATAAGTATTTAATAACAGACTTTGCTGAGTACTTATTATGAGCCTTGCTTCGGGCTAGGTCTTTTATTTTTTGATTTTAAAAAAATTTAATTTCTGTGGATATATGGTAAGTGTATATATTTACGGGTTACATGAGATATTTTGATACAGGCATGCAATGTGTAATAATCACATCAGGGTAAATGGGGCATTCATTCCCTCAAGCATTTATCCATTGTGTTATAAACAATCCAATTATGTACTCTTTTAGTTACTTTTAAATGTATAATTAAATAATTTTTGACTATAACATTATTTTGACTATAAAATATAAAAATTATTTTTGACTATAGTCACCCTGTTGTGCTAGCAAATACTAGGTCTTGTTCATTCTTTCTATTTTTTTGTACCCATTAACCATCCCCACATCCTCATCCCTACTACCCTGCCTATGAGCTAGGTTTTTAAAATACATTATTTCATTTAATAGTCACAGCAACTCTCTGGAGAAGGTACTAAAATGTTTAAATCAATTTTACAGATGATAATAACAAGGCCTACAGAGGTCATAGAGTAACTGTCTGGTGTTGGGATTGGAACTAAGATAAAACTGACTTCAAAGCCTGCATTCAAAGCCACCATCCATACCATAGCATGCATGACCCCAGAACAGGCTGGTGGTGGAAAGATCCTAGAATAAATGAGAGCTTCTGTTCTGGAAGTATCAGTCAAGAAAATAAAAAATCTCAATTTTAGCAATAAAAATCCTGACTTTCTTGTCCAATTCCCAGAGACAATTAGAATATCCTCTGTGACATTCCTAAAAAGTCTAGGAGTCATAAACTCAATGCCTACAGGGTCAAGAGAATGAATGGGACCAGGCAAGAACAGAGGAAAACCAAAGAAGAACCAAAGAAGGTTTTTCTCCCCAAGGGGCACAGACACTTCTCACACCTGACCAACGGGTACAGTGCAGGAAGGTGGGTCTGAAGCGGTCAGACCTTCCCTCTTGCTCAACAGAAACAAGAATCCCGGAATTCTTAAGCTAATTTTTTGAAAGGCTGACAATTTGTTGAATAATTAAGGAGTCGGGGGGAAAATGTGAAAGTCAAAGAAAACAATTGATGAGCCAGATGTAGCTCACAGACCTCCAGTTGAAGGCCTCTAATCTGGTTCTTGTTTGAATGCCTCCTGTGACATGGAGATCACTCCAGGAGTCAGCCCAGTCATATTTGAACAATAGGGAAGAAGACCAAATCTGCCTTCCTACTCCTTCTTCCTTTGGGTCCTCACCAAAAATGAAATGCAGAGCCCCACATGCATCCTTCGGTATGCACTCCCTTAGTTAATAAGTCTTCTTGAGCTATTGCTCCTATGCATGATATGAAGTCCCCAACCCTCGGGAAGGGTAACCCTACCAGGACAGCATCAGATCACATTGGCCTTTGGAGTTGGGTGGCTCTTCTTTGTTTCTGGCAGTGACACCACACTCTGAGGAATGCTACATTTGCACCTGATTGCTTCATTCCCCGCACACCATATCAAACCTTCAATAAAGCTTAGTGCCCCTACCTCCCAAAACACTATGAGTCCTTGGATTCTTTCCAACTTCATTATTGTCATCCTACTCCAGGTCGCCATCACTTCCTGCCTAACATACTGGCACTCTTGCTTCTACTTTTTCCTTTTTAAACAGAATAATCTTTTAAAAATTTACATTTGATCCTGTCACTCACCTGATTTATAGCCTCCAATGACTTCACATTGCCTTAAAATAAAAGCCAAACTCCTTGCTACAGCCTGTAATGCCCCCAGACTACTGGTCCTGTCACTGTTCCTACCTTAGGACCTTTGTACTTGGTGTTTCCTGTGAGTGTAAGGCTCTCACCCCAGTTTTCTTAATGTGTGGCTCCTTCTTGGTGACTCACGTCTCAGATCAAATGGCACCTTTACAGTGAGACTTTCCCCAACCTCACAATATAAATGACTGCCCCTCCCCACAACCACTCTGTTGTATTTTTATCACTTCACTGCATACTAAGTGAAAAGATCTTTTTTATTTATTTGGCTACTTTTTATGATTTATCTTCCCCCTGTTGGAATGTATCACCCTAAAAGAATGGTGCCTGGCACCTAATACGTGCTCAATAAATATTAGCTGAATGAATGAAAGAAGACAGAAACCTTGTCTGTTTTATTCAATTATGTGTACTCAGAGTCTAGAGGAGCACTGCTCAACAGAAATGTAATGTGAGCTATATATGCAATTTTAAATTTCCTAGTAGGCACATTAAAGAAAGAGAAACACATGAAATATATTTCACTATTTATATTATAGCCAATATATTCAAAATAATTATTTCAACATGTAATTATAAAAAAATTAATGATATATGTTCTCTTCATATCAAGCCTCAGAAATGCAATGTGTATTTTATACTTACAGCACCTACAATTTGAACTGGCCACATTGTAAATGTTCTATAGCACTTCAAATGTTCAACTGTAACTCCCTTATTGGAGAATGCACCTCTAGAATAGTGTCTGACACATAGGAAGTGTTGAATAAGTATTGGCTGAATGAATGAGTGAATTAAATCCTTTCCTTTCCAAATCCTTTCCAAAACAAATTCTGTTAAGCCACTCCTCCACACTCCAGGCTTATATCATTTGTTGATCGGTTGGTTGGTTTTGATAATATAAATGTAGGACTTTGCCTTTATTACTATCAATGTGATTCTTTTTTTTTTAACATTCAACTCCTGGATCCAGCCTGTTAAGATTATTTGTCCCACATTCTATCATCTTAAATATTTGCTAGTCTTCCCAGTTTTGTGTCATGCTCAAATACAGAATTCACACAAAAACATGGGAAAGTGAGGTCTAATTTCTGCAGTATACCTCTGGAGGCTTCATTTATTGTATTGATCGATCCACCATCTGTCTTTCAGATTCTTGTACCTTCTATACATCTGCCTAGCTGAACAATCCCACACTTCCAATTTCTCCAGTTTTTTTTCCCACAAGGATATCATTTACAGATTGGAAATCAACTAATGCCTCAAGAAGCTGTTGGTTCAGTGTACTACCTAGTATTATTCTCATCTACTTGTTCTACTCTGTAATCATATTGTCATCTCTATACAACTCAATAGATTCATTTTTTAAAAAAAGAAACAGGCAGAACAACAACTAAATAATGATACAAATATTTGGCATTTGTGGATTTAACAATCTTAATTTCAAATATTCCTTATCAACCTATTTGGTAATTCTCAAGTATGCTGTTCCATGAATTTGAATTTTGGGTATTAAAAGACCAGTACGTGAATAGAACTTATTTAGCTAATAAGGAAACCTAGCTGATACCTTAGCATGCCCATTTCAATTTATTTTATAAATTGAATTTTATAAAATATAAAAAATTTCAGTTTATTTTATAAACTACTATGTAGTTTCTAGTCTTCAACTACATAGTAACTCTATAACTTTAAACAATAAATTTGCATATAGTAAAAAATGATCTCAAAAAGGAAACTAGAACATTGTGATGATGAAGAAAAAGTAAAAATGTATATTAATTGATATGATTTGGATCTGTGTCCCCGCCAAATCTCATGTCAAATTACAATCCCCAGTATTACAAGAGGGGCCCGGTGGGAGATGACTGGATCATGGGGTGGATCCTCCATGAATGGTTTAGTACCATCCCCTTGATGTTGTTCTTGTGACACAGTTTTCACAAGATCTGGTTGTTTAAAAGTGTGTAACACCTCCCCCTTGCTCTCTCTTGTTCCTGCTCCCCAATATGAGATGCCTTTCTCCTCCTTTGCCTTCCACCATGATTGTAAGTTTCTGAAGGGCTCCCCAGAAGCCAAGCAGATGTCAACATTATGCTTCCAGTACAGCCTGTGGAACCAGGAGCCAATTAAACTTCCTGATACTCAGACTTAGATATTTCTTAATAGCAATGCAAGAATGGAATAATACAGACAATTGGTACCAAGGAGTGGGGCATTGCCATAAACATACCTGGAAATGTGGAAGCGACTTTCGAAATGGGTAACAGGTGGAGGTTGGAAGAGTTTGGAGGACTCAGAAGAAGACAGGAAGATAAGCAAAAGTTTGGAATTTCCTACAGACTGGTTAAGTGATTGTGACCAAAATGCTGCTAGTGATATGGACAGAAAAGGCCAGTCTGATGAGGTCACAGATGGAGATGAGAAACTTATTGGGAACTGAAGCAAAGGTCACTTTTGTTATGCCTTAGCAAAGAACTTGGCAGCATTGTGCCCCTGCCCTCTGGATTTGTGGAACTTTGAACTTGAGAGTGATGATTTAGGGTATCTGTCAAAAGAAATTTCTAAGCAGCAAAGCATTCAAGATGTGGCCTGGCTACTTCTAACAATCTAGGCTCATGTGCATGAGCAAGGAAATGATCTAAAGTTGGAACTTATATTTAAAGGGGAAGCAGAGCATAAAAGTTTGGAATATTTGTAGCCTGGCCACGTGGTAAAAAAAGAAAAGGCCAATTTCAGGAGAGAAATTCAAGCAGACTGCAGAAATTTGCATAAGTGAAAAAGAGCCAGGTGCTAATAACCAAGACAGTGGGGGGAAAAGGCATTTCAGAGAACTTTGCAACAGCCCCTTTCATCACAGGCCCAGAAGCTTAGGAGGACTGACTGGTTTCATGGGCCAGGCCCAAGGCCCTGCTGCCCTGCATAGCCTTGGGACACTGGTCCCTGCATCACAACTGCTCCAGCTCCAGCCATGGCTCAAAGGGACCCAAATACAGTTCAGGCTGCTGCTTCAGAGAGTCCAAGTCATAAGCCTTGGTAGCTTCCACGTGATGTTACATCTGCAGGTGCACAGAATATAAGAGTTGAGGCTTGGAAGCTTCAACCTACATTTCAGAAGATGTATAGAAAAGCCTGGGTGTCTAGGCAGAAGCCTGTTGCAGGGGTGGAGCCCTCATGGAGGACATCTACTAGGGCAGTGTGCAGGGGTAATGTGGGGTTGGAGCCCCCACACAGAGTCCCCACTGGGGCACAGCCTAGTAAAACTTAAAGAGGGCCACTGTCCTCCAGACCCCAGAATAATAGATCCACCAGCAACTTGTGCCCTCAGCCTGGAAAAGCCACAGGCACTCAACACCAGCCCATGAGAGCAGCCATAGGGGCTGAACCCTGAAAAGTCCACAGGGGCAAAGCTGTCCAAGGCTTTGGGAGCTCACTCCTTGCACTGGATGTAAGACATGGAGCCAAAAGAAACTATTTTGGGCTGTGCACAGTGGCTTATGCCTATAATCCCTGCACTTTGGGAGGTCAAGGCAGGCGGATCACTTGAGGTCAGGAGTTTGAGACCAGCCTAGCCAATATGGAGAAACCCTGTCTCTACAAAAAAAAAAATAGAAAAATTAATCAGGCATGGTGGTGGGTGCCTGTAATCCCAGCTACTCGAGAGGCTGAGGCAAGAAAATCTCTTAAATCTGCAAGGCAGAGGTTTCAGTGAGCCAAGATCACACCAGTGCACTCCAGCCTGGGTGACAGAGCAAGACTCCATCTCAAAAAAAAAAAAAAGAAAAAAGAAAAACTATTTTGAAGTTTTAGATTTCATAATAGCCCTGCTGTGGGGTTGACAGCCCCCCTGTTGTGGGGCCTGTCACCCCTTTCTTTTGGCTAATTTCTCCCTTTTGGGAGGGGAATATTTATCCAATGTTTGTGCCCCCACTGTATCTTAGAAATAACTAACTTGGTTTTGATTTTACAGGCTCATAGGTGAAAGGAACTAACCTTGTCTCAGATGAGATTTAGGAACTTAGGACTTTTGAGTTAATGCTCTAAATGAGTTACGACTTTGGGGGACTGTGGGGAAGGCCTAACTGTATTTTGCAATGTGAGAAGGACAGGAGATTTGAGGGGCCAGGGGCAGAATGATAGAGTTTGTATCTGTGTCCCCATCAAATCTCCTATCAAATTATAATCCCCAGTGTTGGAAGTGGGGCCTGATGGGAGATGACTGAATCATGGGGGTGGATCCTTTATGAATGGTTTAGCACTGTATTAGTATGTTCTCATGCTGCTATAAAGAACTGCCTGAGACTGGGTAATCTATAAAGGAAAGAGGTTTAATTGACTCACAGTTCCACATGGCTGGGGAGGCCTCAGGAAACTTACACTTACAGTAGAAGGGGAAGCAACCACATCCTTCACATGGCAGCAAAAAAGAGAAGTGCATGGGAATCGCCCCCCTGATCTAATCACCTCCCACAAGGTCCCTCCCCCAACATGTAGGGATTACAACTTGGATTACAATTCAGGATGAAATTTTGGGTGGGGACATGGCAAAACCGTATCAAGCACCATTCCCTTGGTGCTGTTTTTGTGATAGAGCCTTCTCGAGATCTGGTTGTTTAAAAGTGTGTAGCACCTCCCACTTCTCTCTTGCTCCTCTTATGTGGGACACTTCACTCCCCTTTTGTCTTCTGCCATGATTGGAAGCTTCCTGAGGCCTCCCCAGAAGCAAAAGCTGCTACACTTCCTGTACAGCCTGCAGAATTGTGAGTCAATTAAACCTCTTTTTTTATATAAATTACCCAGCCTCAGGTATTTCTTCATAGCAATGCAAGAACATATTAAAACATGAATTAAACAATTTTCACCAAAACAAGCAAGTACAGAACACTTCAGAATCATATGAAGGGCATCTTTCAAATAAAAACACCTAAGTCACACCTCTGATGATACAAATTAGGATCTCTTGGAGTCACACCTAGCAATACATTATTTTAACACAAATGTTCCTGTCTCTTAAGAAGCAGCAAGAGAGGCCCTGGTTAACTGGTTAACATTCAGGAATCATTGGTGTAAGTACCCATCTGGCTCATGTAGTCAAACTTCCGCAAATTTTATTCCAATATCAGTAGGTCATAATTCTTGGTTGCACAATTTTACAGAAAAGAAAACAGGGAAATACAAAATGTGGTAATTTGCTCTTGAGATGCTTATTTACCTCTATGGAAGAAAATATTTACTTAACTCAGCAATCTGAAAAAGAAACAATATGCAGTTATAAGGATATGAGTAAGTATAAATAATACAACTCTAAATAATCAGTAACTCTGGAGTTGTTCGGTTGATTCCCTGAATTCCAGCTGGAGACTAAAGACCTTTTATAATGCAACACCTAAACCTTACACAGGTGTTGAGATTTTTGGAATCTGTATTCACAGTTTCCACTGATCAAACCCAAGATATTTTCTCTCATGCAAGAGCCACTCCTCTTAGAATTCCTAGTAAAATTCAGTTTATGAAGCCCCATGTAATCCAGTTCAGTGGGTCATCCAAGTGATAACAAAGAAAATTTGTGAATTTGGCAGTGAGGAACTGATCAGCTGCCAACTGACTCATAAACTGGTCTACAAAATGTAATCACAGTGCTGGTTTTGAAGAGGTCAACAACCCAGCTGGCAGAAAGATATAAAAGTGCCAAGAAGTCTGGAATAAATAATAATAATACATAAACAACTAATTAAAACATTAAGAAAGGGATTTTATTCCACGATCATCAGAGAAACTACAGGTAACTCTAGAAATATCCCAGACATACCATAGTCTATCAGTATTTATTGAAGGCCTATTATGTAGTATCCTATGTATAAAACCCAGACTCAAAGGCAAACTCAGGCAAAACAAGGCTGCATAGGTCATGAAATAGCAGCAGGGATCGGGCAGGGATGGCTGCATTCAGTCCCTGAATGAAGGGTCCTTAACGTTGGCTGCTGGGAGAAAGTCAGTAGGATCAAGAGTGATAGGCCTTAAAAACCCAAAGTCTGAGTCTATCCAGACAAACTCATCCTTTGTCGTACTCCTTATTTTAGCTTCAGGAGTATGGCTGGCATGAGATCCCCTACATTTTGGGAGAGGAGACCCTTGCGCATTAGAAATGAGCCTGAGGGTATCAGTTCCCCAAACTGCAGAGTCAGGTCAGCTAGGGAGGGTGGCAGATTTGAGCAGAAGTGGAGGATATGATGAAGGCAATGTGGTAGAAAATGTATGTGGTAGAAATCTTCTCAACTGACGGTCATTTAACCAACTCATTAGATCAATACTCCCCATTCCCTCTCTGAAAACTACAGATGAATGCCAGGACACGCTGAATGCCTATAGCTAGTAGGCTGCTCTTATCATTCCTGAGCACCTCCACTTCTACCAGTTTTACTCACAAAGGGCCCAAATTGTCTATACCAAGTGTACCTGCTATTATAAGTATGCAATTTGCTTAGATGCATAAAAATGATGAAATAGGAGAACCAAAACAGAGCTGTTTCTATGAAAACTAAATTGCAGTGAGATGATACAATCAAATGAGTTGCTTTAAGTAGTTTCTGTGGAATTAGGTGTAGGCTAAACAACTGTTAAAAATTTAAAATGTTGTAAAAGTCTTAAAAAAAGGATACTTAACATCCTTGTTCTGCTTTAAAGCACCCAAAAGAAGAAAATGAAGAAAATGCTTGATGGGTTTGGTTTAAAAAAGAAAGATGATTCTGAACTCTGATTAGCAGACCCACACCCAGAGGAAAGGCCCAAAGTCTGCAAGAGAAAGAAAAGAACTCAGTCAGTAAAAAGAAAATGAAAACCAACCGTGATCCCATTACCCAGGGCCAATCACTGTTAATATTTTCATGTATATCTTTTTTTGAATTATAAGCATATATTTTAATTAAAGCTATATATTAAAACAAGTATATAACAACTTAAAAACCCACATACAGACATATGCTTTATGATCTATTTTTCTTTCTTAATAAATCACATCCATCTTCTGATGTCGACAAATATTTATCTATGATGCCTTTTTAATAGCCTTGTAGCATTCCATGTTATAGACACAGCATAAATGATTCAAAGAATCTCCTTTTGTTGGACTTTTGATTCCAATTTTTATCTGAAATAAGCAATACTGCCACCGTAGTGCACAGCCTCCACTATTCCTTAGGACACATTGTGCTGGGTGTAATTTGATACACACACAGAAGGTCCCAGCTCTGTCAAATTCACAGAGACAAAAAATAGAATGGTGGTTTCCAGGGACTGGGGAAAGGAAAAACAGAGAATTATTTTTTAATGGATGCGGAGTCTTAGTCAGGCAACATGAAAAGAGTTCTGGAGATGGATGGTGGTGATGGATACACAGCAAAGTAAATGTATGTAATGTCACTAAACTGCATACTTAAAAATGGTTAAGATGGTAAATTTTTTGTTACATGTATTTTACCATAATAAACTATATATATGTATAGAATTCTTAGTTCAGGAATCAAACAACAGCAGGTCTCAGACCTGATTTAGCCTGCTGGCTGCAATTAGCCAACCCTGATCTAGTCCAGTGATTTCCAAATAGCGTTCCAGGTGACCTGGAAAGAAACTGTATCTCTGTAGCTGCCAGGCAGCTCTTGGGAAAGGCCTACAGGGAAGGCTCTGGGCCTCACCCCTTCTTCAAACACTATAGCTCCACTCTTACCTGGAATTCTATAGGCTTGACTTGAAGAAAGGCCCCTGGTGCTTAAAAAGCTTTGGAAAACCACTGCCTAATCTACATTCCCCATGCTAAGGACAGTAACATGAGGGATCGGAGATAGCAAGTGAGATGTGTGGCAGAGTTGGGACAAGAGCCCAAGTCCTTAGCCTGTGAGCTCAGTGCTTGTCCTACACCACTCAGCCTCCCTTCCCCTAAGGAAGGTCATGCCCTCCTCATGCAGCAGACTGGGGCTTCTCCTCAACAGCTTCCCTTAGCCTAGGGGCTTAGATCCCAGTAAATGCAAGTGATTCATTAAGTACCTCTATGTGCCCAGAAAGTATGAGAAAAACACAAGGCAGGATCCTGCTCTGTGGTGGGCAAAATAATGGTGCCCCAAAGATCTCCTTGTCTTAATCCCTGGAAGCTGTGAAAATGTTACATTACATGACAAAAGAGACTTTACAGATGGGATTAAGGTTAAGGATGCTGAGAGAGGGAGATTATCCCAGATTATTCAAGTAAGCCCAATCTAATTATCTGAATCTTTGAAAACTTTCCCACCTATAGTCAGAGAGAGACAGGGCTATTGAAAGAATGGTCAGAGAGACGCAATGTTGCTGGCTCTGAAGATGGAGGTGGTGGCTATGAACCAAGGAATGTAGGCAGCCTCTAGAAACCAGAAAAAGCAAAGAAATGGATTCTCTCCTACAGCCTCTGGAAAGAATCACAGCTTTATCAACATCTTGATTTTAGCTCCATAAAACCTATGCCAGACTTCTATCTTCCAGCACTGTAAGATAATATATTTGCCTTGTTTCAATCCACTAAGTGTGTGGTAATGCGTTATGGCAGCCACAGAAAATTACTATATGTTGTCAAATAGAGGCAGAATGCCTTACTTATCCTGCAGTTTGTGGTCAGTTAAGAGCATTTGCTCACTTGGCCCTTTTGTCTTCTCTATTCGTCAGCATATTGACCTCTTGAGCAACCAGCCCTGCCCAGAAAGCCTGGAAATCAAAATGTGAGCCAATCCGGAAATTTCCTAGGGGCAAAAGATAACAATAAAATTTATAAAAAATTAAACTACCTCTGTAAATAACAGTCATTGAGCTTGACAAGTGTTCTTTAAAAAAAAAATCAAGACTTCTGTTTCTCCATCCTGGAGACTAGATGAGTGAAGCCAAAGGCTGGGTCATACTAATGTTAAAAACATGGTCTGGTCTTTATGCAGTGTTGGAGGAAGATGTGCATGGGGTGGTGGGGAGAATGGGAGGTAGGGAGGGGATCAGACAGGTAGACACAGGATAGAGGAGTCAGTTCAGGTAGTTCTTTCTCTACATTGACCTAGCACTTTATTCCAGATTAAAGATCAGTAAACTACCACCCTGAGGCCAAATCTGGCCCACCGCCTGGTTTTCTAAATAAAATTTTATTGGAACTCCAGCCCACTTTCCCATTATATATTACCTATGGCTGCCTTCCCATCACAGTAGCAGAGGTGAGTAGTTGTGACATACACCCCATGGCATGAAAGGTCAAAAATATTTATCATCTGGGTCTTTACAAAAGTTTGCTGACCCCTGAAAACTCACTGGGGTAGCCCCATGTAAACCAGAAGAAATTCTTCTGAGCAAGAATTCACAAGTCACAGGAGCTTCTGTTGCCCCTCTGTGCAGCCATGAGATGAGAGGCCATGTTTGTCTTTCCTGCTGCAGTTGGTTTTGTGACTCACGTCTTCTGACCCTGTTCAGTGAGGCTGAGAAAGGCAACCACATAACCCAAGGATATCCAGCTGTGGTGATCCAGCTACATTTTCCTTTGAGTCAGCCACCCCAGCATGTAAGCAGCCTCATTTGATCCATTTCTTCTAATCCAGAAGTTCCCAACTCTTTCTACCATATTTTTGAAACTATTACACTAATGTATTTTTCATTACCCATAAATCATGTTGCCTTGCAGCTCTCTGCCTACTGAATCAATGGCCTTTGTTGTTTCAGGGAAAGTAGAGGCACAACCCTGAACCAAGAATTCTTTTTTTTTTTTTTTACCTTGTGTTTTATATTAGATTTCTCAAGTCAGAGAGAAACTGTCGTCTTAGAAGTGAGTTTTGTTGAAAGAGAAGAATATGTTATTTCTATTCAAAAACTATCTTTGCACATATCAAGAACAAAGCCCAGGGGACTAAGCACAGAGTATTACCATGAGTTACTGTGTAGAAAGGACAGAGGATGGGATGTGGGGGCAACTCCTGTTGAGCAGAAGAAGGGGCAAGACTTTCTAGCCATCTATCTTCTCACCTACTGGGGGATGGCCCTGGAAGAGAAGAAGAAGACAAAAATTCCAGATAGGTTGAGGGAGAATACAAAACTACTTAGGCTGGTGCTTTAATGTGTCCCACCCTCCTGTGCTCCACATGCACACACGTGTGGTCCCTGGGTTCGGGAGCCCTAGAACATCATTTGCAGAGAGAAATGCCAAGCAGATGAGCCAAAAGTAGCCTTCTCTTGTTCGCAGAGATATACCTGGCCTGGGGACATCTAGAAGCTCCCGAATAGCCCTGTGGTGGACATGGAAGAAGGGAGCTGAAAAGTAAGAGAGTATTTGCTAAAAAGTTGCCTAGTGTGTGGCAAGATAATCCTATAGCAGAAGCTGGGAAGTAGGCCACATAAATCCAGGTTCCAGTAGAAGTTCCTGGCTAAGCCCCAGAGGGTCTACAGCAGCAAGAGGCAAAGCAGAGGATGCTAAATCTAGGGGCAGTCACACCCAGCTGACAATCACAAGACACACTAACCGAAGACACCTTGGTAGCTGAAACTAACTCCCAAAGAGGAGACAAAATCAGCTGCACCTCAAAAAGAAGTCAACAGAAGCCAGAAGAGAAGGACAATGCAAGCAGAAAACATCCCGCAGGGTGTGGTGGCTCATGCCTATAACCCCAGCACTTTGGGATGCCAAGGCAGGTAGATCACTTGAGACCAGGGGTTCAAGACCAGACTGGCCAACATGGTGAAACCCTGTCTCTACTAAAAACACAAAACTTACTCGGGCATGGTGGCACATGCTTGTAATCCCAGCTACTCTGGTGGCTGAGGCAGGAGATCCTTTGAACCGGGGAGGCCGAGGTTGCAGTGAGCTGAGATTGCACCACTGCACTCCAGCCTGGGTAACAGAGCGAGACTCTGTCTCAAGATATACTAAAAAAAAAAAAAAAAAAAAAAAAAAAAAAAAAAAACGAAAGAAAGAGAGAAAGAAAAGAAAGAAAGAAAGCAAACATAAACATGCTGCCCCAACCATGACAAGGTTACGTAAGCCTTTTCCTGTGCCCAGATGTCACCCAGGGAGAAGGAGAAGAGGAGTTGAGAGCAGGAGAAAAGGCTTACGCCTACAGAATCTGAGCTTACCTGAAAAATACTGCTTCAAACCAGAATAGATCAATTTATTTAAATGGGCAAGTTTAATTTCTTTTGGGTTACTCTGTATAAACAGCAACCCCAGAGCAAGATCATGTCAATTACAAAATAAATAAATAATAAATAAAAAGTCTCCATTTTAGAGACTATGGATTCCGTATTTACAAATCCCCAAACAGGCACTCTTGAGGTCATTTGCAGATATGGGGAGAATAGCAAAAACTTTTTGAGTACTATTTGAGTACGATGGGTATGATTCCAGAGGCCCCACCCTTCCTTCCTCCATCCCCTGCCCCACACATATGCTTCAATCCGTTTTTTAACACCAGGAAGGAAAGACCCTCTTTTCCACCACCCCTCCAATCCCAGGCTGAAAGGAGAAAGGGAACGCTGATGAATTAAGACAAGGGTGAAAAGTAAGCAGACCCCCCACGGCTTGGATCTGACTGTCCTAGAAGCAGGGAAGTGGGTCAAAGGCTCTGGGCAGCATTCCTGCCTGTGCTAGCCAGCAGCAAAGCAAGGGGGTGTGGGACAGTCCTATTTCCTCTCACTGAGGCTTGCTCCTATGGAGGGTTTTCCAAACCCAGTGGCCAATTCTGTGAGTCCCATGATTTCAGATCAAACCAACACTCCCTATCTCCACAGGACCCACTTTTAGGCCTCACTGCATAACCACATCATGTGTAATGCCCACCTGAGAAGCACAGATTGGGACATTGAGCCCCGCTCCCTGAGAGACACACGGTGCGGCGGTGCAGGACAGAGGCATGTGGCTGCAGAGTTACAGTATTTCCCTGAAACTGGAAGTAATTATCGCTACTTGCTCCCCTGTCCCTCTTAGATCTGCAAAGTGTGGGTCAGAGTGACTTTGTTTTTATTGGCCTACCACATATTGAAACCATTCCTGCATATTGATACTGAATATCTCGGCCAGATCCTTGTGAAAATGACTTACTGTGCAGCACAACAGAATGACCTTCTAAAGTTAAACGTCTTGGGATATTTTGTCTTTTCAAGTACATACCAAAAGCAATTAAATTCAAACTATGGAATACAGTCTTTGCCAGTTTCCATTCTTGACACATATGTGTCTGGGTTTACAAGTTCAAAGACCTCTTAAAGGATCAAATCTCTAGCATTAATTTTCTCTTTGCGAGTGAAAAACAGTTCTGCATCCTTCTTTAAATCATCTGCAAGTAACTCTGTGGCATGAGGCTTCCACCCAAGGCATCTCTAATGTGGCCAGCAAAGGCGGAACCAAAACCCATGGCTGTCCTTCCCTCTCCAGCAGTGCCTAGCGGGTACCACAATTGGTTGAAAAGTAAAAAACTCAGTCATAGAGCTCCAAGCAAAGGATGAATATGGCAGCCCTATGCCAAAAAACCAATCTGACTTACTGAGCTTTTGCTACACTGACCCAAATCACAGTGTGGTTCTAGCTTTCATGGCGGTCTCCTTCTTCCTGCTCCTTCTCCTCTCCCCTGTCCAAGCTTTTTGTACTCAGTTGTCCTGATTCCAGAGACTTCCCCCATTACTCTTACGCTCCCACTTCCTGGATTCCTAAGCCCTCACACAACTCCTTCAGTTTCTCCTTACTTCTCTGAAGGCCACACCTCCTCTCTTTCTCTTCTTCCCTCTCCAACAAAAAGACCTTTATCAATAGGATTTGCATGCCTAGCTGAGTGATACAACCTGAATGTGCTGGAGAAGCCCAGAAAACCTGTTGCAATTGTTCACCCCACCCCCAACCCGAGTTTATCTTTCAACACTGGTTTTCAAATTATAGTTAAGTCTCATTCATGGATTCCATATTTACTAATCCACCAACTCACTAAAATTTATTTGTAATCCCCAAGCGGGCACTCTTCAGGTTATTTGCAGACATGGGCAGAACAGCAAAAAATTTAACTTGGCCCACGCACACGTGCCCAACTGAGGTTTGAACAAGACAACTCTCTATCTTCTTATTTCAGCTCTCATATTGTAAACAAATGTGCTTTTTGCAGTCTATCTGGTACCATCGTTTTTTTTTTTTTTTTTTTTTTTTGCACTTTTGTGCTTTTCGTTAGTGATTTTGCTCTTTATAATGGCCCTCAAGTGTAGGGCTGAAGTTCTGCCTAGTGTTCCTGAGTTCAGGACAGCTGTGAGGTGCCTTCCAAAAAACAGAAGTGTGTCAGATAAGCTTCATTCAGGCATGAGTTATAGTTCTGTTGACCATCATTCAATGTTAATGAATCAACAATATATATTAAACATCTTTAAACAGAAATACACATAAAGCAAGTTTATGTATTGATCAGCTGACAAAATTGTGACCAGAGACTGACAGAAACCTAACTCTATATTTCCCCTAGGAACAATGGCTCGGTATTTGCTATTTCAGTGTTCTTGTGACTTTTTAGAACAAAACTACCATGATTAACAAGAATTGACAGTAAATCTAATGGAGAAATCTAATCAATAATTTCAACATTATGCAATTCTGGGGGAAAAACACCCTCTTTCCTCTTCCACAGAAGTATAATTTTTAGAAATACAATTCAGAAATGTGTTTTCATCTATGGATGGAGTGGGTGCTTCTTCTCTCTCTGACATTACCCTCAGGAGTATCCCAACGCCAGGCTATCCCAGGTGTTCCTTCTCCTCCCTCACACAGGCTCCGGGTTCTCCTGTCTGGGGAGCTTCCACACCTGCCTCAATTCCTACAAGAAGTCTGCTAACCTCCCTCAATTCTTTCATTCTTACCCTTCTGAAAGCCCTGCTCTAGCCATGAGGTACAACAGAGCAGATTGTGTTTATACCCATTTATGTTTCTGCCACTGTTATCTTGAGGTATATTTCACTGGCCCCATCCCCTCCTTGGTTTGTGAGTTTTCTGTTTCCTTCATGAGGCTCACAATGCCTGCTACAGTGCTTTGTAATTTTGTGACTGCAAAATAAATTATGTGGATTACACAGAGATGCTCACTGACTTCAAACTGTTCTGCTCTTGATGCAATGCCTTCTATTATTTCATCATGCTTTAGGCACACTAAAACACCATCATTTGTGTTCTCTCTGACCCTAAATCTCACTTGTAGATTTCAAGGGAAAAATGTTATTCAAGCACAGCACACTAAAATGTAAATAATCAACATGTGTTTTGGGGTTATGCCATGATATGATCTCTGTGATTGACGTATGATACTCCACAATTCTAACCAGATTATGTGTTTGTGACTAGCTGATTTGTGGGTGTAAACAACCCAGATAAACTTCTTTTTCAGGGTATACTCCTGTACTGTCTCAAATGCTTTGAAATTGTCCTCCCTTTTCCTGTATTCCTCCCCTGGCGTGACACTTCCTCTACAATAGTAGCGGCACCTTCTTGAGTCAGACAGGCTTTCAAATCTCAGCTTTTCTGGTAAACCCATAAAGAAGAAACTATTGTACTATGAAATCGCCATTGTGTAACCTCTAGTAAATTAAGGGATCCAGGCATTGAGTATTAGTGGCTGCTACATCACCAAGAAAAAGAGAACCTCATAATGGAAGAAAATGGCACCACTTACTAAATATCCTTGCAAAAAAAATCAACCTGAATCTGACCAAATCTGTCACTCTCCAACTCCAATTTACAGGAAATATAGAGGACAGAGGAATATGTCAAACTACATCACGGGGATACAACCAGCAAAATCCAGACTGTGAGAAACTCTGCCAGTCAAATAATTTGATTTCTTCCAAAGATTAATTATAAAAAAGAAAGAGGGAGAGAGAGAGAGAGAGACAGGAAGACACAAAGGAAGAATTTATAGATTTAGAATTAAAACATTATTAATCAATTGCAATGTGTGGACCTTATTTGGATCTTAATTCAAATAAACTGTAAAAAAATGATGATTTTATGAGATAATTTGAAAATTAAACACTACCTAAAATGTTAATATTAAAAAAGTGTTATCATTACTGGGCATATACACAAAGGATTATAAGTCATGCTGCTATAAAGACACATGCACACGTATGTTTATTGCAGCACTATTCACAATAGCAAGGACTTGGAATCAACCCAAATATCCATCAGTGACAGACTGGATTAAGAAAATGTGGCACATATACACCATGGAATACTATGCAGCCATAAAAAAGGATGAGTTCATGTCCTTTGTAGGGACATGGATGCAGCTGGAAACCATCATTCTCAGCAAACTATTGCAAGAACAGAAAACCAAATACCACATGTTCTCACTCATAGGTGGGAACTGAACAATGAGATCACTTGGACATGGGAAGGGGAACATCACATGCTGGGTCCTATTGTGGGGAGGGGGGATGGAGGAGGGATAGCATTAGGAGATATACCTAATGTAAATGACGAGTTAATGGGTGCAGCACACCAACATGGCACATGTATACATATGTAACAAACCTGTACATTGTACACACGTACCCTAGAACTTAAAGTATAATAAAAAAAAGAAAAACAATCAATCAATCAATAAATAATTGTTAAATATTTTAGGTATCATGGTTGTCATAATCTTTAAAAGAAAACAGACCTTATCTTGTAGAGATTCATGCTGAAATACTTGGTGATGAAATGACACAATGGTGGGGAATTTACTCCAAAATAATAACAGAGGGAAGAAGGGATGAGGAGGGTGACTGGAAGATTAGCAAAGGATTGTTGTTGGTTGGAACTAAGTACAGATACATGGGACACTCATCATGCCATTCTGTCTATTTTTGTGTATGTTCAAAATTCTCCATAGTTAGATGAAAGTGAGCATATCCACTGCCAGCTTTGCCATCTACTAGCTGTGTGATCATCCCCAGTTCCTCAACCTCTCTGAGCTTCATTTTCCTCAGTGAAAAAGGCCTACCTCTTAAGTGTCCTGATGAGGTTCCATGAATTAAGATGTATGAAGCACAAAACTTATGTCAGGTTAGTTTTAAAAAATAAAAATAAAAAATAAAACAAACAAACAAAAAAAAAAAACACTATCTCTTTTCTAGTATATTTCAAATCTATCTCTCTAACCCCAAACTGCTTATCTGTAACAAAGGCTCTATTTCTAAATGCAAAGAACTTCTTTCCCACAGCCAGCAAATTTCAGCAGAAGGAATGTTTGCTTACTCAAAAGCCATTTTCACTTTTTTGTTTGCTAACAGCCATAATTTTGTTTCCATTGTTTCCTGCTTCCCCCTTTCCTTTGCCAGTGATAGGTTCAAGGGTGGACCTCCAACCCAGTTCTGGCCACTGAGATATGAGAAGTCTGCTGGAGATTCTGGGATGGGATTCTTTGCTCATAAGAAAAAAAGATGCACAAGGAAGAAAGATGCCTCTTTCTTCTGCTACACATAGTCACCTCTGCCTGTGATGCCTGGAACTACAGTAGCCGTCTTGTAACCATGAGAGGAAATAGGCTGAGAGGAACATGCTAAGGATGGCAGATTAGAAAAGCATAAGGAATCTGGTTCCTCAGTGACTTTACTGAGCAACTGAGGTGGCCATCCATTCATTTCTTGTTATATATCACAATAAGTGTCATTCCTGTTTAAGCCATTTTGAGTAAGGTATTCTATTACTGAAAGCTGAAAGTCTCCTAAATGAAACAGGCTCAGGTGTTTCATCCCCCTGGGGATGGGGGATATCTGCACATCATGCCACCCCACATTCTGCTATTTCTCCATTAAGGACATACTCCCTCCTCCATATTCTTATTTCTTCCTATGCCTTTCTCATCCCCTGCCATCCTACTCCCAAAACTGTATTTCAAGTCTCTTAAGAGTGTTGGCACAGAAAAAAAGAGTGAGAATCATTGCAAATGAGCTGAAGGAGGTCGTGGAAGTGGTCTATTTATCTTCTTATCCCCAGTACCTGGCAAAGTTAATAAAGATTTGAGTGCAAGGGAAAAATGAATCCACAAATGAATGCCCTGCCACCTCTTAAAATATAGTTTCAAAATTGAACTCAACTTTCCCCAAATACCTTCCCAAGTAACCCATTTATGTATTGTCTTTTGCCTGAATTCTAATAACCTCTTATTGGCCTCCTTGTCTCCAACCTCTCCCCATTGTAGTCCACCCTCACCAGGGTCATCAGAGTTAATTCCAAAGACACAAGTTGGATCATTTACTACAGTCCTTAAAGATCTCTACTAACTCATAATTAGCAAGAAGATTAGGTCCAAATTCCTTTCACGGAATGAGGTCCTCTTTCATTTGACCACAATCTAACTCTGCTGACAAATCTCCCATTTCCCTTCTCCCTTCCTCTCTCACTTCAATCCACCCTAGGTTCCAGCCAGACAAGTCACTGGTAGGGTCCTGCACATCAGTCTCATTCATGTTTCTCCCATTGTTTTTTCTTTTCTTTCCACCCTGCCCCCACCCCATATATTGCCTAACAAACCCTTAATCACCCTTGTCAACTTATCTTCACTTTTCCAGGCAGAGCTGGTTGTACTTCCTTGATTTTCTCCTACTCCTTTGACTATAACTCCACAATAGTACTTATCATGTCAAATTACGTTATCTGTTTAAATGTCCATAGCTCCTCCTAAACTAAGAAGTGTTCCATAGACAGGTCTACATCCTTACTACCTACAATATCTGGTACTGAATAAAAGGGTTTAAGTGATGGAAAAGAGGTAGGAAGGAAAGTATTGGCATTTTTCCAGCACCTAAGTCTAGACACCTGGAAGTTATGAATTCCCAGTATAGAAAGGAATGTTACAGATCATCTTGAAAAAACTTTACTTTAAAGATAAGTAAATTGACTCTTCTTTCATCCCCTTGAGTCAATTTGTCACCAAATCCACTTGTCACATCCTCCTTCAAAATGTCTACCAGATTTCCTCCTGCCTATCCATCCATATGAACCCCACACCCAGTGAATGCTTACTTACTCATTCTGGGATTGTTGAAAGAACCTTTGAAGAAGGTTCTCCCCCTCCCTCATTTTGAGCCATCTTGTGCACAACTGACAGAAGAATCTCTAAGCAAGTACTTTTAACATGTCATCCCAACCATCCCAAGGAAGTCTCTACAATTTCCTATTAGCTTCATTTCTTTAAAGCCAAGCTCCCATACTACCAGTGTGGCCTTCTAGAGCTCAGTCATCTGGGCCATCCTCTTAGCCCAACTCTTCCCATACTCCAAGACACACGTACCATGCCCCAGGCACCTCCTGGTGTCAGAAAATATGGCGGTGCTCATTCCTTCCTCTGGCCTTCTGCTTACATTCCAAGACTCTACCTGGGTGTCCTCCAGCTTGCCTCTGCTTACTAAAAACCTAGTCCTTTTTCACAGCACAACCCACCATTACATCTTTCCTCTCTAACTGACACAGATCAATATTTTCCTTTCCCTGAACTCTCAAGGCTCTACTCTTCACTGTTCCATCTCCCACTTGGAATGTAAGTGATTTGAGGGCAGGGACCCCCCAAATCTTAAGCAATCTGCATGCCCCAGGAGCCTGCCTTCCCTAATCTTTGCCCATCACCACCCTCTTCAAGACTCAATACAAATACCATCCACCTGTGAACTGAATGAAAACTCTAATGACTATGAACTCCTATAGCACTTTGTTGGTATCTTTCTTAGGGCACTTATCACATTCTTTCTGCTGATGTAACTGTTTGCTGGTGTGTTTTATTTTTCTTAATATAGGACAAACTCCTTGAGGGTGGGCTTAGTCTCCTAATCTCTGTATTACATCATCCCATGTGCCCTCAGAAACCACTGGAGTGCTTTATACAGAGCAAGCCCTTATTGTAAGAATCTTTGAGACTCTGTTTTTCTGTGATTCCTAACATGGATGTTGAAGGCAGAGCCTGAGGCCAACACAATCAAAGAGAGAAAGAGAGAGAGATGGGCATGTTTTTTGTGTGCAGACACATGCATGTACCTGCCCCCCATGGTGATATCCAGATGAAGTTAGGTTTAAATGGGTCTCAGTGGCATCTCTGAAGGGGAAACAGGTATTAAAAGAAACAGAGAGGTGGGTCCATTCCCACAAAGTCACAGTCTTGATGACCCACAAAGAGATTATTGTTGCACTGACCTGGTTCTAGCACTGAAAGTTCTGCATCCTAGGAAACCCTCCACCGTAATCCCATGCAAACCTGGATGGTTGATCACCCTAGCACCAGGCTTAATTTTAGCACTAAGGCCACCTCCTTGTCTCCCTTTCCTGACTCCTTAAATCACTGTCCATTCACCAGCACAGTCACAGTGTAAACACATCAATTTATCATAGCCTAAGCCACACCAAACTTGGATAATTTCTTAAATTTCTCATTGTCAAATTGATCTCTGCTTTGCAAAGTGGATGTTTTAGATCTCGGTAGAAATTATTTCAGCAGATTACTAATACTTTTTAAAAAGATGTTTGCTTCAGCAAAACATAAGGCAGGTGGGTAACTACACTGAGATTCTGTAAATACCCTGAAAATATCATTGAATGGCAACTTATTTTCTCAATTCATCCTCAAATCACATACAAACACAGTTGAGGTGAACAGCCTTCTAGAGTATTATTTATAGTTCACATCTGTCTTTAAGAACCCCTCTTACTCATAAAATACTTAAACCTTTTCTGTCTTCTTAACTTCATCTCATTTTGATGGTTTCAGAATCCATATTCTGAACTGTGGCATTTCCAGGTCAAATTTTTCTGCAGACAAGTTAATCTAAAAAGGAGCCTCCGTGGTAATTCTTTGGATGTCTTTATCATTGGTCTGGTGTTTACACCAAAATCTCCAATGTGGGAATATGTTCTCCTGAGTTTCCATTAGTTCCCACAAGGGAATGACAAAGCCCTTTTAATCCTTTTCAGGGCCCTCTTTGTAGCCTTCCACCATGTCTAATGCCTCAGAACCAACATCTGAAACATTCATGTATGCACTGGTGTGATGTGATACCTGATGACTTACAAAATGTGCTTAATTTGGTAACACATTCAGTTAAGATTCAGGGAGTTTCTACACAGCTTGCAGCATGCAAATTGTTCTAAGTGGATACCATAGACTCAAATTTTGTGGGATTAACTGGAGGTTCAGACATCTCCTAAATCTACCATTGCAACACTCAAAATATGTGACTAACACTACCCATAAAGTTGATAGAATCAATTATTTTTTAACAGGAAGAAAACCTCAAATTGTTCCTTCACATTGGCTGTGCCATCAGTTGAACATGCTACATAACTTTTCATAGAAATATGATTTGATATGAGAACATCTGTAACCGTCTGGAACACATTTTTCCCAGGACTTTACTTCAAGCTCTCTATAGATATCAGATGTTCTCCACAGAATCTGTGACATGACTTAGGATTCTTAAATAAACATCAGCTATGCCTCTGTCTTGAATGGTGTCAATTTGAATTGAAAATCTGCCAACCTTTTTAATATCACCACCAGCAGACTTCTTAATCAATCTGCTGATACTGTGTATAGACTTATTTTAAAATCAGAGTTGTATAAGCAGATCTTCCAATTGTATCAGAAACTCATTTTTGTTTCCAAAAATTCAAGAAGCATTTCAGCAAGCAGCAATCTGAGAAACACATATTAGAGTCTTATCTCACCGCTTACATTTGCTGGAGTGTATTTGTCCCGTGATAACTGACAAGGTCCTTTACCAATGGCCTTAAGTCCATTAATTATGTAAAATAAAAATACTTCAGCATAACTTGTTCTATCTTCGTGTACTTTTGATTATAAAATGGAAGACTGGCATCATGATTAATAGTACTTATTAAACGGGAAGTCTTCATCTCTTAAATGAGTCTCTCTGACACAAATGTTCTGCAAATTACATCTGAAGTACACATTACAGAAAAGAACCTACTTAATTTTAATGGAATTATCTCAGATACGCACAAAGATGTATGTGCATGGATATTCTTCTGAAAGTTGTTTAGAGATTCTAAAAATGTGGGAAGACTTGCACCACAGGGAATAGCTAAATGATTTATAATACATCCATACAAGGAAATATTATGCTGTTATTAAAATTAAGGTGGCAAACATAACTTTATTTACATGGAAAGATAGTCTGCCATAGTGTTAATTGCGGTAAAAAGAAATTCAAAAAGCAGTATTGTGATATAACAGAATTTTGTTTCTATGTTGTTTTTCATTATGTATATCTACATTGCATGGAAATAAGTCTGAAAAGATACACTAAATAGTGAGAGTGGTTATCTCTGGATAACAGAATTACAGGTCATTCATTTTCTCTTTAAGAGAAATGACAGCAAGCTGTGACCTGTCAGTGCCCACGACAGAAAGGGGCAACCTGAGGTATAAGCAAAGGATGGAGGGTATTCACAGGTTAACTCGACTTCCACAGGTAAAAGGCTCTGGGGTGGAACCTAAGAATTTGCATTACTAACTAGCTTCTAGGTAATGCTGCCGCTGTCAGTGCAGGAACCACACTTAGAGTGACACCGCCCTAGGGTTCTTCTGCTCACTTCCCTTCTTGGCTGTCACCTATTGGTAATTATCAGAGTGTGTTGTAAATGTGTGTCCTGATTCCTCCACTAGAGTATAAGCTTGGCTCCTGGCCCCAAGCCTACAGCCTTCCACATAGCAAGTATGAAGTTCACATTTTTTGAAGGCATTAATAGGGAGATTTCCAGGCATGGTGGGAGGGGTATTGAGAAAGATCTGTAGAGTTCACTACTTACTTCTCACATGATACTGTGGCATGCTTCAACGGCTTCACCTATGTGTGGGCTACTGTCTCTGGGGCAGGCCTAGCAATCTGCCCAGGTGGCTCTGCTGCTCACTAAAGTTTGAGAATCTGCCCAGGGAATCAGAGGAAAGGGAGGATTCCATGACTTGGTTGGAGAAAGTTTTACACTGAGACAATAAAAGTCCTTGAAAAAATGTGAGAATGTTTTTACTGTACTTGACATAGCATCACACTTTAACCTACTAACAGTTCAGTATGAATTAGTGCATCTGATTAGCATAGAGAAGAAAGAATGGACATGAGACTGGCATGATTTGATCAAAGAGACTTGAAAGGTCCAGAGCAGAGCTTAGAATTCACCCAAGGACTGAATACCCTTTTCCAAGGGAATTGGGGAAGAAACATATTACATGCTGCCCAGAGGCCTTCTTGCTTTCAAGCAGTACAACCCCAGAATAAAGAGAGTTTTTTTTTTAAGAGGTAAAGAAAAGAAGCGGAAACAAACGGACTGTTTCTACTCCCCAAGAGACCTTTAAACAATCTCCAAGTCAGACGGGGCTGGACTGGGAACACTCATCCCTTCCCACGTGCTGCTGCTCCCAGCTGTATCTGCCAAGCCCTAGGGTGTCAGGATCTTATAAAAGGCATTTTGAGAGTCTTCCATTTTATATTTTTTTATTCATTTTGACAGA
The DNA here is from genome assembly GCF_002776525.5 of Piliocolobus tephrosceles. Classification (NCBI taxonomy): domain Eukaryota; kingdom Metazoa; phylum Chordata; class Mammalia; order Primates; family Cercopithecidae; genus Piliocolobus; species Piliocolobus tephrosceles. Next base: position 66,400,308 of record NC_045448.1, on the reverse strand, counting down.
GAAGAACACTTCCTTCTTTCACCCCAACATGAGGCCCTCAATTAAGCCGGAACTAATTCTTATGACAAGTTACAAACCACAGTCAAAAATAATGAAAACATTGACACCACTCACTCTGGGGGAAGATTTTAGGGTGCTCCTATGACAAAGCCCCCATTATTCACCCAACTGTCCTGAGAATTCCCAGGGATGGGCACAGCAGCCTCCCTAAACTCTACAGAATGAGGCAAAATGCAGAGTTTCCACTGTGGCACTGGTTCAAGCTTCTAGCAGATAGTTCTGCGTATCTGAGCAACTTTTTTACAGAACATTTTTTCTTTAAATCAGGATAGGCAAAGGGAAGAACAACAGACTTGGAGTAAAAAGTCCAGGGTTCTATATCCAGTTTATGAAAACAAAAATGGGATGGCCTAGAATGTGTTAGTTCATGTCTCTGAGTCTCAGAGTGTGTGCATTTATGTGTGTGTGTATGTGTGTGTGTATTATGTGTACATTCAAGGGTAAACTAGTACCTTCAAAACTGAGGCTTGACACATCTACTGTGGTGGTGACACCCATGCCTCCAGACATTTGTGGGTGTTGATAGATGTTCCTTTGCTAGAAAAGGAGGAGTTGGTGAACATGGGTCTGACAGAAGAAATAGAAGAGTAGAAGTTTCCTTTAGTCTCACTGGGAGCAGCCCCATCATCAGCCTGAATATGGGTGGAAAACTATTTGTCAGCACAATGTGACAGAATATGTGAGTCCTGGCTCCTGAGCCCAAGTGAGGCATCCTTGGGGAACCCCAGAAACAATAGATGAATCCCGAAGAGAGCTCAAGAGGTCCCACAGTAAGGTGAAGAATGGGCTGACTGCCTTCAGAGTTGAGCCATTAGGCCATAGGAAATATCTCCCCTACTTGCTGGTGGGCAAGACCTGGGGGCATTCAGTGGGAAAGAGAATTCCCATGCCAAGACCACAGGGTGAATATGAGATTCAAACTAAGTAATGTTCATGAAAGTAATGTGTAAACTACAAAAAGGATCTACAGATACAAGGAAGTTCTGGCTTCCTTTTCTTTCTCAATATGAAGTCAGTGGCCAAGAGATCTTTAGAGCACAAATCCCACTGGTGGAGTGAGCTCTAATAGGGTACGGTGCAGCTGCATCTAAAGCATCTTTATCACACAAACAAATGGAAAAACATTCCATGCTCATGGATAGGAAGAATCAGTATCATTAAAATGGCCATACTGCCCAAAGCAATTTATAGATTCAATGCTATTCCCATTAAACTGCCATTGACATTCTTCACATAACAAGATAAAACTATTTTTAAAGTTCACATGGAACCAAAAAAGAGTCTAAATAGCCAAGGCTATCCTAAGCAAAAAGAACAAAACTACAGACATCACACTACCCAATTTCAAACTATACTACAGAGCTACACTAACCAAAACAGCATGGTACTGATAAAAGAATAGACATATAGACCAATGCAACAGAACAGAGAACCTGGAAATAAGACCTCACACCTACAACTATCTGATCTTTGACAACCTGACAAAAACAAGCAATGCAGAAAGGATTCCCTATTCAATAAATGGTGCTGGAATACCTACCTGGCTAGCCATATGCAGAAGATTAAAAGTGGACCTCTTCCCTACACCATATACAAAAATTAACACAAGATGGATTAAAGACTTACATGTAAAACCCAAAACTATAAAAACCCTGAAAGACAACCTAGGCAATACCATTCAGGACATAGGCACAGGCAAAGACTTCATTACAAAGACAACAAAAGCAATTGCAACAAAACCAAAAATTGATCAATGGGATCTAATTAAACTAAAGAGCTTCTGCACAGCAAAAGAAACTATCAACAGAGTAAACAGAGTAAACAGACAACCTACAGAAGGGGAGAAATTTTTGCAAACTATGCATCTGACAAAGGTCTAATATCCAGCATCTGTAAGGAACTTAAACAAATTTACAAGAAAAAAACAACCCCTTTAAAAAGTGGGCAAAGGACATGAATAGACATGTTTCAAAAGAAGATATACATGCAGCCAACAATAATAAGAAAAAAAGCTCAACAGTAATTATCATTTGAGAAATGCAAATCAAAACCACAATGAAACCCCATCTAACACCAGTCAGAATGGCTATAATTAAAAAAAAAAAAAAAAAAAAAAAACAGATATTGGTGTGATTGTGGAGAAAAAGGAATGCTTATGTCCTGTAGTGGGAGTGTAAATTAGTTCAACTATTTGGGAGACAGTATGGCAATTCCTCAAAGACCTAAAGACAGAAATGCCATTCAACCCATCAATCCCATTACTAGGTATACACTGAAAGGAATATAAATCATTCTACCATAAAGACACATGTCCACATGTTCATTGCAGCACTATTCACAATCACAAAGACATGGAATCAACCTAAATGCCCATCAGTGATAGACTGGATAAATAAAATGTGGTAAATATACACCACAGAATACTAGGCAGCCATTAAAAAGAATGAAATCATGTTTTTACAGGGACATGGATGGAGCTGGAGGCAATTATCCTTAGCAAACTAACACAGGAACAGAAAACCAAATATTGCATGTTCTCACTTATAAGTGGGAACTAAATGATGAGAACACATGGATACACAGAGGGAAACAACACACACTGGGGCCTATCGGAGGGTGGAGGGTAGGAGAAGAAAGAGGATCAGGAGAAATAACTAATGGATACTAGGCTTAATACCCGAGTGATAATCTGCACAACAAACCCAATGACACAGGTTTACCTATGTAACAAACCTGCACATGTACCCCAAACTTAAAAGTTTAAAAAAAGAATAAAGAAAAAACATTTTTAAATAAAAATAAATAAATAATCCTTAGAAATGTGGAGGGAAGTTCTCTTACTTTCCAAGGAGTCCTCAAATTCTTTCTAAGGGGCTGACATAAGCCTCTGCAATTGTGAATTCAGCAAATCTTTGATACCAGACCTCTCTTCTTGGCTTGGGCTCCCTCTATCTACATAGTAGTGCCATTTGAATATGCTGCAGACAACTCAAATCAGCATTCAAAATTAAATTAATTTCCTTTTATTCAGAACTTTAAATTACCATTACGTATATACATGTGTACTTCCCCCAGACTCTAAGCTTCTTGAGGACAGTGACCAGATCTTACATGTCTTTGTATTCCCCATGGAAAGAGAGTATTTCTCAATAGTGGTTGGATGTATTGAATTAAAGCATTCAGTATTAGCTATGGTAATGCCAGCTGCTATAACAAATGTGACAACCTAAGAGGCTTAATATATTTTAATTTTGTGTGCCCTAAAGACTGCAATATGGATGTTTCTGACCAGTGGGCAGCGTTTCACATGGTCATTTGGGACTCAAAATCATTCCATATTGTAGGTCTTCCCTCCACTAGGGTCCTGGAGACTTCTGCATTCAGCCTACAGAGGGAGATAGAGATGGGTGAAGAGGAAGGTAAGGAAGGTGGAGGCATACTTGTTTTTTTCAGTTCCTTGGTTCCAAAGTGAAACATTTCACTTCCAAAACATTTCTTTGGCATGATCCAGTCTCATAGTACTACTTAGATGTAAAGGGACTAGAAGATGTTGCCCCTGGTGGGAAAACTGCTTTCCAGCACAACTCCATGCTATGGAAGGGAGAGTATGAATCTTTGGTGGAGCTGGCCATCTTGGCCACACGCTCTTATGGGATCTGATATCTAACCTATAAAAGACACACATTTCTCATAAGTAGAATGACCATATGTCTAGGTTGCTTAGAAAAGTCCCATTTTTGCTTATTTCCTTGACATATTAATAACTCCACCTTTTACTCTCAAAAGTGTCCAAACTTGGAGGATAAAATTATGTTGTTACCCTATAATATAGATGACCATAAACCATCTTATAGATAATCTATGAGCTCACGAAAAAGTTTTTCAAGGCTTACATGTTTCACTATAGGTAACTGAAGACCCATCTGAGGGCACAGAATATAACACAAAGAAGGAAACATCAAGAGTGGCATATTCCATTTTACATGACCACCATCTACTTTCCTATGTGTCAGTAAAATCTGTTCATTGAACTTTAAAGTTCACTTCAGAGAAACATGTCCTTCCAGAATATGCCTCCTCTGTGCTATAGCACAAGCAGTGCCCTAAACATGAAGTAGCAATGTCTCACAGTGAAAAACACAAGTCTTGCCTTATAGCTATCTCTGACATTGCTTTCCAGGAAAGAACTGATATCTTCAGAAGGGCCAGTTTTCCTTTCCAAAGTCACACCAACAAATCAAAAACACCTATCATTCAATCCAAAAGTCCCTTAGTTATAACACTGAAAACATGATCAATTAGGCCAGACGCAATGGCTCACACCTGTAATCCCAGTACTTTGGGAGGCTAAGGCTGGTGGATCACTTGAGGTCAAGAGATTGATACCAGCCTGGCCAACATGGCAAAACCCTGTCTCTACCAAAAAATACAAAACTTAGACAGGCATAGTGGCATGAGGCTGTAGTACCAGCTACTCAGGAGGCTGAGGTGGGATAATTGCTTGAACCCCGGAGGCAGAGGCTGCAGTGAGCCGAGATCCCACCGCTGCACTCCAGCCTGGACGGCACAGTGAGACCCTGTCTCAAAAAAACCATGATCAATTAGTCAAGAAATTTCTTTCCAAGCATGAATCGTCACCCGACTTTAAATATAAAAGCCTATAATTCACAAAATACAAGTATACAGACAAGGACTTCCTTTTGCTAATAGTCTTTCTTCATAATTTAGTAAACAAAAGTATAAGAGGAATGTTTACAGGACTTGAGAGCAAAGAGTTTTCAAGAACCCAGGAAAATTTTGTAAGATACATATAGCTACAGATATAGATTCCAACTACTAGTGATACAGGAGTTAAGAAGAAATTACTTAGGCAGATAGTCCAGAAGTCCTCGGTAAGGTTTTTCTTTTAAAGAAAAGCTGCCCCAAATCATTTTCTAACAAAGAGCAGCCTGTGAAGTGGAGCTGCAGACATAGACAAGCACGCTGGGAGCTTTCACGGTGAATGCTAGCAGGAAGGAACTACTACCTGGGACTAGACATGGCGACTAGAAAATGGCGACTGCATCTTCCCTTCTCTGCCAGCCACATCGTACAGTAAGGAGCAGACAAAATGAAGCCCCAGCCAAAGGGAATGCTCATTTGCATAATAAGATGAGGGTGGGGTGACCAGCCTTCCCCGCGTGCTTTGTATACGTCACACCTGATTGAACCAATGTGTGAGCCCTACATAAATCAGACAACGCCTCCTCAAGCCGGACTATAAAATCTGGCGCCATCCGCCACCGGCCGGCCTTTTCCTCTCAGAAGTCGCCTCTCTCTCACTCTAGAGAGAGAGCTGTTTTCCTCTCCCTTTCTTTTGCCTATTAAATCTCCGTTCCTAAACTCCTCATGTGTGTCCCTGTCCTAAATTTTCTTAGCGTGAAACGACGAACCGCGGGTACTTACCCAGACAATGTAGCCTCTTCACTAGGAAGCTAGATGGAGATGAACCTAAAAAGCTTTGTTAGTGTGCCCTTTACTAAGTTTAGTTTGAGCAACTTGAAATCACACAGGAATCTCCTTGAAAAAATAGTTTGCAATTCAATTTCACCAATTCAGACTGATTTTCCATTTCAATTAGTCCAGAGGAAAGAGGCTTTGCCCAAATGTAGAGGATTTCCCTCATCTAACACCTTCTCCGGTTGAACCTTTTAAAGATATCGCTAAGAGGAATGCTTGATCAAATGCTTAAGCATTAACCATGTGCAAGGAAAGCCACTAAATGAATGAACCTTCTGTGAATCAAATTGATTTTCTAGAAAATGAAAACAAAATTGAATCCAAGAATAAACTATCTTAAAATCACATTGAGTAAAAACATAAAATATTTTTCACCAGAGCTGTAAAAATTAAATTAGCTAAAAGAAGAAATAAATGCTTTTGTGTTCCAAGGAATTCCATTTATTAGGACAATAGATACCTATGAAGGAAACAGAACTCTAAAAAGAACTGTAATTGTTTCTCAGGATGATGCTTTGTGATGTGAAAGCAAAGCCTGCTGGAAAAGGGGAATCATAGTTGGTGGCTGCTCACAACTGGACAGAAAGAATGTGGAAGCTACCTAGATGTTCACAGAGACTGCTGAATGGGAGCTGGCTCCTTGCTGGGACAGGGATGGACAATGTGTTTCCCCTTCCTCTGTCATCCCTCCCAAAGTATCACCAATCTTTCCTTGGGTTCAGTTTGTTTCTGTACATTTGTGCTTCTCATATGGGCTGGTCCAATAAGCTGTCCCGGGCTCAGCAGCCTTTGTCTATGGATTGAGTCATATCATGCCATGAAACCTGCAGAAAAAAAAATGTTGTTGTGTCTAGATTCTTGTTTTATTAGCTAGGTAAAATACACTGACTGCTACAACAAACAGGTTCAGATTTCAAAAGCTTGACACAATTTTAAAGTCTAGGTCCCTCTCTTACAACTGGTGAGTCAGAGATTTGGGCTTCTTCTATCTTAAAATGCTACCATATCCAGCCAATTGAATGACAGGGAGAGAAGGAGCTATGGAAAATTGTGCATTGAGTTTAGGACAAGCCTGAAAAGTGGCACACATCATTTCTGCCCACATTCCAAAACTCAGTTATGTGGTTCTTCTAGATGCATGGGGAGCTGGGAAACGTAGCTTTGCTTTGTGCACAGGAAGGAGAGGAGAACTGTATATTGGCGAATTGTAGCAATTTCTACCACCCTGGCTCTGCCCATCAATTCAGAAAATACTTGGTAATCTATTTTACATGTTAGACACTCTGTCAAGGACTAGAGTAAATGGTGAGCAGTACATTGCCCTTGAGTAATCACAGTCTAACGGAGAGAAGAATGGGTAAATTAATAATTATTATATACCATGATAAATGTTACAACAGAGACATTTGCTGAATCTGAAGGCACCCAGAAAAGAAGCAAGTTCAGGAAAGTTTCAGTTACATTTGAACTGAGTCTTGAAGAAGAGTGATCATAGCTGATGTTTTTTCATCACTTTCCACTTGCCAGGCACTATTCTAAGTGCTTTTTGTGTATTAACTCAATCATCACAACAACTCTAACAGGAAGGTGTTATTATTATATCCACAGATGAAGAAACTGAGGCACAGTGAAGTTAAGTCCCTTGCTCAGGGTCTCATTCTTCACTAATGACAGAGACGAGATTTGGACCTAGACAGTCTATCTCCTAAAACCACTCTTTCAACCAAGCACACTATACAGAGAAGCAATAGAAGTTCATCAGACAGGAAGGTGCTTATGTAGGGCCTGTGTCAGCATGTCTGGAACAGCAGCAGCAGGAGAGCACTTGGAGGTGTCAAGAGCATGCCCTGGTAAGGTCTCACCACACCCTTACCGCCTGTGTCATGAAGCTATGGGTCTCACAGAGTGAGGGACGACCCTTGCAAGGCAGGGAGGATACCAGAAGGTTAGGCAGACGGACCAGACAGATGTTAATAGTAGGTAATCCTGCTAAGGTATGCCAGTGGCCAAGGAAGGTATCCAAAGAGGCTGATTATTTTAAAATTTATGAAGATATTATTAGGTTCAATATATATTAATCTCATGCTGAATATTCATAACATCAGACTCTGGTCATTCCCGATTCCACGCTGACATACACACTCGCTTCCCATTTGTGGTAGAGGCTTCTAGCACTCACCTATACCCTTCCCTCCTCCTGTCACTCAGGAAGTCTCCACTCCCCAGCTCTCTTGCAGTTAGGTACAACCATGTGACTAGTCATAGCCAGTGAAATGTATGCAGAAGTTTCTCCTGGGCCACAGCATAAGGAAGTGACCTCTAGTCCTTTGCCTTGGCAACCCTTGAGGCCACCTGTTAAGATGGCAGCATAACAAGACAGAGGGAGTGCTGCCTAGAGGATCGCCTAGCCCATACAGGACTTTATGCAAGCAAGAAATAAGCCTTTTTTGCCTTCACCCCCTAAGATTTCTGAGTTTATTTATTAATGCAGCACTACCTGGTGGGTGTATTAATATATTATATTTCAAGCCTCTGCCCATCACTTGTTTTGTTTTTACTTCTGTTTTGACCCTGGAACTCATGCCAAACTCCCTTCATTATTCAGCCAAGATTGAATCTATTAAATCTAATCCAGTAGTATGCAGATATGATGACTTCTTAAGTCATTTATTAATGTTCACATTTTTTTACTTCTTTGAGATGGAGTCTTACTCCATCACCCAGGCTGGGGTACAGTGGTGCAATCTCAGCTCACTGCAACCTCCACCTTCCAGGTTCAAGCAATTCTCCTGCCTCAGTCTCCCAAGTAGCTGGGATACAGGCATGTACCACCACGCCCAGCTAAATTTTTTTTGGTATTTTTAGTGGAGACAGGGCTTTACCATGTTAGCCAGGCTGGTCTCAAACTCCTGACCTCAAATGATCCACCCATCTCAGCCTCCCAAAGTGCTGGGATTACAGGTGTGAGCCACCGTGCTCAGCCAATGTTCACATTTTTCAATGAAGCTATAAACAAAACTCCTTGACTATCACTCGGACTGTCACTGTCTGAATTTGATGTCATAATGGCCACAGAGTCTGAGCTATCTCCTAACACATCCCCTGCTCTAAGTGGAAATTTAACAAGATGAACTTTCCAGTAATGAGGCTTGACAGCATTGCCACCAGCAGAAGTGGAAGCAGTCAGGTCAGGAGGAAGGCTGCTAACCTCCTCGCAGAAGTGTTGATTAGGCTTTGCGCTACTAGCCTGCTCGTGGAGGGAGCCTCATCAGTCCTCTTCTGAACACTGTGAATCCTCCCTTATCCTCCCTTCCCTCCCAACCACCCTATACACAAACACACACATAAGATATTATCAAATTGCAACATCCAACATTTCTCAAAGAAGCTATTTCCAATGCAAGTGTGCCCCCACATTATGAGAAAACTACATTCAAGAAGTGTCATACATAAATTCAGTCAGTGGAGAATGATATCATTTGGTAAATTCCCATTTGTTTTGTGTGTTTCCTTAAAGAGAGATGTACACACATCTATAATTCCAGCTTCAACTTAACAACTTTCAGATGAAACACAGGGGAAAATATTAATTACAGGAAAGTGTCTTTTAATCTCTAGTACCAGTAGGGTAGTCAGACACCAGTCATAAGCATACAGAAAAATATGCTTCCCATCATCATGGTTACTTTCAGAAACACACACTGAAGATAAGCAGCAAAACAGGAACTCAGAGAAAACAAGGCTCAAAAACAAACAAAATGCAGAAATTATGTAATTGCCTAAAAGCCATGAAGTCACTTAGCTAAATATTTTAAGGAATAGCATTACTTAAAATAATAATCATCCTCACTTGACTAATAGCATTTCATTTTCAGGGCATAAACAAACCCCAGGTTCAAATGATTAGTAGTCCAAGTCAGATGCCTTAAAATCCACCCCAGCCCCAATTTCCACTCATACTGTTTCCACCCATTCCTTCACCCCACCCATTCCCAGAGCTTCCATCGTAGATTTTGATGATACTAGCTGGAGATATAGATTCAGATTACCACATAATTATTATTGTACTATATACATTCTAGGTGATATTTTTATATTTGCTTTTATTTTACAAAGAGAAATACAATTAAAGCATTTATATATAGTCTTTAATATTTATAATTAACTAGATATATAAATAAATGTACATTAACTGGCTTCAGTGTTTGCTCCCAACCTTTTTTATACTCTAGCTTTCCTATTTTAATCGTTCACTCTAGCATCTATCACCCTTGGTCACCTGGAATTTATCTTCAAGCACTTTTTTCAACAGAGACTCATGTTAAATCTTGTCCAGGAAAATTGCCTATCATAGAATTTTTTTGAAACATGGTCTACAGAGAATATATTTCTGTCACTTTCACACATAAAAGACAACCTGGCTGGGTATAAAATTCTTGAATCACAGCCTTTTGTAAACAAAATTCTACAGATATTGCTTTTATATAACTATCACAGAGTGGTGTGATTATAGGAGGTTTTATCTTTCTTTTCACTGGCATTTTGGCATTATTTTATTTGTTCTACACTGAACACAGGTTGTTGTAATTTTTAAAATTAATAAAAACAAATAAAATCAATAGATTTTTGCTGAGTGACTTACATTCCCACATTCTGCTGGATGTTGAGAGGCACACCAATAATCACTGTTGTCAAGGAGGCACTAACTCAACTATAAGTCACATATTAATGATATAAATGAATGATGTGACTACAGAAGTAATTTTACAATTTACAAAAATACAATATGGACACAATATTATATTCTCTAGGGGAAAAAAACAGTAGTGCATTTGAAATACCTAATAAAATAAAAACATCAGAGTCCTCAAACTGATCCATGATCTTCCACAAGGCAAGATTCTGAAATCTGAAGGCCACAGGGTCTCACAACAGTTAAGCTGTAGTTCTGGCCTCCTTTAGGCTGCACAAACATATTACCTCTTTATTCAGAAATATTAGAACCCTCACTACCACCAGAAGAAAAAAGATATGTCAAAACTAAATACACTTTGAAGGAGGTCAGATAGAGGACTATAGCAATTATTAGAAACATACTGTATTCAGACAGCCTGGGTTTTAGTCTGGCTATACCATGTTACTACGATCTGTTTATACTCACAACACTTCTGACACCAAGTGTGTGGATTTTTCCACACCAACGACTAATTTTCAACTCTCCAGACACCAACTAAGTGTCCTACAATTTAATTCAATTTTCTGATGCTATCTATGTGATTAGCATCAGATCCCATAAGGGCACAGTCCCATAAGACAATCCCCATATCAGATGCTAATCACAAGTCTCAAGCTTCCCATACTTCTGACCAACCAGCTATAAACTGGAGGTTTCTATGAACCCTTCTCAGGTTTGATCAATTGAAAGAACAGCTCATAGGATTCAAGAAAACAGTTTAGTGACTAATACTGGTTTTTTACAAAAGGATACAACTCAGGAAAAGCCAAATGGAAGAGATGCACAGAGCAAGGTATATGGGAAGGGACACAAAGCTTCCATGTCTTCCCATGTCATCTCCTGAACTCTAGCCTTCTACCACCTCAATGTGTTCATCAATCCAAAAGCTCATCAAACCCTGTTGTTAAGGATTTTTATGTTGTTTAGGGTTCCTATGTTCCATTACATAGACATGGTTGATTAAAGCACTGGCCATTGGTGATTGAATTCAATCTCATCCCTCTCCCTCTCCAGAAGTCAGGGTGAGGGACTGAAAATTCCAATTCTCTAATCAAGTGATTGGTTCCTCTAGCAACCAGCCCCTATTCTGAGACTATCTTGAGGCTCACCAAGAGTTACCTTATTAGCATTATTAGCATTATATAACTCAGGTATGTTTGAAAATGGCTTATGGTGAATAACAAAAGATGCTCCTTTCACCCCTATCACTCAGGAAAGCACAAGAGTTTCGGAAGCTCTCTGCTAGGAACTAGAGACAAAGACTAAAAATATATTTTTCGTTATATTACAATATCACACAATGTGCTAGTTGTAAGTGACCCTGAGCAAATTGCTTCCTATGTGCCTTCATTTTTTCATCTGCAAAATCCAGATGAAAGTAATATCTCCTTGTGGGACTGTTGTAAGAATTAAATGAGTTAAAATAAAGCACAGTACCTGGCATCTAGAAAGTGTGAGTCAAGTATTTACAATGAGCAAAATGAGTCACACAACACACAAGTTGTATGTGAACCTTCATTATTTGACATGTTCTCCAGGAACGCCTATGACCAGCAAGGTGGGGAGGGCAGGTGTTCTTCTTCCCATCCCAAGTCAGTGAAGCAAGCTGAGGGAAGGTGATGGGGGCTAGTTCGAGTCATGGGATAGATGGGTGTCACAGCCAGAGCCAGATTTTCCACACCACTGTGCTGGTCCCTACACCACCTTTCAAGCTGCCCTGACATCAAGTCTGGTCATTCAGCGATAGTGCCACTGAGGACCTTGTTGCCCAAGTCCCAGGTGAAGATGCCCATAATTTTCAAGGTAAGTAAAGAAACAGTCCTTAAAATATTCCCCTACAGAGGCGGAGCTTGCAGTGAGCCGAGATCCAGCCACTGCACACCAGCCTGGGCGAAAGAGCGAGACTCCGTCTCAAAAAAAAAAAAAAAAAAGAAATCCCCTACAAAATGAGAAAATCTTACTGCAGTTTTGTTGGTTTTGTAAATGATTGTTTGTCAGGGACAGGGGATATTTTGTTTGTTCATCCACCTAGGAATTGTAGATTTCTCAACTTACTTTCAAGAGGAAGGTGGTCCAAAGCCATGACTGAAAGTCCCACGTGAAGATTCAACATTGCTATTTAAAGCAACTACAATGAAGTCAAGAAGGAGTTTTTCATTTCACCTAGTACACTTGAAGAGTTGGAGTCTCTCAGCCTCATGTTCTCACAATTAATTGGTTGGCACAGTTAATCTAAACGAAAGGGAGGATTTTATTCTCACATCTATTAACCTGTAGTAGGAAAATCCATGAGGCTCAACACCTTGAAACATCCCCTCCACCCCCTCAGTAGCAGCAAGGACCTCTAAAGGGGAGAACACTAAGAACACGAGCTCTGGAAGCTCCTCCACCTTCCATCCAGCTGAGCCTGCACACATGACTTAACCTCTCTGAGCAAAGTGTTTTCTGCATAACAGAGATGTAATAGTACCTACTTCATAAGGTTGTTGTGAGGATTAAATGGGAAAATATACCTAAGGCACTTAGCACTGTGCCTTGCATGTTTATTATGGGCTCCGTTATCATTCCATGCTCAAGGATGGAATCGCTATAAATCCTGCCATACCAAGCAATGGACAAAGACACTGTGCCAACCCTACTGGCTTCCGTCTGTCTACCTGAAGAACTTTCTGTGTCACAATATGTAATAGGTTATGTTCCCCAGGACAAGCTCTTGTTTCATGGTTTTTGTAGAGCCCCTGAAAGTTTGACACAGAAGTCCTGAATTTCACCCCTATGATGAAGCACTTTCTTGCAAGTCTGGTTTCAGTTGACTTTTGACCTTTATTAGCCAAAGTTATGGAGCCCAAGTTTGTTTGCTTCTATGTCTCACTAGGGATTCATTGAAAAAACAGCTGGCGTGGTAGCTTACTGACTTTTAGGTTAAATTCAGATAGCACATGATTAGAAATCTCCATTTTGCCCCAGAGAGGCCAGGACCCTTCAGAATCCCAAAAGCAAGAGATATACCAGATCACCCCTAGGACCAAAGGGGCACCCCCTAGCCTGGGGTGTGGGAAGCTCCCAAGAGCACCAAGAAGGACACATCTCGGCTGGCCCACCTCGCACTGGCTGGTTCTAATCTTCAGAGGGAGGGACAGCAGAGGAGATAGGCAAGCTTGTATGCTGGGTCCAAGCTGGCCATGAGCCTTGAATTGCCAGGATCTGGGTGTATCTCAGAAACTGGAAATCCACCCCAGATACAGGACAGTAAAAATGGCAGTGAGGGGTCCTTATCTCCTCCTGCTTTTAGGGAGAAGCTGAAGTTGCCAGTGGGATGTGTTTGTTCTCCCATCTGACAACTCTTCCTACTCTCCTCCCAAAGTTGGGTTTATTCTCAGCAAGGGATTGATGACTACAATGGAATTGAGAAAACATTGTCATTAGATAATACTTGGAAAAGGGTGTTACCTGAGAGGTAGTTCACAGCTTACCAAAAAATCAAGTTACAAGGCTTACACTTCAACTCCTGCTTCCCCATGACCTTGGCAAATTGGAAGAGGATCCTCTAGTCATCTCATTCTTCTCCCTTTCCTGTGTCTCTTCCCAATTGCTCCCTTGACTTTTACCCCCAATTCCCTGTATATCCTTTCTTCTCTCCCTTTCTAAGTAAATCTTAAAAGCCTGAAAAAGTAGAGAGGGCCAAAAACATGGATACAATGCTAATCGCACAGTTACAGACATGTCATAATAATACTGCAAAATAATACTTTATATATGGTCTTCTTGGATGTGAGAAGTGTGCATGTTGTAAAGGGTCTAATTCAAAGACCCAGAACGAGCTTAACATTGCAAAGTTCATACAGTTGCTTACAAGAACTAGACTGAAAAGGCCTTAGTCATGTGTTCTTCTGTTTGACTTTTGTCAGAAGAGCTTACAACCTGGAAACAGTCACAGGGTGAAATATCATCACATCAGGCTGATGGGAGCCTCTCTCTGTTTCTCTGTCCTTCCCCCTCTCCCCGCCCCTCTTTCTATTGTCAGTGAGATAAAGGGAGATACTATTGTCTCCTATTCAGGATCCCATTATGATCAATGGACCCATCATAAGCAGGAAATCTTTTCCACAAACTTCATACTATCACATCACAGAACAAAGATGGGAGGCTCCATCCTTTCATTTTATTTGCTGGGACAAGGATTTTGCCCAATTCTTACCCATTGTCTGATTTCGATTTCTCACCAAAGGAGCATTTGCAAGATGAAAGATTTATATTCTGTGAAATATTTCACTTGTCATCAGCCGGGGGCTCCAGGCTCCCTGGTTGTGCCGGTCAGTTCCAGGAAGTTTCCCTGAGCCTCCCTCATAGGCAAGGCCATACTGCTCCCAAGTGGCTTCTGTGGAGAAGTAGGAAGCCAGACGTGGCTAGAGCTGGAATGCTCTCCAGACCCAGGGTCCTGCCTCGCTGCAGTCTCACTGCTATGGAGCCCACCTGCAGACCTCACCCCAGAGGCCCTTCCCAGCACCACCACACTGGGGGAGCTCAACCGCTCACACCTCCAAGAAGACTTTTTGTTGTAACAAAGAAGGCAGCCCTTTTAAATAATTCTAAAAAGCTACAGGTCTATTCTAACCAAAGAAAATTCAGAATTCAACTTGGACATCATCATAGTGAGAGTCTGTTAAGACAGAAGTATAGGGAGCCCTCTTCACCCCTACCCTCTTTTTAAAAAGGCAAAAAGAAAAGACAAAAATAACTGGAGGCTAAAAACAATTATTAGTACCTATTGCATAGGCTTGTTTGTAGCTCAAGGCAGCTCCCAATTCTTGATGAATCTATTTACAGTCGTTTATAAAGGTAAAGCAGTCTTAATAAGCAAAATCTCCTTCAAGCTCATCCTTTTCTCAACAATTAAAAACACCACCTATCTTTATAATTGGTGTTCCTGTAACATTGTTATTTCACCCTGAGGAGGAGGGACTATTGCTTCTAGCATTATAATCAGTTGTGCTCAAAGTTTAGAGCAATCCCACCTTATTAACTCTCATTTAACAGAAAGCAGGGGCAGGTTGGTACACCTCCTTAGTAAGACAGCAACATTAAGAACTACCCCCCAAAAAATCTTCAGAGATACTACCCAGCCCTTCCAATTTTGGAATCACCTGGGGAAATCTTAACACTCCCAAAACCCAGTCTGCACTCCCAGACCAATTAAATCAGAACCTCTCTGGTGGTCCCAGGCATAGGTGTTCTGAAGTTCTTCGGGGCATTGCAGTATGCAGACAAGTTTGAGAACTGCTCTCTGAGACAGGAGTTTTTAATTCTAACCGTACCTAAGAATCAGCTGGGAAGTCACTAAATGCTACTCATTCCCACGCCCCCACCACACCCCCAAATCAACTCAATCAGTCTCTGGAGATGGTACCCAAGCGATTTGTTAAGCTCCCAAGAGATTTTGGTGCACTGAATGTTGAGAATAAAATCACATTATTTGATTAAATGGCTTCTTTTTATTACAAAAATGTATTCACAGGAAAAAACACACACACACAGAGAATAAAGAAGTTAAAAAAATACATTTTAGCCATGCATGATCCCAAATCCTACCTTCCAGAAATAACCAGTTAATTACTTTCCTGGGGTTAAGACGAGAGGTATTCAAGGAACATGTAAATGAAGAAAGGTGGACTCAAAGGTCTTTAACTCAAAATCTCCATCACCTTCCTAAACTCTGTCCAAGCATCTGGGGGCTGAGAGGTTGCATTACACACACACACACACCCCGCACTAGAGAAGGCCTGGGGAGACTCTGACGTTCTTTTCATCACCAAGAAGCCCCTTTATAATTTCATTTTGTGGGTCCTTAAATTAGAAACATTTTGCTCGCCAAACTAGATTTATGAAGTAACACTTACCTCATTTGCCCATTTTTTAAATTAACCAAGATTTATATAACTTCCAATCAGAGGTGCTGATCAGCACAAAACAAACCAGACCTAGCAACAAGTCGCAACAATGCCATCCTAGAGCAAAGAAAAGTGATGCTTATTAGGCTATGCAAGTTAGCTTAAGTAGACTTGGCTTCTGTTTTTTGGTCAAGAAATTTGAAATACTAAAATACAGAAAACAAATCACTACTGTTGAGAGCCTAGGGATATTTAAGGAGGGAAAAGAAACAAGATGAATAACTAAAGTCCCTAGGGCAGTAGGTTAAAAGGGAGAGGGTTGGAGAATAAGGGCAGGGTTCCACCATAATGTTACAATTGTTAGAAATTTTATTCTGCTGATAATTACATATGAATCCTTGGGCAAATCAAGCTATCATCTCTGGACCACATTTTCCCACTTGTAAAATGAGAGTGGCTAAGCTAAGGCAGTGCTTCTCAACCTCAGTGCTATTGACATTTGGGGCAGAATGCTTCTTTGTTGTAGGGGCTATACTGTATGTTGTAGGATATTTAGCAGCATCCCTGTCTCCTACCCGCTAGATGCCAGTAGCACACGCCTGGCTGGGGCAACCAAAAATGTCTCCAGACACTGCCAAATGTCCTTGAAGGGGCAAAATCACCACTAGTTGAGAACCACTACTCAAGGGTTATTCTGAAATTCTATTTGTGAAAATTCACAAATTATGGAGAAGAAGTTGGAGGCATGAGTTTGACATATCAGAAAACATGTATATAAAAAAGCCAAAGATGACAGCATGTGAAATCACCCTGTAAAGCAGAAGTTCTCAATCTTGGCTGAGTTTTAGAATCACCTGAGGAGCCTTTCAAAGTCCCATTCTCAAAGTGAACCCCCTGACCAATTGAGTCAGAACCTTAGGGTTTCAGCAGAGTTCTCCAGGTGATTCCAGTTTCCAGCAGTTTGCGGGCCACTGCAGGAGAGCTTAGTGTGACATTAAGTCTGTTTATCTCTTATGATTCTAATAATACTTTAGCATTTCAATCAATAAGAAAACCAAAAGCCCAGACTGTGCTAGGATTTTGCAAAGCACTGGGAAACAGACCATCTTAAATCAGGCAAATCTCAAGCTTTAGGTTGAAGTGAAACCTAGATGCATTTCCCGGAGAATTATATAAGCATATGGACACCTAAACAAAATCGAAACGCTAAGTCTCTGGACGAGGCACCACTGGTCCTCCCGAGAATCGTCTGTTCTCTGCAGTTATTGACCTGAGACCATGCCAGCCATGGTCTCCACACCATGACTGTCAATTGCGTTAATCCTTCCCAGCAAGAGATCATCTTGTTGGAGAGGATTATCAAGTAAATGACAGTTTATCAAATAAATGACAATCACATCAAAAGAAAATGTGTGCACTCTTGGGAAGAGGAAGATACACTTTCTTAGACTCATTTCTGAGTAAAATCAGTCCATGTGCTCAGGCTTGGAAGAGGCTTAGACATCAAACCCATGAAGCAAAGCCACTACCAACCGGACTTAACACAAAATGGCATAAGCAGGTCAAAGGGGCCAGTATAAAGTAACTACAGAATCCTGGACTGTTTCCTGGGGATTCTGTGCTGATTAACTTGGGACTCTGCAAAGTGCTCACAGTTACCTAAGAAGAAAGTTGTGCAATAAAAGGATACACTCTTATTTACTGTAATTTTTTATTCCTATTACAAACTAATGGCAGTGTCAGCCAGAGTTTATTGAGCACTTACTCTGTGCCAGGTGCTGTGCTAAGCATTTTATATAAATTATTTCATTTAATCCTCATAACAGCCTGATTAGATTGTTGTTGTTATTATCCTGATTTTACAGCTGAGGAACCTGAGGCTGAGAGAGGTTAAGTGACTTATCCAAGGCCATGCTTCCAGCAAGCACAGGAATGGGAGATAAAATGTGTGACAGCAGGGCCTAAAGTTTTGAACATTATGTAAGATAGCCTCATAGGTCTTCTATTCATTTGTCAGATTGTGAAATGAATAAATTTGCATAACATTCTTTCCATCAAGAATTTTAAAATGCTTTTTAAAGTATATCATATACAGGCTTATCCCTAGCTATGATTCAAATGAAGAAATTCCATGCCAGTGTTCTCAAAGTGTGTCTTCAGCCGTCCTAAATCAGAAACACTTGAGGGAAGCTTTTCTAAATGCAGGTTCCTGGGTCCCATCTCATACCTACCATGTCAGAATTTGGGGTGTGAAGCAGCAGCCAGGGGGCTCATCTGCATTGTGAACAAGCTCCCTGGGAGACTTTTTTCCCACCAAGGCTTGAGATACCAGTCCTTAGGACTGACACACTTTTGTATCCACAGAGCACAGCCTTATGCTTGCAAAACTTGACAAGAAAAAATTTGCCTCTCCAAAATTACAACACAGAGAAACTACAAAGATTGACTTTAAGAGCCAGAAGATTCCCAGGAAGATCCCTAAAAGATCCCTGGATATTAAAGTATTCAATTTTAGACATAAACCCACTTACTAGAATATGTCATACTTTGCCTTGAGAATCTGCCTTCCTCTGGAGACTGGAAATCTGCTTTATTAATATCACTTAAGCCGTTACTCAAAGCCCTCAACACACATGCTCCTGCACACACACATTCCTACAAGAATTTGAGTGAACGCTGTGTAACCTGAAAATAAAATTGCTCTCAAATAACCATTATGACTTTTCTTATAAGCTCACATTACAATAACATTTGGAGTGAGAGCTATCAGTAGAGACAGAAATTATAGACTACGCATTCCTTGGCTAGATCTGAGCCTTTAAGGGCTGGGATGGTGTCTTTTTTCCTCTCTGTATCTCTAGTTTTGAACCTATAGTAGGTAATAAATTCAGTTTTGAGTTAAGAAAGAAGAAAAGAGGAAAGGAAACTTTGAAGGAGTCAGTGAGCAAATCATTTGCCCAATGAGAAGGAGGTTCCCAGGCCATCTCTTCCCTACACAGCCCTTGAAGAGGATTGCTCTCCAAATATAAGAGAACAGAAAAGGCTTTTCTTTAACTGCCTGACTTCTCTCAGTAGCACTTCTTTAAATCTTGAAACCATGCCCATTTGCATCAAAAAATAATCACCTTAACATTTTCAGTACACACATACAACCCAAAGTGAACCTTCAAATGAAAACCAGAATAAAACGCACTGAGGAAGAAAAAGAAAGAAATAAAAGACAGATTGTGGTTTAAAAAAATAATAACAGCATACAACACACCAGGGGTTGGAAAAATTTCAAATATTCATTTATAGCAAAGATTGTGTTGAGTTTTGCTCCATTCTGCTATTCATGAGTTTCATATTCTTCCTTACATTAAAACTTATTTATGCTGCTGCTTCATTCTCTGCAGTCCCTGTGTAGCATAAATAATAACTTACACTATAGGCAACAAATGTGCACTCATGCACATGCCTGCATCACACCCAAAGATCAACCTCTTGATCCCTGGGAACTCATGTGATGAGCTAATTTCCAAATTTCTGTAAAACGAATACTAGGGATGATACTAGTGAAACAGCATCAGGAGAACCTATGTGTGGGGTTGGTTTCCAGACACTGGAAGAGTTCTGGGTTAATGTATTCAGAATGTCTTGCTCAGACTTCCACATAGTCACATCAAATTATAAACATTCAGATATTGAGGAGACCCTAGAATCATCTGCTTCCAAATTCCTCATTTTACAGACAGGGGAATCAAGCTCAAAGTGAAACTGCTTGCCCATAATCAGATGATGAGTTGGTGCTTCAGTATTCAATCCAGTTGTCTCTCTACTATGCCACAGGGGGACCAATATTTTGCACTTAATAGATAGCAAGCTGGCAGTTCAACAAGAAAATTCATCTAGAGTCTTCTTGGTAATGACTTCAAGATCTAAATTCAATTTCTATAAATAATTGCCAATTTTTGTTACAATTCCTAAAGAATGCTGTGCTACAATAATCAATATTATAATGAATGAGTTCTAGCTCTTCTTTTGTTATCCTTTTTTTAAGTGCTAGTGGCTAACGGGAATAAAATATGAAAAAGAAAAGACGCTTTGAGGTTTAGAAAATCTACAAAGTGGATATTCCCATTGGCTACATGCTTTTACTTCATAACTCCAACCCTAGCCACAGTCAAGGAGACAATGCCTCTAACACAGTGCTTCTCAAACTTGATTATTATATGAATGTAACTGTATTAGTCTGTTCTCATGCTGCTATTTAGAAATGCCTGAGACTGGGTAATTTATAAAGAAAAGAGGCTTAATTGACTCACAGTTCCACACGGCTGGGGAGGCCTCAGGAAACTTACAATCATGGCAGAAGGCACCTCTTCCCAGGGCGGCAGGCGAGAGAATGAGTGCAAGCAGGGGAAATGCCAGACGCTTATAAAACTGTCAGATCTCGTGAGACTCGCTCATTATTGCAAGAACAGCATGGAGGAAACCACCCCCATGATTCAATTACCTCCACCTGGTCTCTCTCTTGACCCATAGGGATTATGGGAATTACAGTTTAAGGTGAGATTTGGGTGGGGACACACAGCCAAACCATATCACTGACAGAATGCATGCAATCATCAAATAGGTCAGAGTGGAGCAGAGATTCTGCATTTCCAATAAGCTCCCAGGTGATTCTAATGCTGCTTGTCACAGGACCACACTTTGAGTAGCAAGACTCTAAAGGACCATTCACAGTGACCAAAGTATCAAAGCCGTGCAAACCAAAGCAGGTGACTAGGAGTAAAAGCCCAGTCAACAGCCCCTAAAAGCAATGCTTATAATGAAAATAGCAAGGCAGAACCAGCCAACAAAAATTAGTCACCAGCTAATTAAAGAATGTCCTCTGAAACTTAAGTCTACCTTATCTGGATGTCAACATCAGAAAAGCTCATGTCAACAAGCAACGGCAGTATGTTGTACTTGTTCAGGAAACTCACCTCAGAGAAATAAATCTGGAAGCAGAAAGGCAACAAAAATTCTAATTCTCTGTATTAATATGCAGGAGCAAGGAATAAATGAAACCAGAGCACTTTCAGTTGCTTATAAATAAGTTCAACGCCAAGTACAAGGAAATGAAAAGATCTTTAACGAAGCCAGCGGCGTGCAGCACTGAGTCCAGTTTTATCCTTAGTTTACTAACAAACCAAACCACCATGTCTAAGAACTTTGCCTGGAAAATACATTTTGTTCCAGATGGACATTATTTCAGAAAATCAAATGGGCAACTTAATTTCAACCTTTCTGATTAAGTAGATTCTAGCCTCTCCATGAGCATGCGTCCAACCTTTCCCCAAGGGAATTGAGTGGTAACATGGAGAGCATGACCGTTTATTTGGCTTAAGGAACACATTAATTTATCTGGTTTATAGAATTTAAACATCTGACAAATGACAGTGGGGTTGATTTTATTCATCAGCTAATTGCTTTGCCACCTGGAGCTGAAGCTTTATATATGCAGCTTATAAAAGATCTGAAAAGGATCTCAATTATTCTTTAATTTGTTCCTTGAATATAAAGTAGGAAAATCTGGCTTAATCAAACATTGTCTCAATTCTACTGGGATATGTCTAGTTACCTTATAACAAGGTAAGCTTTCATTTAATCATATGATATGATAATTCCCCACTTTCAAGCCAAGTATCCTCTTAGTTACAATCAATTTTCCACTGAAAAAATAAACATTGTCTCTTTACTGAAATCTCGGTAGAGAAAAATAGCCCTTTTTAATGAAACTTGCTGCTAATACAACCACACTAGGAATTTTTGTGTAGGAATCCATTAAACCCCGTAATTTGACATTGCTGGTAAATTGCAGAATAAAGTGAGTTCCATGAACAATTCTCTATGCACATGGCCATTCTTGGCACACGTAGAAGAAATGGATAATGAGGGCACACACACAGAGCATTACTGGAATCTATTAAATCTCACTTAATAAATGTTTTAATCAAGTTGAATTCTACAATTTATCTGAGGAGAGAAAAAAAAAAAAGAGGAGAAACTGGCAGTCATGCAATTTCTTTAACTGCACCAAGTGAATCTGAAATGCCAGCATGTGCTTGAAGGCTGCTGGAAATCCCAAGACATAAAAATGGTAACTGGCAGGCAACTGGGACACCTCCTGAAATGTAATCCTGCAACAAGCTGAAAGTTAGATTGTAATACCATTATTTTCATGACTCAGGGTATTGTGGGTTTAAAGCCAAGTATTTGGCCCCTATCTTAACAAGTTTCTCTTTCTCATTTCTTACAAGCCCCAGGAAGGGGCAATACAGCTGCCAAGAAGGGCTCAGGCTGGGAGAAATGGGGTTCAGGCATTGCATAGGCTTCCTGGAGCAAAGCAGGTCACCAACTAGTACCCTACCTGAGAAAGTGGGGTTCTGGGGCCTAAGGCAGGTGAATGGTAGAGGCACAGGCAGACAGGTGGCAACAGAGACCCTGGCACTAGGACTAGGGACTTGGGTGCAAGAGCAGGTCCCCTGTTTCTGGAAACCCTGCTGAAAGCAATACAGAACTCGAATCCCTTAGAAACCATCGAATATGGTGAGATGAGGAAACAAAACCAAACTCAGGTAAGGGGAAATGTCACACCCAAACACAGACCAGGATCCAAGCAGGTGATTTGATCATAAGCAATAATGCAAGAGACCAAGCAACGGGCGAGTCCTTGAAAATTTAGAGCAAAACCAGTCCTGCTTCATCATCTTCCAAAACACCTAAACCGGGCCTTCCTTCAAAGTAGCATGTTCAATAAACAAGAAAAGTGTAGTCAAATAAAACCTTGAATGTTAGAACCGAAAAAGCGGTATCTAAGCGATTCTAAGCGGTATCTATTCCTTTGTACACACAGATAACATGAAGGCCCCAGATGTTTGGAATTAGTATAGCTTAGGAGATAAGACCTGAGACTCTGGAGTCAAAATTCTAACCCTATAATTCACTGAATGTGTTTCTTTGGACAGCTTTTGTGCTCCTGTGAAAGATAATAATAGTAACTATTTCATAGGGTTGCTTTAAGAATTAAGTGAGAAAATTCATAGACAGCAATTGTAATAGTGTCTGGGCTAAGTAAGAACTCAATAAATGCAGCCTTCTGTGATTACATTATTATTACTAGTTATTAGTTATTATTATCATTTTTATGTCTTGGGATTTCCAGCAGCCTTCTATTAATATTATATTATTATTATTACTATCACCATTATGAACTGAATTGTGTCCCCCTAAATTCATATGTTAAAAGTCCTAACCCCTAGTATACCTCAGAATGTGACTGTATTTAGAGATAGAGCCTTTAAAGAGGTAACTGAGGTTAAGTGAGGTCATAAGGGTAGAGCCCTGATCCAAAATGACTGGTGTCCTTGCAAGAAGAGGAGGAGACACCAGGGAAGCTGGTGCACAGAGAAAAGGCCATGTGAGGACACAGCAAAAAGACGAGCCAAGGCGAAATGCTTCAGGAGAAACCAAATCTGCCAACACCTTGATCTTGGATTTCCAGCCTCCAAAACTGTGAGAAAATAAATTTCTGCTGTTTAAGCCATCTGGAATTTATTATGGAAGCTCTAGAAAAATAGCATAGTCACCATCATTATTATCTGGCCCAAGTCACACTGCCAACTGTGACAGTGCAGAATGGGGACACAGCCTCCATGCTTGTTCCATCGGTTCTCCCTCCCACATTATTGTCCCAGATTTCCTGTTTGCTCTATTATACAAAAACATTGGTTCCTTGCCTGTTAAGAAAGGCCAAGCTATTATTCAAGAAAACATAGAAAGTCAAGGAAGGCGAATCACACACACAAGGAAGGCCACACTGAGACCAGTGTGGCCAATATGGCGAAACCCCATCTCTACTAAAACTACAAAAATTAGCCGGGGTGGTGGTGCACACCTGTAATCCCAGCTACTTGGGAGGCTGAGACACAAGAATAGCTTGAACCTGAGAGGCAGAGGTTGCAATGAGCCGAGACTCCACCACTGCACTCCAGCCTGGCTGACAGGGTGAGGCTCTGAAAAAGAGGAGAGAGGAGAGGAGGGGAGGGGAGGGGAGAGGAGAAGAGAAGAGGCAGAGAAAAGGGAAGGGAAAAGGGAAGGGAAAAGGGAAAGAAGGAGGGGGAAGGGAAAGAAGGAAGGCAGGAGGGAAGGAGGGAAGGAAGGAAGGAAGGAAGGAAGGAGGGAGGGAGGGAGGGAGGGAGGGAAGGAAGGAAGGAAGGAAGGAAGGAAGGAAGGAAGGAAGGAAGGAAGGAAGGA
>NC_045448.1:66353047-66375836 GCF_002776525.5 Piliocolobus tephrosceles | reverse complement strand
GGAAGGAAGGAAGGAAGGAAGGAAGGAAGGAAGGAAGGAAGGAAGGAGGGAAGGAAGGAAGGAGGGAAGGAAGGAGGGAGGGAAGGAGGGAGGGAAGGAGGGACAGAAGGAAGGAAGGAAGGAAGGAGGGAAGGAAGGAGGCAGGGAAGGAGGGAAGGAAGGAAGAAAACATAGAAAGTATAAAAAACATAAATATCTGGGAGAAAATCAAGTGTCTCTATCTCAGAGAGATATACCCGTTCTGAAATTTATTCCCTCTGTTCTCTATTTGGAAGTTCAGGCTGGAATCCAGTGCTTTTGTAGCAATTTCTCTCTCTCTCAGAATTTCAAGAGTTATTGCGTCTGAGCAAAGGGCCCGGCACATGAAAAGAGACAAGCTGAAACCCAGGGGCAATAGAACCAATAAGATGAAATGTTTTCAACTGGACTTACAATCGGAAACATTTTGAGAGCACATGTTTGTCTAGTGACTTCCTTCCCTCCGAGGTGGTTTTCTTGGGTGCTGATGCTAGGCGTGCTGTTGGTTGGTTGTACAGATACCCCAACCCAATCAGCTTCTCCAAGATGAAATTATGCAGTACACTGGGATTCCTAACTAAATGCATCCTTGCTCCCAATCAGTGAGTGTCCCAAGTGAGGAGAAATGGGTGGGTTGCATTTGTCTCTCTGAAAGCAACTGACATTCATCCCACACATTTTAATGTTTTGCCCTTCTTTCCCAGCACACCCATGTGCACACCCATGTGCAGGCCTGCCCACACGCCAATCCATAACCCCGTTACTGTATTCATCTATGCCCTTAATAGCTCTTACTCTAATTGCACTCCAGCAAATACACTTCTACTAACCTCTTCTGAGGTTAGTGTTGGTAGGTTGAGTAGAGAAATCATTTTGATGCTCCCTAGTCTAGATTCCTTGGAAATATTTTCATTTATCTGCAAGCACTTTTTAAGATCTGTTTCATAATTAGGGATGTTTCTTGAGCTGTGCCTACAGGCATAGTGTGATAGCTGCAGAAGGAACACAATAAAGCAAAAAATGCATCCCTGCCTCTCGGGACTAGTTCTCTGCTAGGTGGAGACAGGTATAGGTACTTGGAACAATTCCACAGCAACCTGAAGCTGTTCATAGTTAAGAGCCAACATGAGTGTGACCAGCTGGCAGTACAGCACAGGGAATTCAGTACAAGAGAGAGAAACATGGGGGCCTAGAAGCTCTTCACAAGCTGTTTTTACAGTGGACCTCAAGGGCCCGAGACCTGCGAGCAGAGAGTTTGATACAAATGCTGGCAACAATAGCTAAGGCTAGGCAATAAGCCAAGTTTGTAGAAGCAGGTAGATAAGTAGGTGAACTTTAGGTACCACATGCTAATGATTCTCAGATTTCTATCTCCATCCCCTTTCCTGGGCTCTGACTCACATGAAGCTGAAAGACTTCAATGTCTTATAGGCCTGGGGAGAATGCTTGATCTGCCATCGGTTGGCTGCATGTAAAAGAAATCCAAAATTGTAGTGGCTTAACCAAGATTTATTTCTTGCTCACATAAAAGCCTGAGCTTGTTTGGGAGCTCAGCTCTGTAATGTGATCAAGGGTCCAGGCTCCTTCTATGTTGCTGCATTGTCATCCCTAAGGTGTCATCCTTGTCCACCTGTTGCAGAAGGCTCATTACCATGGAGCAGCATTCCAGCCACCAGGAAGGGACAGCCATGCCCTTATCCTTTAAAGGCATGATCAAGCAAGAATTTGGTCACGTGCTCGTACCTAGCTGTAAGGAAGTCTGAGAAATACTGTACAGTCCTCATTACCAGGGATGCCATGTGCTTCCCAGGACAGCAGATGCTGGGAGCCAAGCAACAATCTGTGCTCCTCACAGCAGACTCCTCCCATTGCTGCCAGCATCGTGTCACACCGGACTCAGCACCTCTGTCTACCCACAATCCAGCAGTCGGTCTGTCAGCTCTACCTTTAAATTAAATCTCAAATCTATCTATTTCTTTCCATTTCTAGTGCTGGGATGCTAGTTCACAATGTCATCCTCTCTTGCCTGAACTCCACAAAGGTCTCTAACTTTTCTTCCTGCTATCACTCCTGACATGGCAGCAGAGTATCTTTTAAAAATGCAATCCAGCCATGTTCCTACCCTGCTGAAACCGTCCAGTGACTTCCCATTGTACTTAGAATGAAATCCCAAATTCTTGCCATGGCTTACAAGGTCCTACATAGTCTGGTGTCTGCCTAACCAATGACTTAAATGTTTTCTACTTTTGTTAATTGAAGAATAATATACATTTTTAAAATGCACAAGTCTTCAGTATACAGCTTGCTGAATTTTTACCTATATGTGTACACTCATATAACCACCACCCAGATCAAGATATAAAACACTTTTAGTATGCCAAAAAGCTCTCTGGTGTCCTCTCCCAGGTAATACCTCCCCACAGATACCATGATTCTTTCTATCACTATAGAGTATTTTACCTGTCCTTGGACTTCGTATAAATGCAATTACACAGTATGTACTCTTTTATGTCTGACTCTTTCTTCTTAGTATTATACCTGTGGGATTCATCCATATCACTGCATATAGCATGAGTTCAGTCTTTTTCAGTACTAGATAGTATCCATCGTATGAATGTACCACATTAATTTTTTCATTCCATTGTTAAAGGACATTTGGGTAGTTTCCAGCTTGAGGGTATTATAAATAAAATTATGTGAACATTTTTGTACAGGTCTTTTGGTGGGCATATTCACTCATCTCTCTTAGATAAATACCTACGAGTAAAATTGCTAGGTCATAGAGCAGATAGTATGAACAACTACAGTCTTTGACCTAATTGTATGTTATTATCCCCATTGCTCACTGTTCTCCAGCACACTGACATTCTTTCTGTTCCTTGAACACACAAAGTTCATTCCTGCCTCAAGAGCTTTGTACACACTGTTCCCTCTTCCTAGAACACTCTTCCCCTGGTCTTTTACAGCTTGGCTTTTTCTCAAGACTCAAGTTTCACCTAGTACTGTAATTTCTAATTTGCTCTCCATTCATTATGCTCTGTTTCCCCAAAGTCTCTGGCATTCATCTGAAGGAATTCAGATTTATCACAATGCACTCAAAACATACCCCCACCCCAACAACCACAAGTATACCTCCCAAATCCAATGTGTCTATTCTACTCTCTCCCTCTTCCCACAGAGTGAGCACCTTCTGAAACTAGCATCATGCCTGGGCATTAACAGGTGACCTTTGTTCTCCTGTGGACAAGGAGTCAGTGACAGACCTGGAGACGTGCCTCTTCAAGAAAGAATTCACTTCTCCCTTCAAGAAAGAACTCTGTGTGACTTTCCAGGTCAAGCTCACATTAGCAACCTTGTGCCTTCGGTCTTTCAAATTCCCTGTATATGCACAGTTCTCCCTAACATTCCTCATTAAGACACATTTTATTTTCCAGAATTCCATCATTTTTTCCAAGATCACTTTTTGGTATCTGATATGGTTTGGCTGTGTCCCCACCCAAATCTCATCTTGAATTGTAGCTCTCATTATTCCCATGTGTTGTGGAAGGGACCCAGTGGGAGGTAATTGAATCATGGGGGTGGGTCTTTCCCATGCTGGATTCGTGATAGTGAGTAAGTCTCATGAAATCTAATGGTTTTATAAAGGGGAGTTCCCCTGCACATGCTCTCTCACCTGCAACCACGTAAGGCGTGACTTTGCTCCTCACTCACCTTCCACCATGATTGTGAGGCCTCCCCAGTCATGTGGAACTGTGAATCAATTAAACCTCTTTCCTTTATAAATTACAGTATCTTAAGGATAGTTGGCAACTCTGCTTCCAAAATGACAAGGATGAAAAGGTTAAGAGATCAAACTTTCATCTTAAAACTTTTGTTCCAAGCAGAAAGATGTCCCAGCTGCAGATGGAATGTATGTTGCACAAAGAATGTACAACACTCAATCTTATTTGATTTTCAGATACTAAAATTTATATTTCCAGGAATGTTTGGAATTCCAAATTCACTTAACTGGAATTAAAAAGTAATTACTGAAGTGGAAAATATCTAAGTAGCCAGAAATAAAACAGAAAAAAATTAACCTCCCAGACTACACTCATAATAAATGATTTCCCTACTTTCTGGTGGTTAATCATTTCTAAATACTACATTCATTCAAAATTATCTGCCTTCCTGAGCCTCCAAACTCAGTTATTACCTGAGTTTTGTGCCATGGGCATCTGCTCCTTAGCAGTAAACCAGATCATCGTGGTGCCATAAAACATCCACTTGAAAACCGAGTGCGGTTAAAGAGCTCTTCAACACTTCAAGTAATTCAGCCTCTCTTGCTCAGGCAGAAAAGATCGACGTGAAGAAACAAAGCAAGAAGATGCAAAAAGTCTCTTTGGCTTTTGTTATCTCTTTACTTCCTCCCATCTCTCTAGCCCATTTCCTTGCTTCTCACCATAAAATATAACTTCCCTGGAAAAAACAACAGTGATTTTTCTTTAAAATGTAAACAGAAAAAAAAAAAAAAGAAGAAGACTAGAAACAAACATGCCATCTGTTAACAACAGACAATTCTGGGTACTAAGAATACGAATAGGCTTTAATTTTCTTCATTTTACTCTCCTGTATTTTTCAGTTGTTCAAAAAATATTTTTTTAGATAAATAAAAATTTAAAACATGCCCTATGCATTTCAACGCTCTGTTCCCAGCCACCCTAACCCCGAAACTATTTCAGTATAACATCCTGGCAATCCCTGGCCCCCAAATAAATGGGAAATACGATTTTTCTTTGAAACCTTTCTGCTCCCTTCTCCCTTTTCAATATTATCTCCGCTACCTACCATGACAGCCTCACCCTCCACCAGAGAATCAGTACTTTCCCATCTAGGGCTTAGAAGTCACTCCTTCAAGGATTATTGGATTTTTATTATTTTTTATTTTGAGATAATTATAGATTCACAGGAAGTTGTAGAGAAATGTACAAGCAGGTCTTGGGCACCCTCCACCTAGCCCCCCATGCCTCCATTCCAATGTTAACATCTTGCTGAACTATTGTACTACAGTACAATATCAAAACCAGGAAATTGACACAACACAAATCATAGAGCTTATTCAGATTTCACCAGTTACACCTGTGTTTGTTTATATGCGTCTGTGTCTGTGTATGTGTGTGTGTGTGTAGCTCTGTGTAATTTTATCACATGGTAGCTTTGTATAACCACCAGTGCAATGAAGATACAGAATTATTGCATCACCACAAGACTCCCTTGTGCTACCCCTTTATATCCATGTCTACTGTACCCCCCTGACCCTACTACATCTCTAATTCTTGGCAACCACTCCATCTCTATAACTGTTATTTCATAAATGTTTTATAAATGGAATCATGCAGTACGTATCCTTTTGCAAATGGCTTTTTTCCTTGAGCATAATTTCCTTGAGATTTATCCAAGTTGTTGCATGTGTCAATAGCTCTTTCCTTTTTAAGTTGAATTCTATGGTATAATGTACCACAGTTCGTTTTACCAACCACCCATTGAAGGACATTTGTGTGGTTTCCCATTTGGGGCTATTAATAAAGCTGCTGTGAACATTACTGTACAAGTTTCTGAGTGAACATAAGTTTCCTTTCTCTGGGATAAATGCCCAAGGAGAAGAATTGCTGAGTTGCATGGTAGTTGCATGTTTAGTTTCTTAAGCCACTGCCAATGATTGTATTGTCTTACATTTCCATTAACAATATATTAATGATTCAATTTCTCCAAAACTTTGCCAGCATTTGAAGTTATTACTATTTTTTATTTTAAACATCTGAGAGGTGTAACTCATTGTCGTTTAAAATTGCATTACTCTAATGCTTAATGATGACGAACATTTTTTCATGTGCTTATCATCTGTACATCCTCTTTAAAAATGTCTGTTCACTGGATTAAGAAAATGTGGCACATATACACCATGGAATACTATGCAGCCATAAAAAAGGATGAGTTTGCGTCCTTTGTAGGGACATGGATGCAGCTGGAAACCATCATTCTTAGCAAACTATCACAAGAACAGAAAACCAACTACCCCATGTTCTCACTCATAGGTGGGAACTGAACAATGAGATCACTTGGACTCGCGAAGGGGAACATCACATACCGGGGCCTATCATAGGGAGGGGGGAGGGGGGAGGGATTGCATTGGGAGTTATACCTGATGTAAATGACGAGTTGATGGGTGCTGATGAGTTGATGGGTGCAGCACACCAACATGGCACAAGTATACATATGTAACAAACCTGCACGTTATGCACATGTACCCTGGAACTTAAAGTATAATAATAATAAATAAATAAATAAATAAATAAATAAATAAATAAATATGTCTGTTCATGTCTTTTTCCCATTTTCTAAATGGATTGTTAGTTTTTTAATGTTCAATTTTGAGAGTTCTTTATATATTCTAGATACAAGTCCTTTGTCAGATACACAATTTGCAAACGTCTTCCCAGTCTGTCATTTGCCTTTTTATCCTCTTAATATGGTCTTTTGCAAAGCAAAAAGTTTTAAATTTCAATGAGGTTCAATTTATCAATATTTTATTTTCTGGACTATGCTTTTGGTGTCACGTCTATAAACCTTTTGTCTACTCTAAGTTCACAAGGATTTCCTCTTATTTTTTTCTAGAAATTGTATAGTTCAGTGTTTCACATTTAAGTCCATGATCCATTTTGAGTTAATTTTGCATAAGGTGTGAGATTTTGGTTGACATCCAGTTTTTTGCCTATGGATATCCAATTGCCCCAGCACAATTTACTGAAGACTATTCCTCCTCCATTGAATTGCTTCGGCTCCTTTGTCAACAATTAACTGGGTATATTTGTGTGGATTTGTGAGTTCCCTATTTTGTTGCATTGATTCATGTGTTTAGCCTTCTGTAAACACCACGCTGCCTTGATTATTAGAACTATATAATAAACCTTAACATTAAAAGAATAATTTCTCCCACTTCCTTCTTTTTTCTCAAATTTATTCTGGCTATAACAGTGCCCCTCCGTTTTCATGTGAATTTTAGCAGGCTTTAATAGATATAACATTATACCTATAGATCAATTTAGAGAGAACTGACATCTTTACTATGTTGAGTCTTCTAATCTGTGACGTGTCTCTGCAAATACTTAGGTCTTTCATTTCTTTCATCAGCATTTTGTCATTTTCAGTATACAGATCTTGCACATATTTTGTGCCTAAGTGTTTCTCTTTTTGCAGCATTTGTAAATAGCTTTTTAAAATTTTAGTTCATTGTCAGTATATAGCAATGCAATTGAGTTTTGTGTGTTGATCTTGTATCCTTCAACGTTGTTAACTCATTTATTTCTAGAAGTTTTTTCATAGATTTGGGTGGAATTTTCTATATACACAATTACGTTATCTGAAAATAGAAGAAATGTACAAGCAGGTCTTGGACACCCTTCACCTAGCCCCAACGCTGCCATTCCAATGTTAACTTCTTGCTGAACTATTGTACTACAGTGCAATATCAAACCCAGGAAACTGACACAACACAAATCATAGAGCTTATTCAGATTTCACCAGTTACACCTGCATTGTGTCTGTGTGTGTGTCTGTGTGTGTGTGTGTGTCTGTGTGTGTGTAGAGGCAGTTTTCTCTCTTCTTTTCCAATCAGAATGCCTTTTCTTTCTTTTTCTTGCCTTGTTGCAGTAGCTAGAAGTACTAGTATTATGTTAAATAAGACTAGCGAGTGCAGACATTCTTGCTTTGTTCCCAGTCTCAGAGGGAAAGCATTTAGTTCTTCACCATTAAATACAATGTTACCTGCATTTTTTCTAGAAGCTTTTTATGAGCTTGAGGAAGTTCTCATCTATTCATAATGTACTGAGAGTCTCTGTTATAAATAGGAATAAAATTGTGTTAAATTTGTTTTCTGCCCCAAGTGACATTATCAGTGATGCTGGAATGGTAAATTATGTTGATTCATTTTTACATATTGAATCAGCCTTGTATACCTGAAATAAATCCCACTTGGTCATAGTCTATTGTTGTTTTTAATCATTGCTGGATTTGATTTGCTAAAATTATGTTGAATATTTTTGCATTTAAGTTTCTGAGAGATAATAGTCTATAGTTTTCTTTTTTTCTGTTGTGTTTGCCTGGTTTTGGAACAACAGTAATACTCACCTCTTAAGATTAGTTGAATGATATTTCCCCCTCTTCTATTTTCTGTGGGAGACTGTATAAAATTGGTATTAATTTTTCCTTGAACATTTGATAAAAATCCTCTAGTAAAATCCTTCCATCTAGGCCTGGAAATTTTTTTCAGTAGCTATTTAATTACAAATTTAATTTTTAAATAGTTATACAACTATTTATGTTACCCATTTAATCTTGGCTGAGTTTCAGTAACTTGTGGTTTTTAAGGAATTGGTCTATTTCTTCTAAGTTTCTCATTTCTGAGCATAAATTTGTTCGTAATATTCCCCTATTATCCCTTCAACAGCTATAGGATCTGTTGTGATAGCCTCTGTTTCATGCCTGATATTGGTTATTTGTATATTTTCTCTTTTTTAATCTTTGTCAATCTTGCTTGAGATTTATCAATTTCATTAATTTCTTTTGAATAACTAGTTTTTTGTTTCATTACTTTTTGTATTGTTTTCCAGTTTTCAGTGTTACTGACTTCTGTTCTTTATTATTTCATTTCTTCGATTTGCTTTGGGCTTGTTTTGCTCTTCTTTTTCCTGTTTCTTGGGATGAGAACTTAGGTGATTGATTTGAAATCTTTTACCTTTTTTACATAAGTGGTTGGTGTTATAAATTTTCCTCTCAACACTGCATCTCACAAATATTGATTACGTTTGTTTCATTTTTATTTGGTTGTATTTTCGTTTTATTTCCTTCAAGGTTTCTTCTTTGATCTACAGATTCCCATTGTCTTTCCACTATCAATTTCTAGTTCGATTCCACTATGCTCCAAGAATATATTCTGTACAATTTCAATCCTTTAAAACATTTTAGCTGGTTTTATGATCCAGGATATAGTCTTGGTGACTCTTTTGTGGGTACTTCAAAAGAATGCAGATTCTACTCCTGTTGGGTGAAGTATTCTATAAATGTCAGTTTGATCCTATTGTTTGATGATATTTTTCAATTCTACTGTATCCTTGCTGATCTTCTGTCTACTAGTTCTATCAATTGCTGAAAGCGAAATGTTGAAGTCCCCAACTATTCAATATCCTCTCCCCCATCTATCATCCCAATCCCACTCTCCACCCAAGGATCTAATACTTTGCCTTTTGGAAGCCAACCCCTTTAAAGGGTTTAAACTAGGGGAGCCACTCCCTTGAGGATTATTGGCACTTTACACCAAGGCCCTGAGCACAGGCGAGATGTGGTAAAACCCAAGGCTGAGACTTGCTGAAGGTAGGTGCCAGAAGAGACGCAGCCACACATCAAAGTCAGTCCAGGAGACAACAGATGAGTCAATCAAGCAAAGCCAAAATTAATTCCAACCAGTAGGCTGGGAGAGGCCAAGAGCCAAATGGAGTAGCCAAAAGCCAGAGTCCCAATCAGCAATGAAGTCAGAAACCAGCCAAGAAGCTCAAGAAGTGTCAGGATCCAGGACCTGGGAGGACATGTGAGGGTGTTATTTAATTTTATCTAATCCTTGATGGCCTAGCACTCCTATGATAGGGTCAAGGAACACCTTCTGGGCCATACTGTTATTCATCTTAAAGGTGTTCGTAACTTCTAACACAACCCAAAGGATTGCTATTGGGATGATTTCTGTCATAGCAACAAAACAGCGAGGAAGATATTTTTGAGGCATATTTTCTGCATATTCTAAAATCACTCTAAATGAGTCTCATCTGACATCTCATTAGCCCTGGTCAGGAGCAGAAATGCCTGTTGAAGCATCATTAGGCAAGGTAATGTCTAGGGGCAGTGATTTTAGGAAAAAGGGGTAAGACTTCCACAACTTTAACTGATAAGCAAGATGTCTAATAACCCACAAACTACTATCCCAGATTTCTAAGAGGCAGAAGGCGCCATTTAGATGCACCTTCATGATTAACCCACCCCTACCTTATGGTATTCAATTGGGGATAGCTCTGAAATGATACTGACAATATTCTTTTTTCATTTTTATTTTAGATGCAAGGAATACATATGCAGGTTTGTTGCATGGGTATCTTGGATAATGCTGAGGTTTGGGGTATGAATGACCCTGCCACCCAAGTAGTGAGCATAGCAGATAGGTAATTTTTAACCCTTGCCTCCCCTCTCTCCCTCCCTCCTTTTGGAGTCCCCAGTGACTACTGTTCCCATCATCTGTAATGATGCTGACAATATTCTCAACTACATTAGCAAACTGCTAATGACTCTTATTCTTTGATACCAACATTCCAACCTGCATGACAGCCCAGTTCAAGGCCCTGCCCCTGCCCTGCAAGCATGAGGTTTGTCCTTAAATCCACAAAGGCACTCTGCCTGCGGTCTGGCCCGGAGCGGTGCCCTCAAAGTGATGTGACAGACCTGGAAGCAGAGGCCCTCAGGAGGTGCAGAGAGCTATACCTCTCTGCTCAGAAATGAAACAACGGCTTCATGTACTTCACAATCAACCAAAGCCGATCCCTTGCAGACCTCCTCAGGACACCACCCATTGTCCTATCCCAGGCAACGAGAAAGTTGCTGGCCTCACAAGATTTCTCTCCAAGGTTTCAGAATTCCCCAAGATCAGGCATACAGGTGTGCAGTTGTAAAAGAAGTTCCAGGGTACCTTCGTAATCCTTCACATGCCACTGGTGCCAGTCTAATATGTATCCAGAAAAAGATGAAACAGAATGCACCCTTAGGAGATTACCGATTTATTTTATCACATATTTTAAATGAGGCACAAAGTCTACACGAAAATAAAGTGGAACCAGGGCAACTGCAGAAAGTCCCGATCCCATGGCAAGTGAAATAGTCTAAGTGCACTGAGCCAGATCACTGCCTCATCAGACCAAGACACTATGTAGTGGTAATGTGCTGCTACAATTCAGTACTGGACTCCAACAATAAAGCCGGGACTGTAATTACTATAATGACCTCCCACTGCTATTGTGTCTTTAATTAAGTCTTTATCAGTAGGCATTTGCCACTTAAACCTAACTCACTATAACTACGGCAGCGTATCATCTACATTTTCACAAAGAATTACTGAATCATATTTCTGTCACAAAGATGAAAGGGAATATTTCAGTTCAAGTGCCATTTGCAGACAAGCTGCATAAAGAAAAATCAAGCTGTCTTTTCGCAGCACTTTCTGACAAGCGAAACTCAACCGAGAGATGCCCGGGGGTTTTGTGTATGTGTGTTTTGGCTGCGCTGGGTTTCTTTTTACCACAACTCCACTTCCCTTCTACACAAACTGCGGGGAAAAAAAGACACCAAATGAATAACACACTTGATTACATAAAATGCATTGAGGTAGAAAGGGGCTGAGACCCTCCTGTGAGGCCCAGAGATGCTGAGGGTGCTGTCCCCTCACACTGAGGGTGACAGGCCAGGCCAGACCCACAGCTTACACCTCGCAGCTACGGGCTCCTCCCGCTCCATGGCAAGGCAGCCAGGGCAGCTGAAAAAGCCTGTTTTACCCGACGAGGCACACTAGGAGTACCCTGGGCCTGGAGAGACCACATTCCAAGTTCAAGTTTCCAGTCATAATCACTTCCTTACGTTAGCATGAAAGCCAGGGCTCAGATGGCTTTTTGGCAGAGCCCAGCTCAGCAAGCCAGACAGCCCTCTGTCAGGAAAAGCTGCCCCAATTCCAGGCCTCCTAAAGGGTGTCAGCCAGGAGCCTCTCCCTGTAGCGCTTGCCCCTTGAGGACGGAAGCATGAGCATCTGAGATGACTTTGGTCCACCTAGGATCCAGGGAAAGCCCCCACCCCATGCCCAACCCCCAACCCCTGGGGCCAGCGAGTATGAGCCTCACTGGCCTGCATCCAGCGGCCAGGCCGTGGTGCCAGCCTTTGGGCTCTTGCACATCACCAAAAAGCCCTTTTGGCTTTAAAACCTGCTCCTCCAAAAGGCATAAACCCCTTCAGAACTAGGGAAGGGCCTGTGCATTGCATGGGTAAGAGCTGAGGGTAGGGGGTGCTGTGAGGACCCCCAAAGGAGAGGAAGGGGTGAGGGAGTCGGGAGGAGAGTCTGAATCTGCTCTGGAGTCAGCACGGCACTGGGTATCCCATGGTGGGACCCAGTGACTGAGCGGCCTGCAGCTCTGCTTTCCTCCCAACTTTCTGCCTGCTTATTTTAGGGGTGCGAACTCCAGCAGGGAAAACCTGGTGCTGCCACCAATTTCCACCTTTTTTCAGTGTCATCTGTGGCCACAACTGCTCCCTGCTTCCTTTCGGTTCTAATTTCATTTTTGACAACATAAAGGTTTTGCCTGGGCACAGAGGAACTGAAAATGAGAGCCAAATGGACAGTGGAGAAGGAAGCATGCTTCCTGGGGGGGCGCCCCAGGGGAAATTTTATTCAATTTTCTCCCACATATTTGCACCCACCGGGGAGTGTGTCAGGTTTTCCTACCTTGGCAGAAACACTTGCCTGGAAGGCACGACCCAGCTTAGGTGTGGTCACTGCTGCTGGCTTGTTTCTATAACTGCACCGCTAAAGTCAAGGAGTCAAGCCTGCAAAATCCAGCAAACAATTCCATGTTCAGAGAAGAAATCGAAGCTACCCTCATCCCTGAGTTCAGCAATAATTCCAGGATGCTTAATGAATTTTTGTTTCCACCTATTGAACAAAAGTAGCCCTTTAGCCTAAAATCTACACACTTCCGATGACATGGGTAAGACCAGGAAGCTAGACTTGGTGATTGAATACTTTCAGGCATGGCACCTTGCTGGCCATTTGTCCTTGTTCTATGAAGAGCTCTTCTCAGTAGAGATATGTGTCTTCATATCTTCAGTTCTTTTTGCTTTGCCTCAGTCCTCTTTGCTTTGCTTTTCCCTCCTTGGCTGGCCACTGTGCCAGTGTTGCCACTATCGGTTAGTTCTCTCCAGGGTCTGCGCACAGCCAGGATGCATCTTGGCCAGTGTCAGTGGGAAAATGGGGCTCTGAGCACAGTGAGCCTGTGTTTATGAAGATCACTGCCACTGCTGCTGCCGCAAGTGGACTTCTCATGACAGCCAACACCTGGGCTCCCAGCCCTCCTTGATTGAGTCTGCAGCTCTCACAGAGAGCTTAGCCCATCGACTGTTTCTGCTAATGCTCTCAGCTGCTACCTTTTCAGCTGACAAAGGACCCAGCTGAGTGATGAAAGATATAAGCCAGAATCCACTCCATGCTTCATCAGACAAATGCTTGGCTTTCTGGGGGCTAACACACCTTCTACTGACTGACATGTTTCTAGGTTCTTTACCACGCCCTGCTGCGGTACACATTAGGATGTTTCTCTGGGTAAATGCCAAGGTTCTCCCTGGAGGGGAAAAGAAATGTCAGAAACGCCGCTTCTATTAAACAATCTGAAATTATCACATACCTAAAAAACATATTATCTAGAAAGAATCTCTCCTAGACATAATTTTCAACAGAGAGGTAATTCCCACCCCCCATAACATGGAGCTGAGCCCACAGCATGTCATAAATATTTGTTGAATATAAATGAATGATGCGTGCATAGATGAATAAATGATTTTTCCCCTAGTGACATACCTGATTTCCTTCCCTGTTCCTTTGCTTGCTTTATTCTCAAGCATCTGGTTGCCATTAACTTATAAAAAGCCACGTTTTATTTTCTACATGGAAGATGATGGGAACAGTGCAGGAGATAAGAGAACTAATATACATTACTATGAAAGAAAAATAAGAACAGAAAAACTGAGAAAAAGCAGGGGTATGTTTATCTTAGAATACCTGTTCTCAACCTTGTCTGTGCATGACAATCTCCTGAGGAGCTTTAAAAAGTACTGACGCCGGCCAGGCACAATGGCTCACACCTGTAATCCCAGCACCTTGGGAGGTCAAGGTGGGAGGATCACCTGAAGTCAGGAGTTTGAGACCAGCCTGGCCAACATGGTGAAACCCTGTCTCTACTAAAAATACAAAAATTAGCCTGTAATTCCAGCTACTTGGGAGGCTGAGACAGGAGAATCTTTTGAACTCAGGAGGCAGAGGTTGCAGTGAGCCGACATCATGCCATTGCACCCCAGCCTGGGCAATAAGAGCGAAACTCCATCTCAAAAAAAAAAGAAGTACTGACGCCTAAGTCCTACCCCCAGAGGTCCTGCCTTAATTAATATGGGGTGTGTTCTAGCCATTGGGATTTTTCCAAGTGTCCCAGGTGATTAAGCTGTACAGCTAAGTTTGGGAAACACTGGTTTTTAAAATGTCTGCCCTAAAAGACTGGATGCTGGCTAGAGGAGAGCAGCAAACTTGGCTCTGAGCCTCTTAGCAGCCAAAGTGAAAAGAAAAAAAACATAATCCATTGCATGATCCACAGTGTTCATGGGATAAAATCAAACCCCAGTTGTTTAGAAACACAGTCAACCCTGAGACAGACAGTAAGAGATTGGCTGGGGGTCCTCATGAAGAAGACATGGAATGAACCAAGCAGCAGCATCTTCAACAGTGTCCCTATAGTATTCAATCAAGGAATATTTATTAAGCACCCACTATGAGGTCAACTCTGTTCCAGATAAACAGACAGACTTAAAACTTGTGGTGTGCGTCCAACATAGCATGTCTGGTAGGTGGTGGAGCTAAGATTCAAAACACAGGACTATCGGACTCAAGTCCATGCTCACTCCATTATCAAGTAGCATGGTACTACCTGGGAGTAAATACAATAAGTTTTGGATGACTTGTTGTTACAATATGCTTTAATATGAGATAACAGCATCATTTCAGCCACTATTCTTAAAACAAATCTTCAAGAAGTTAGAACCACATGATTCCAGCTCTACCTAAACTACAGATGCATTTATCCTTTCTCCCAGCAGAGGTATTCCTACAGGCATACCAGTAAACATAGGACATACAACCCAGGATGTTCATTGTAGCGTTATTTCTAATAGCAAAAGACTAGAAACCATGCAATGGGGTACTGGTTGAATAAACTATGATATATCTATGCTATAGCATAATATACATCTATGAAACATAAAGACAGTCTGGGCAACATGACAAGATCTTGTCTCTACAAAAAAAAAATTTTTTTAATTAGCCAGTCATGGTGGTATACCCCTGTGGTCCCAGATACTCTGGAGGCTGAGGCAGGAGGATCACTTGAGCCCAGGAGGTAGAGGCTGCAGACAGCCATGTTCGCTCACTGTCATGGGTGACAGAATGAGACCCTATCTCAAAAAAAAATAATAATTTTTAAATGTTTAAAGATAAGGAATATCTTTGTGTTCTGACACTATGAATGAAAAAATAAAAAACAAGACAATGTTCAGGACAGTGTATATATAATAGGATGCTTTTTGGGTAAGGAAGGAAGAAAAATAATAATATACATAATAAATTTGCTTTTGTTTGCATAAAAAGCACCAGAAGAAACACTAAGAATCTAAGGACAATGGTCAGGGTAGAGGTAAGCACGATGAATAAGGACAGGACAGAACAGATTCCGAGCACACACATCCTTATATTGTTTAAGTCTTCGAACATGTCAAAGTATTCCCCATTCAAGAAGAGAAAACAAATAATGAAAAAGGGAACTAGATGAGGGCTGAAGTCCCTCAACTAGTAAGTGGTAGAGCTGAAATTTGAACCCAAGTCTATCTGTTCCCAAGTCCATAGTCTTGACACCGTAGTGGTCACCTCTGCCAAAACTTAGGGAAGAAACTCACCAGGTGTTAGCCAGCTTGGGAGGCTGAATTGGCTGCAGAGGGCCCTGCTCCCACTCTCAGATCTCCCCCAAAGGAGTTCAGGATCTAGGGGTTTCAAAGCACCATTGCAATCAGGTATGTTTGTTTGTTTGTTTGTTTTTTAATCTCCATCAAAGAATAGGGCAGCAGTAA
Source organism: Piliocolobus tephrosceles (assembly GCF_002776525.5). NCBI lineage: Eukaryota > Metazoa > Chordata > Mammalia > Primates > Cercopithecidae > Piliocolobus > Piliocolobus tephrosceles. The sequence goes on along the minus strand of NC_045448.1, from coordinate 66,359,819 downwards.
CCAACCAGTCCGGGTGGAAAGCCATGTGCTCTGGGTTCACTCTAACAAAGACAAGTTGGGTACATTTAAATTTACAGCCATTTGTAATCCAAGCATTTAGAACTCATCTGTTTAGGGTGAGTTGTGGGCTATAAACCCTCCTGGTAACAAATAACAATACATGCCAAACACATTATACCTGTCGACCTGGTTTATGGCTGTGTCTTGGTTTATATTAAGGAAAGGGCTGCTTCTGTCAATACAAAGATGCTGTTCTACACTGAAGAAAAATTTCAAACAAAATCTAGAACTTTACAGCCTGTCTGCTCTGATTTGGAATGGTATGTAATTTTTTTACCCTCAGCTTCTTTTCTCAAGTTTGAAAAACTTGGTAGAGCTGCCCCCGAGATGACACAGCTGATCAGAAAGTGTTTATGCAAAATTCCCCCATTGCCCACCATGTTGGAGAAGCAGATTTAGAGACAAAGGGTGGCACCACTGACCTGGACAGTGTAGAAACTCTTCCTAAGTTGTTGGTCCCTACCTGACAGGGGATCTTGCCTAAGCTGAACTGGTCTCCTTTTTCTCTTGGAGGGTAAGAAAGGAAAGATGGATCAATTTCCCTCCTTTCTCTTGAACCCAAGCCAGCCATGCTTGCTTTGCTTCCAAGAAAGTAACACGAACTGCCTGAGGTTTGTGGTTTTTCCAGGTCTGGATGGGGAATAAAGAATTATTCTATAAAAGGGGCCCAGATTGACAATATATTGGATTTTAAATTCAAATACATAGAGCCAGGGTCTATTTGATATAAGATGATTAAATGAGAGACTATTGTCGGCGGTCTTAGATTCCTCCCTTTCTGTCTTCATTCCCCCTTCTCTTCTCTTGGTAACCTAGTAATATCTACGTCAGTCTGACTAGCTTGGGCACCTACTGGGTCCTTAGTCCATGGTGCTAGAAATAAGATGGTAGTGGAAATTAGGGGGAAAAAAATCTAAAAAGATCACTCCAACAAAATACGGTGAACACTACAATAGAGGAGTTCAGACTGTGCTTTGAGAGCATAGATAGGGGGCTCTGGGAAGATCAGGGAAGGCTTCCTAGAGGAGGTGATGTTTGAGCCCAATTTTTAAGGTTATATTAGGAGTTAGCCAAACACTGGCTTCAAGTTCAAGACTCTGCACTTCAAAATGCCACCAGAACCAGCAGCTTTAGCCTATTCTCAGTCTCAAGCAAAACATCCTATCATGTAAATTTACCTGCCATTTTCTCAGAACCATTTCAGAAACCACTGCTGTTTTCAAAGAACTAACTTTGTTTTAGTATTCTTGCATTCAAATGATTTTAGGTAAAGTGTTTCCAACTGTTGGCAGCTACCATACAGCACTTCATTTTCAACAAGTTCTTCACTCCCTTAACCCACCTAGGCTGAAAGTACTTCTGCTAGGAGAACTTAACTAGCATACCTGCATCCCCCATCCCATTATTTGGCCTATCTACCAAATAATATGGTGGAATACATTTAAACAGACCCACGGAAGCCATTAAATATCACTTCTTAAATGGGGTTCTATAAAAGTCAACCTACAGATGTTTGTTTCCTCACCTCACCACGCACCCCCCACCACCATTCCAAAGCGCGCACACACACACACGTCTCCCTTTCAACTTCCCTTTTGATGTCTTTTTGTCCTGATCCATGCCTAAAAAAAAGCCAAAGTACAATGTAGAAGGGGGCAGACCCTAATCTGCAAGCTATGTCCTGCTGTCCCAACTGAGAGCGGCTGGGAACCCCTCACTCTTCACAGCTCTCTAGGCATCATCTGCAGTAGCCCCTGCCCATATAGTAACAAAAGCTGCTATTTTGTGACTGCCTTTGCCGTGTCAGGTGCTGCATTAAGCACCTGGTCTGCATTAGGCCATTTCATTCTTGCAACATCTCTATAACCTCATCGGAGAAACCTAGAAGTAATTCGTTCAAGGGCAAGTTAACAGCAGGTAGGTATGTGACATTTGAATACAGAGTCTGGCTCTTGGACCCATACAGCAGATACATCTTAACCACTTGTCATGATGAAGAATAGAGTCTTCAGGGCCCCAGACCAGAGTATGAATCTCAGCTCTGCCATTTACTTAGGTGAAATGACACTAGGCAAGTTATTCATTCTCTCCAAGCTTCAGCGCCCTCATCTGCAAAACGGGATGAGTAATAGAACCACTTCATATGGTTATGGAGGGATAAATGATGCTGTCTTGCATATATAGAACTTGGCATGGGCCTAGTATTTTGTAGGTGTTCAAACATGTTAGCTATTGCTATTACTACATATTTACAAATCTGTCTATCCCCCCACACACTATCCCCGCATACACCAGGTAGTATGCGCCTGTAATCCCAGCTACTCGGGAGGCTCATTAACCATGTCATCGAGGTCAGGGATCAAGTTTATTAGTATCTTTCTCCCCAGGTGCCCAACTGAATGCCTTGGAAATATTTGTTGAATGGATGTTTCAACAGCACTGGTTTTCTCCACTATTTCAAATGATCAAGCATGGCCCTCCTCTATTTTGACGCACCATATCCTCTCCTTGCTAAATTCTACTCCTTAACATTCAGAAATGAATTATCAAGTATCTAAAGAGATCATTCTCGAATTCTTAAATTAGAAGAGTTGTATGGTATTTTTTTTTTTTTTTCTTGTCTCTAGAAAATGAGTGAAAGTCGGCCTCCCTTCCCTCTCCCAAATCTTCTTGGACTCTCAGAAGGAGAGACCTGGCATTTCAGGAAGGCCTCACTTTCACAAGTAGAGGGATGGAACTTCCAAAATAAACAATACCCAGGTTGGGACAGGGGTGGATTTTCACTTTACAAGGAGATTTCTACTTTCTTGAAATTTCAGTGATCTCTTCAAACTTCACTTTCTCCTAGAGAAGTTCAAGAAAAATTTAGCTCCCCTGAAATACTTCCGGAGTGCATTCCTTTTGTAAAATGAGGCACACTCCTGTTGAACCCAGTTTGTTTCCCACAGCACTTTCTGGGCTCTCAGAAACCCCTGTAACACTGTCCACCACACAACCTATACATGTCTTTGTCCCATCTAAAGAGTGCATTCCTCCTCCTAACCACGCCAAGCACAGTCCCAGCCAACATCAACTACCTGCCACCAAAATCTCCCTTCCACCCCTCCCTGTGACTGGGCCCACTAGGCCATCAGCAAGCATTCTGCTCAGTCAAGTGTGTTAGTTTCCAAGGAATGCTGTAAGAAAGCAACACAAACTAGGTCAGGCACAGTGTCTCATTCCTGTAATCCCAGAACTTTGGGAGACTGAAGTGGGCAGATAATTTGCAGTCAGGAGTTTGAGACCAGCCTGGCCAACATGGCAAAACCTTGTCTCTACTAAAAATACGAAAAATTGGGGAAGGAGCAAGATGGCCGAATAGGAACAGCTCCAGTCTCCAACTCCCAGTGCGAGCGACACAGAAGACCGGTGATTTCTGCATTTTCAACTGAGGTACTGGGGTCATCTCACTAGGGAGTGCCAGACAATCGGTGCTGGTCAGCTGCTGCTGGCCGACCAGCCAGAGCTGAAGCACGGCGAGGCATCGCCTCACCTGGGAAGCGCAAGGGGGAAGGGAATCCCTTTTCCTACCCAGGGGAACTGAGACACACAACACCTGGAAAATCGGATAACTCCCACCCCAATACTGCGCTTTAAGCAAACAGGCACACCAGAAGAATATATCCCACACCTGGCCAGGAGGGTCCCACGCCCACGGAGCCTCCCTCATTGCTAACACAGCAGTCTGCGATCTAACTGCAAGGCAGCAGGGAGGCTGGGGGAGGGGCGCCCGCCATTGCTGAGGCTTAAGTAGGTAAACAAAGCCGCTGGGAGGCTCGAACTGGGTGGAGCTCACAGCAGCTCAAGGAAACCTGCCTGTCTCTGTAGACTCCACCTCTGGGGACAGGGCACAGCTAAATAACAACCAAAAAAAAGCAGCAGCAATCTGTGCAGATGCAAATGATTCTGTCTGACAGCTTTGAAGAGAGCAGTGGATCTCCCAACATGGAGGTTGAGATCTGAGAACGGAAAGACTGCCTGCTCCAGTGGGTCCCTGACCCCTGAGTAGCCTAACTGGGAGACATCCCCCACTAGGGGCAGTCTGACACCCCACACCTCACAGGGTGGAGTACACCCCTGAGAGGAAGCTTCCAAAGCAAGAATCAGACAGGTGCACTCGCTGTTCAGCAATATTCTATCTTCTGCAACCTCTGCTGCTGATACCCAGGCAAACAGGGTCTGGAGTGGACCTCAAGCAATCTCCAACAGACCTACAGCTGAGGGTCCTGACTGTTAGAAGGAAAACTATCAAACAGGAAGGACACCTATACCAAAACCCCATCAGTACGCCACCATCATCAAAGACCAGAGGCAGATAAAACCACAAAGATGGGGAAAAAGCAGGGCAGAAAATCTGGAAATTCAAAAAATAAGAGCGCATCTCCCCCTGCAAAGGAGCGCAGCCCATCGCCAGCAATGGACCAAAGCTGGTCAGAGAATGACTTTGACGAGATGAGAGAAGAAGGCTTCAGTCCATCAAAATTCTCAGAGCTAAAGGAGGAATTATGTACCCAGCATAAAGAAACTAAAAATCTTGAAAAAAGAGTGGAAGAATTGACAGCTAGACTAATTAATGCAGAGAAGGTCATAAACGAAATGACAGAGATGAAAACCATGACACGAGAAATACGTGACAAATGCACAAGCTTCAGTAACCGACTTGATCAACTGGAAGAAAGAGTATCAGCGATTGAGGATCAAATGAATGAAATGAAGCGAGAAGAGAAACCAAAAGAAAAAAGAAGAAAAAGAAATGAACAAAGCCTGCAAGAAGTATGGGAATATGTAAAAAGACCAAATCTACATCTGATTGGGGTGCCTGAAAGTGAGGGGGAAAATGGAACCAAGTTGGAAAACACTCTTCAGGATATCATCCAGGAGAACTTCCCCAACCTAGTAGGGCAGGCCAACATTCAAATTCAGGAAATACAGAGAACACCACAAAGATACTCCTCGAGAAGAGCAACTCCAAGACACATAATTGCCAGATTCACCAAAGTTGAAATGAAGGAAAAAATCTTAAGGGCAGCCAGAGAGAAAGGTCGGGTTACCCACAAAGGAAAGCCCATCAGACTAACAGCAGATCTCTCAGCAGAAACTCTGCAAGCCAGAAGAGAGTGGGGGCCAATATTCAACATTCTTAAAGAAAAGAATTTTAAACCCAGAATTTCATATCCAGCCAAACTAAGTTTCATAAGTGAAGGAGAAATAAAATCCTTTACAGATAAGCAGATGCTTAGAGATTTTGTCACCACCAGGCCTGCCTTACAAGAGACCCTGAAGGAAGCCCTAAACATGGAAAGGATCAACCGGTACCAGCCATTGCAAAAACATGCCAAAATGTAAAGACCATCAAGGCTAGGAAGAAACTGCATCAACTAATGAGCAAAATAACCAGTTAATATCATAATGGCAGGATCAAGTTCACACATAACAATATTAACCTTAAATGTAAATGGACTAAATGGTCCAATTAAAAGACACAGACTGACAAACTGGATAAAGAGTCAAGACCCATCAGTCTGCTGTATTCAGGAGACCCATCTCACATGCAGAGACATACATAGGCTCAAAATAAAGGGATGGAGGAAGATCTACCAAGCAAATGGAGAACAAAAAAAAAGCAGGGGTTGCAATCCTAGTCTCTGATAAAATAGACTTTAAACCATCAAAGATCAAAAGAGACAAAGAAGGCCATTACATAATGGTAAAGGGATCAATTCAACAGGAAGAGCTAACTATCCTAAATATATATGCACCCAATACAGCAGCACCCAGATTCATAAAGCAAGTCCTTAGAGACTTACAAAGAGACTTAGACTCCCATACAATAATAATGGGAGACTTCAACACTCCACTGTCAACATTAGACAGATCAACGAGACAGAAAGTTAATAAGGATATACAGGAATTGAACTCAACTCTGCACCAAGCGGACCTAATAGACATCTATAGAACTCTCCACCCCAAATCAACAGAATATACATTCTTCTCAGCACCACATCACACTTATTCCAAAATTGACCACATAATTGGAAGTAAAGCACTCCTCAGCAAATGTAAAAGAACAGAAAATATAACAAACTGTCTCTCAGACCACAGTGCAATCAAACTAGAACTCAGGACTAAGAAACTCAATCAAAACTGCTCAACTACATGGAAACTGAACAACCTGCTCCTGAATGACAACTGGGTACATAACGAAATGAAGGCAGAAATAAAGATGTTCTTTGAAACCAATGAGAACAAAGATACAACATACCAGAATCTCTGGGACACATTTAAAGCAGTGTGTAGAGGGAAATTTATAACACTAAATGCCCACAAGAGAAAGCAGGAAAGATCTAAAATTGACACCCTAACATCACAATTAAAAGAACTAGAGAGGCAAGAGCAAACACATTCAAAAGCTAGCAGAAGGCAAGAAATAACTAAGATCAGAGCAGAACTGAAGGAGATAGAGACACAAAAAACCCTCCAAAAAATCAATGAATCCAGGAGTTGGTTTTTTGAAAAGATCAACAAAATTGACAGACCACTAGCAAGACTAATAAAGAAGAAAAGACAGAAGAATCAAATAGATGCAATAAAAAATGATAAAGGGGATATCACCACCGACCCCACAGAAATACAAACTACCATCAGAGAATACTATAAACACCTCTACGCAAAT
>NC_045448.1:66348353-66352647 GCF_002776525.5 Piliocolobus tephrosceles | reverse complement strand
GGTACAAGGAGGAGCTGGTACCATTCCTTCTGAAACTATTCCAATCAGTAGAAAAAAAGGGAATCCTCCCTAACTCATTTACAAGGCCAACATCATCCTGATACCAAAGCCTGACAGAGATACAACAAAAAAAGAGAATTTTAGACCAATATCCCTGATGAACATCGATGCAAAAATCCTCAACAAAATACTGGCAAACCCAATCCAGCAGCACATCAAAAAGCTTATCCACCATGATCAAGTGGGCTTCATCCCTGGGATGCAAGGCTGGTTCAACATACACAAATCAATAAACGTAATCCAGCATATAAACAGAACCAAAGACAAAAACCACATGATTATCTCAATAGAGGCAGAAAAGGCCTTTGACAAAATTCAACAGCTCTTCATGCTAAAAACTCTCAATAAATTCGGTATTGATGGAACGTACCTCAAAATAATAAGAGCTATTTATGACAAACCCACAGCCAATATCATACTGAATGGGCAAAAACTGGAAGCATTCCGTTTGAAAACTGGCACAAGACAGGGACGCCCTCTCTCACCACTCCTATTCAACATAGTGTTGGAAGTTCTGGCTAGGGCAATCAGGCAAGAGAAAGAAATAAAGGGTATTCAGTTAGGAAAAGAAGAAGTCAAATTGTCCCTGTTTGCAGACGACATGATTGTATATTTAGACAACCCATTGTCTCAGCCCAGAATCTCCTTAAGCTGATAAGCAACTTCAGTAAAGCCTCAGGATGCAAAAATCAATGTGCAAAAATCACAGGCATTCTTATACACCAGTAATAGACAAACAGAAAGCCAAATCACGAATGAACTCCCATTCACAATAGCTTCAAAGAGAATAAAATACCTAGAGATCCAACTTACAAGGGATGTAAAGGATCTCTTCAAGGAGAACTACAAACCACTGCTCAGTGAAATAAAAGAGGACACAAACAAATGGAGGAACATTCCATGCTCATGGATAGGAAGAATCAATATCGTGAAAATGGTCATACTGCCCAAGGTAATTAATAGATTCAATGCCATCCCCATTAAGCTACCAATGACTTTCTTCACATAATTGGAAAAAACTGCTTTAAAGTTCATGTGGAACCAAAAAAGAGCCCCCATTGCCAAGACAATCCTAAGCCAAAAGAACAAAGCTGGAGGCATCACACTACCTGACTTCAAACTATACTACAAGGCTACAGTAACCAAAACAGCATGGTACTGGTACCAAAACAGAGATCTAGACCAATGGAACAGAACAGAGTCCTCAGAAATAACACCACACATCTATAACCATCTGATCTTTGACAAACCTGACAAAAACAAGAAATGGGAAAGGATTCCCTATTTAATAAATGGTGCTGGGAAAATTGGCTAACCATAAGTAGAAAGCTGAAACTGGATCCTTTCCTTACTCCCTATACAAAAATTAATTCAAGATGGATTAGAGACTTAAATGTTAGACCTAAAACCATAAAAACCCTAGAAGAAAACCTAGGTAATACCATTCAGGACATAGGCATGGGCAAGGACTTCATGTCTAAAACACGAAAAGCAACAGTAAGAAAAGCCAAAATTGACAAATGGGATCTAATTAAACTAAAGAGCTTCTGCACAGCAAAAGAAACTACCATCAGAGTGAACAGGCAACCTACAGAATGGGAGAAAATTTTGCAATCTACTCATCTGACAAAGGGCTAACATCCAGAACCTATAAAGAACTCAATCAAATTTACAAGAAAATAACAAACAACCCCATCAAAAAGTGGGCAAAGGACATGAACAGACACTTCTCAAAAGAAGACATTCATACAGCCAACAGACCCATGAAAAAATGTTCATCATCACTCACCATCAGAGAAATACAAATCAAAACAACAATGAGATACCATCTCACACCAGTTAGAATGGCAACCATTAAAAAATTGGGAAACAACAGGTGCTGGAGAGGATGTGGAGAAATAGGAACACTTTTACAAGTTCAACCATTGTGGAAAACTGTGTGGTGATTCCTCAAGGATCTAGAACTACAAACACCATTTGACCCAGCCATCCCATTACTGGGGATACACCCAAAAGATTATAAGTCATGCTGCTATAAAGACACATGCACACGTATGTTTATTGCGGCACTATTCACAATAGCAAAGACTTGGAATCAACCCAAATGTCCTTCAATGACAGACTGGATTAAGAAAATGTGGCACACATACACCATGGAATACTATGCAGCCATAAAAAAGGATGAGTTCGTGTCCTTTGTAGGGACATGGATGCAGCTGGAAACCATCATTCTCAGCAAACTGTCGCAAGAACAGAAAACCAAACACCGCATGCTCTCACTCATAGGTGGGAACTAAACAATGAGATCACTTGGACACAGGAAGGGGAACATCACACACCGGGTCCTATTGTGGGGAGGGCATAGAGGGGAGTGATAGCATTAGGAGATATACCTAATGTAAATGACGAGTTAGGAAAAGAAGAAGTCAAATTGTCCCTGTTTGCAGATGACATGATTGTATACTTAGAAAACCCCATTGTCTCAGCCCAAAATCTCTTTAAGCTGATAAGCAACTTCAGCAAAGTCTCAGGATACAAAATTAATGTGTAAAAATCACAAGCATTCTTATACACCAGTAACAAACAGAGAGCCAAATCATGAATGAACTTCCATCCACAATTGCTTCAGAGAGAATAAAATACCTAGGAATCCAACTTACAGGGGTTGTAAAGGACCTCTTCCAGGAGAACTACAAACCACTGCTCAGTGAAATAAAAGAGGACACTAACAAATGGAAGAACATACCATGCTCATGGATAGGAAGAATCAATATCGTGAAAATGGCCATACTGCCCGAAGTTATTTATAGATTCAATGCCATCCCCATCAAGCTACCAATGAGTTTCTTCACAGAATTGGAAAAAACTGCTTTAAAGTTCATATGGAACCAAAAAAGAGCCCCCATTGCCAAGACAATCCTAAGTCAAAAGAACAAAGCTGGAGGCATCACACTACCTGACTTCAAACTATACTACAAGGCTACAGTAACCAAAACAGCATGGTACTGGTACCAAAACAAGAGATATAGGCCAATGGAACACAACAGAGTCCTCAGAAATAATACCACACATCTACAGCCATCTGATCTTTGACAAACCTGAGAGAAACAAGAAATGGGGAAAGGACTCCCTATTTAATAAATGATGCTGGGAAAATTGGCTAGCCATAAGTAGAAAGCTGAAACTGGATCCTTTCCTTACTCCTTATACGAAAATTAATTCAAGATTGATTAGAGACTTAAATGTTAGACCTAATACGATAAAAACCCTAGAAGAAAACCTAGGTAGTACCATTCAGGACATAGGCATGGGCAAGGACTTCATGTCTAAAACACCAAAAGCAATGGCAACAAAAGCCAAAATTGACAAATGGGATATGATTAAACTAAAGAGCTTCTGCACAGCAAAAGAAACTACCATCAGAGTGAACAGGCAACCTACAGAATGGGACAAAATTTTTGCAATCTACTCATCTGACAAAGGGCTAATATCCAGAATCTACAAAGAACTCAAACAAATTTACAAGAAAAAAACAAACAACCCCATCCAAAAGTGGGCAAAGGATATGAACAGACATTTCTCAAAAGAAGACATTCATACAGCCAACAGACACATGAAAAAATGCTCATCATCACTCGCCATCAGAGAAATGCAAATCAAAACCACAATGAGATACCATCTCACACCAGTTAGAATGGCAATCATTAAAAAGTCAGGAAACAACAGGTGCTGGAGAGGATGTGGAGAAATAGGAACACTTTTACACTGTTGGTGGGATTGTAAACTAGTTCAACCATTATGGAAAACAGTATGGCGATTCCTCAAGGATCTAGATCTAGATGTACCATATGACCCAGCCATCCCACTACTGGGTATATACCCAAAGGATTATAAATCATGCTGCTATAAAGACACATGCACACGTATGTTTATTGCGGCACTATTCACAATAGCAAAGACTTGGAATCAACCCAAATGTCCATCTGTGACAGACTGGATTAAGAAAATGTGGCACATATACACCATGGAATACTATGCAGCCATAAAAAAGGATGAGTTTGCGTCCTTTGTAGGGACATGGATGCAGCTGGAAACCATCATTCTCAGCAAACTATCACAAGAGCAGCAAACCAAACACCGCATGTTCTCACTCATAGGTGGGAACTGAACAATGAGATCACTTGGACTCGGGAAGGGGAACATCACACACCGGGGCCTATCATAGGGAGGGGGG
>NC_045448.1:66249627-66348253 GCF_002776525.5 Piliocolobus tephrosceles | reverse complement strand
AAAAAAAAAAAAAAAAAAAAAAAAACCCACAAACTAGGTGGCTTAAAATAGCAGAAGTGTATTCTCTCCAAATCCTAAAAGCTAGAAGTTCAAAATCAAGGTGTTGCCTGGGCCATGCCTCCTCTGAAGGCTCTTGGGGATAATCCTCCCTTGCCTCCTCCAGCTTCTAGTGGTTGCCAGCAAACTTTGTCATTCCTTGGCTTATAGATGCTTCACTCCTAGTGCTGCTGCTGTCTCCAAATAGCCTGATTCCTTCTAAGCCTACGTCTGTGGCCTAATGTCCTTCTTCTTATAAGGATATCAGTCATATTGAAGTTAAGGTTCACCCTAATCCAATATGATCTCATCTTAACTTGATTATATCTGCAGTAGCCCTATTTCCAAATAAGGTCACATTTACAGGTTCCAGCATGAATTTGGGGAGGACACTATTTCAACCCAGTGCAAAAAGAGATCAGTATGAGTAAGTAGAGAGACTCAGCATCGACCTATGGGGTATGACACAGAGGGTTTCAGGGTGAAAATCTTTCTCCCCTTCCATAAAGAAATGTGCTATAGCGCCTAAATCCCACCATTAAAGAGACTTCCCTTTGGCTCTCAATGCCTTTTTAGTGCCAAATAAAATAAAAGCAAAACCTGTAATAATCCAAATGCTGTCTGGAGGAATGACATTCATAAATCACTATCATATCATGCTTGAGTGGTCATCAGTCCCTTAATGAGCATGACAGCTAGCAGAAGTGAGGTTGTGTTCGAATGGAGCCTGAAATCTGTGACTAGAATGAAGCAGGTAGCATGGGAAACCTAGGTAATAAGGTACCACAGGTAGACATGCCTTAGTGCCCGCTTTGGTAACCTACCATATCCCAGGGAGCCCAGAGCCAGACCAGGCACTAGGAGGGGGCAGGAGGGAGCAGAGTGCATGTGTACTCCAGTTCATATTTATTGAGCACCTACTGTATGCCAGGGACCATGCTTGGTGCTTCCACACACATTATCTCTTTATAGCAACCTCGTGATGAAAAACATACCATCTCTCAATTCACAGATGAGAAAATTAAGCCCCAGGGGAGTTACGTGGCTTGGAAAAGGTTGGGAAATGAGCAGTAATTACCAAGTTCAAGTTCAGATACTGACATGTTTTCCCACGTCACAGAGAAGAGGCAACAGAATCCAAGGTTTCCAGTCCCACTTCTGCTGGAAGCCAGTCCAGCCTGAAGCTCTCTTGCTATACATTCGGGTTCGCTCTTCTTAACTTCTGGTTTTAAATCTGCAGCCATTTTCTACTGCATTTCCAATGTGCCTCTGTATGTATCTTGGAGAGAGGAAAAAAGAGAATATATGGGTCAATATAAGCAGACTCTTAAAAGCGTATACTTTATCATTGTAATAATCATAATATATTTTACTTTACAGCCACTCATAACTGAAGCCTCTGGGCACCCTAACAAAAACAGCTAAAAGAGAAAAAGAAATTATATTAAACAAAGGAAATACGACTATAAAACCCCAATAGCCAGGGAACTAAATGAACAACATAAAACCTCCAAACAACAAAACTACAGTGAAACCAAGAGGGGGAAAAAACCTTTTCACGAGCTTTACCCTGAAGAATTCTATGCTGTGAGATCACATCTGTTTAAAGCACCATAATTTATCGATATGACATCAAACCAGGAACCAGCCATTGTAAACCTTTCCCGCAGAAACTCTCAGAAAACTAACCAGGTGGTCGGTGGGGGGGGTCTATAGCACATAGCTGGGGCAACAATGGCTTTAAAATTTTATGTTCAAATACATCTATGTGAAGTTCCAAATCTTGGTACTGAGATGCAAAAATGAGTTCATTCCATGGGTAAACAGAATTTACAAACAGGGCTTTTTTAACAATATTCTTTTTTTCTGAGATAGTCCATCCATGAGTACTCGCTGACGACTTCTCAAACTGCTGCTAAATGGATCATTTTCAAGAACGGGTCCTCTTTAGAACTAGCCACTGAGTCTCAAATACTGTGAAAGGTTTTGGGGAGGATAAAAGCTCTTTCATTTAGAAAGTAGCTGAGTTACTCAGCCTATCCTCCCATTCTGATGTTACAGCCATTTCACAAACAGAAATTCCTGTTGACCCACAATACCACCATAAACCTTTGTTTAGGAACCACTGTGACTGCCATATTCATGTTTGTGAGGGCAACATTTCCCCCAAGCAATTGCTCCCCACATCCCTCCTACATGCTTTCCTGTTAAATATAGGAAGCAGACCCTGCTGGAGAAAAAAATCTTTAAAAGATTTGTAAGGTTACAACAGCACAAGCGTTTAAACTACCTGGTTAGCAAAATTAAATAAAATATTTAAAATGCTGAAAGACAACTCCTGCCTGTATGTAAAATGTTGTTCAAAATGTTCATCCTCAAGTACTTTCTAGATCAGTATAGATCTGGCCCCAGGAATTAGGACACTCGTGGCAGAAACGTGAACCTCAAGCCCAATGTAGCTTCAAGAGTAAAGCAGGCGAGAAAATAGTGCAGAGAGGAGAAAGAAGGCAGTATGGCAAGGAAACCTGATGATATGGGGGGAGCCAGGCATGCAGGAAAGTCAGCCCAGCCTGGGCTCTCACCCATGCTCTAATGCTTAGTAGCTAGAACACCTTGGATCAGTCACTTAACCTTCCTGGCCCCTGTTTTATCGTCTCTGAAATGAAGAGAAAGTGCTAAGCAAACTCTGCTCTTTTTATTTTATGGAAGCCCATGCAGTTCTTCAGAGGAATGACCATCTCTCCATAGAACGACATGGCCAGCTCCCAGACACAGCATGTAGTTAAAAGAGCAAGCCATGGAATGACACACACTGGGTAATACCATTCACATTTGGGACAAAGAACCCACCCCGACAACTCTGGATGATGCCCCTGGCTGTATGTGTAAGGGTACACAAAACTGTAGACCGAGGCACACAAGCCAAGGCACAAGGGTGGACTCTTCTGGAAGCAGGTTTAAACTAGGTCAGGGCAAGTGAAGAGAATATATTTATATATATGTATATATTGCTTATGCAAGAAAGAAGAAAACTTTTATGTGGTCAGTAAAAACATCATCTAGCTTGTTTCAGGAATAAATATAGTAATTCTAGAAAAGTCTCTGCAGTCAATAAATGAGAGCTGGGGTTACAATGAGGCCAAAACTTGGAGAACCCCTGGGTTCAGGATGATGTAAATATGCTACCTTACTAAGCTGGGCTCAAAACCTACTTGAAATGGACCTTGTAAAGCATGATATGAAAAATGGAGTTGCAGCTGAGACTGGGGGAGCCCCGGGTGGGAGGAAAGCCTGGGGGGTCCCCTCTGTCCCAGTATGTCAATCAGAGGGCCTCTTGCTGAGCCATCCACTAGGTACCTGCCAGGCATGGGACACACACTCTCAAGCCAGTTACTGGGAGCACTAATATGATTGATGGTACCTCTACCCCACCCCCATGTTGACCAAGGCACAGAACTTTTGGTTCTTCTCACTTGGAAGTGCCCAGGTGGAGACATGTTGATCCGGAAGAGTTCAGAGCCAGGACCCAGACTTCCCATTGCCCTCTTCATTTTGATGAGCTCTGTAGCATTGCTCAATTTAAGCAAAAAGAACTTCCATGGGCCTGCCTGGAAATACCACAAAGACATTTCTTTTTTATACACCAGAGGTAAAGGTATCACTAGCACACAAGCAGGAGAAAATGAAATGACCTCTGGCAGTCTGCGATTGTCTAGTGCTCAAAATGCCCCTCCTTACTTTAGATATAGACTGGGAGTCAAAGCAAATTTGTATTTAAAATTAGGTTAACCGTTTTATTTAGATGGGCCAATCACAGCAGGAAGACTACAGAAGATGACTGGGGACATCACCTGGAATCTGCACCAAAATGATTATGTTTTCCTCAATGAGCAACTTGAAAAATATACATTCAACCACATAAATAAAGTAGACATTAATCCAGAATCCATGCTTCATTTCTAGCAAAGGCTATCAAGCTCTGAAATACAAGAATATCAGGAGGAGAGGCAAATTTCCCCTCCTTTGTTCATTCCATTTTGCATAAGTCAAATCCCAGATAAAGCCTCCTGCTGGGAGGAGGTGCAAATAGGTGGGCAGAGAGGCTGATGGCCTGTGTGGCTATGAGCTTACCTGCTCCAGAAGTCAGACTCCACCCACAAAGCTTATTTTAAAAGAAAAAAAGGTAGGTTTTAACCAACTTAAGTATCAGTTCGCTTGCGGGGGAGGGGGATTATGTTGCAATTTTTTTCCATTTTGCCTGTATAATAAAACAGTCCCTGTTCAATCTGGTGCACATCCTTTTAAAAAGTTTGAGTTCAATGTATGGGTATGTGGGTGGCGGGTGGTGGGGGTGTTAAATCAACTTTGGGTTTAGCAAATTAATACAGGTTTGCCTGATTCTGGTGTATGATCAGTTCCAGATCTGTTTTTAGGCACTAAGCTACTGCAGGATTATTATTTTTTGAATTTGTATTCCTTCTTAATCCCCTAATCCTTTCCGGAGAAATGTCCAGATTGTCAGGCCAACACATGAAAAAAACCTCAGTGAAGCAGCAAGAAAAAAATATAAAACAATAGGTAAATAACCATGGGATATATTGTTCAGCTTTTGTTGAGCTTGAAATGTGCCAAGTTGGAAATAGGAGAGAGAGGTTTGTGATATTCCACTGGAACATATTGTCACTGTTATAACCAGCCCACGTTCACCGGAGCTGCCAATTATTCCCCAGCCACCATTTTTTTCCTTTAGATTGATCTCCTGCTTGAGGCTGTTTCACACCCATGACTCTGAAGCTTCCCTAGTGGCATGTTGGCTAATTAAGAGCAAAATCCATCTCTTGATGAAATAATGCTGCCACTGAAAAGGAATTCTACATTTTTTTTTTTAATTCTTAATCAGGCTGGAAGGAGTAGTATTCTAACACTTGTATTAAGCATAGGAAAAAAGGTCTATAGCTAGCAATTAGCAATGATGAAAAGGACAGCGATTTAAAGCATGTTGCAGTGACATTTTTATCAAATTAAATGAGTTTGCTAGGCCCACCAGCTGCATATGCTTATTGTCATTTACTGTTTGGACAGCAACACATCAGCCACTGAGTATCAGGAGGTGCCGAATTTAATAAGTCATTTTGACACTGGTGTGAAACGAACAGATCAGCATTCTGAGGAATGTGTTCACACTCTGAACAGACAGGCAGACATTCTAAGCATGTGAGGTGACACCAATCAACAGGAAGAAATGATGAAAGCCAGGCTAGGGAGCAGGCAATGGTGGTAGTGGCGACAGCGGCAGGCGCGGAAACACACCACTGAGAAAAGAAAAAGATTCGCACATGCACACACCGAACCTACCGTTTCCTGGTTTAGCTACACAGAGCAGCTGAAGGGGCAAAGACTTTTCAGAAACACTGGGACATGTATCCATTCTAGATCCCGGACGTTTTCATGTATAATTTAAAAACCTACCCAGTTTTCTTAAAACCACCACTAAGAGAAGCTGATAAATCTTCAGATTCTGTTGTTGTTTTTGCTCCCTCATGTTTGAAATATGGCAAAAGAAACCAACAAAAAAAATTCTCTGCATGCTGGGAAAACAAATTTTCGTTTACCCTTTCTACCTAATAAATTTGCCCTAAACTGATTGCCTAGCTAGGATAAGAGGAGCTGGTATTACTTGGTTTTGATTTACAGTGAGGGAGGGTATATGTTGCTTTCAAAACTCTTGCTTGGAACATGAGATGTGGAATGACATTCTGATAATCCCAGAAGCTATTTATGTCAAGGGTGAGATCTGATACCAATGTCTTAACCATGTACCTGGCATCAAAGTTAAAACACACCAGATAGTCGATTGCCAATTACCTCTTAAAACCTGCAGGTGTAATTTACAGCCTAACAAAGGTGACTAGTAATTAGTTCATGGCTTCAGAAGTTTCTAATGCCACCTAGTGGAAACGGTAAATCTGATCACTTCTGCATCAAAGGAGAGCCTCAAATTCCAGATAATATGTCACTACGTTGCTTCATATTGAGAAAAACTTTGTGCCAGAGTCCAATCTCAAATGTATCTCAAAAAAAATTGCTACAGTGCTCTCATAAAACTAGAATACATTGCCTTGGGAAATAAGACTTGCCCAGAATACTCTTGGATGCCTGCCCACTGCAAATGAAATCATTATTAGCACCAGGCCACCAATGCCATGCCCGTAAGATCATTTTCTTCATCACTCTTCTCTTTCTTGTCTTCCAGACTCTAGAATCCAGAGATAGGTTCTTTGGTCAATTTTTAAAAATCATTTTGCAAGTCTAGTGGGTTCCATAAAACCTGAAATATCTTTTGAAGTAAATTTTGCACTGATTTTAATCTAGAAAGTAGTTAAGAAAAACTAAATACATGTTGATCGTTTAATACTGGAAGCTACTTAACTTTCAGCAGAATGTTCATAGATTTTCCTCCAGTGAAATTCTGTAGTGATAATCTGAACAAGGACAGCATTGGAGACTTTCTGCCTCCTTTCAAGATGGTCACCAAGCAGCTTTAGCCATGGAGCTATGGCATGAGAATCAAATGGTGCCTCGCATAATTGCAAACACAAAAATATTCCACATTTTATTTTGCATAGGAAGATGGGCAGGTGAACAGTCTCTGTTCACCTTTGTATATGTCACTCTCCTCTGTATCTACACTCAAAGGCAGTCCTCACTAGGAGCATGGTTATGGGAAGAGAAATTACTGTGCAGGGAATCTGGAACTGAGTTCAAGTGCAAATTAATGTGAAACTCAGAGCTACTCATTTCGCCTCTCCCCACTCAGTTTCCTTATATCCATCAAATAAGGAAGTTAAATACAATCTCAACTCAGAAGTCTTTTCTTCTCTAAAACCCTGTGGTTTAGAATTTCAAGTCCAAAATTCAGATCTTCTGTTTCATTGTAATACTTGTATTTAAAAGTACTAACTTCATTGTAGTTATTTCACTTAAAATAATAATGTTTATTAAAATGAGCTTTATTATTTATTTTATTTATATTATGTTATCTTTATTATAATTATTCGTGTTAAAATTATTGTATTAGCCCACTGTTTGGACTGCCATTGATTTTTAAAGCAATTTATTGGCAAGAGGAGAGGGCTACAGTTTTTTGGTTTTTTTAGATGGAGTTTTGCTGTTGTCACCCAGGCTGGAGTGCAATGGCACAATCTCGGCTCACTGCAACCTTTGCCTCCCGGGCTCAAGCAATTCTCCTGCCTCAGCTTCCCTAGTAGCTGAGATTACAGGTGCCTGCCACCATGCCCAGTTAATTTTTGTATTTTTAGTAGAGACGGGGTTTCACTATGTTGGCCAGGCTGGTCTCGAATCCTGACCGCAGGCAATCCACCCACCTCAGTCTCCCGAAGTGCTGGGATTACAGGCGTGAGCCACCGTGCCCGGCTGGAGTTTTAAAGAGTTAAAAATAGAAAATATGGTATACCTTTCCTATATATGCCCAATTAGCATTGCTATGTTAGATAAAATATATTTTATTTTAGTATATTTGTAAAATAAAGAACTTTTTCAATTGGAAAGAAATATATAGTCTTGCCACACATAAAGTCTTTAAAAAAAAAAAAAAGGAAAATAAATCATTTGTAGCTCTAACATCCAAAGACTTGTCTTGTTCATTTAACACAACAGTTTACCCCCTCAATCTTCTCCTCATGTGTAATATTCACAAAATTTTATCATACGGCATAGGTAAAATTGTACATGCTGATTTTCATAATAGCGTTCATTTTTGTGACAAGAAATATACAGTTTATTATAAATATACAAATACACAAAGAAATTAAAATCACCCAGAATCTCATGACTCAGATATCCTCATTTACTATTTTATTTCTTTAAACTTTTTTTCTATGCATAATTTAACATGGTTAAGATTATATTACATATTCTGATTTTAAGTACAATTAACCCAAGAAGAGTCATTCACAATTTCTAGTCGGAAGATGTTATAAAGAGGTTTTAATCACAGATTATATCTGCCACTGGTAGGTTATTCATTTTTCATAATTACAAAAAACCCTGTATACTCAGGTCATTCAAAAAGAGTTCTAAGAAGCATAAAATTATTACTCAAGTTCTTTGTCAATGCAATTTTTTTGTATTGCTGAATAAAAATCAGTTTCAATGGAGGGATAAAAAAAATACTTTCTGCGTTTAGTAATTCTGCAAACACAATGCCCTGTCATTTAAATATTGCAGGCCCTTTTTTTGTACTAGAAAAGAAGTAGGTTGCATTGTTTTAAGTAGAAGGTGATTCCATCTGACCCATGAGGTAAGGAATATTACCCAAAAAAAAGTATTTCCTGATTCTGAAAAAATAGCAAAACCCAACAATAACGACTAATGGAAAATAGCAAAAACCAACAACAACAACTAATGGAAGGGTTATAGACCCTAGCTTTTTTTGCCCCTGGGTTATAAATCCACTTAAAAATACCTAATATAATTAGATTTTTTATTATAGAATCTAAACAGAATAAAAAGCTGTTTGTAAATCTTTTTACATAATGATTTCCAAGTCCTTAATCCTTCAATTGGCTGGAGTAAAACTTTGAGTAATTTTTCCAGTTGTGTACAGCTTGGTATATTGCAGAATTTTTAATATTGTCTTCACAAATTAATGCAATTCTTGGGTTGTGACATCCCCAATTCTTAACCTTCAAAACTCTGTAGGTGGGCATCAGCTTCTTTAGTTCTCTAGGGGGAACTCTGAGGCCAGCCTGATTTTTATTCCTTTGTAGACTAATTTTGAACCCAGATGCTGAAAGAGCTTTCTTTAGCCTCATAATTCAAAAGACACAGGAGGAGTCTAAGGGTAGACCTCTTTTCTTGGACCATATCAGGACCTCTGTGAGTCCTTTCCATCTACATTCAAGACTTTCTTTGCCTCAGGAAACTTTCTGCTTATTACATCTCTGATGGCCCCTTTTGTGCAACATGGAGCGTGAGCTCTTCCTCAACAGCACCAATGGTCATGTTCGCTCTTCTCATTCCTCTGGCCTCCATCTCTACCCTACCCCACATCGTTTTAATCTTTACCTTATTTCCTTCCATATCCGAGAAAAGTTTTATTTTGTAGTATCTGTGCACTACCCTGCATAACTTCATTACAAATTTCTAACCTCCAACTCATTTCTAACTTCCTTACACTCCATTATTTCATATTTTTTAATTCATTCTACATTGTTTTGTTTTCACGTCAACACTACTGCCTTTTTTTAGGTAGTACAAATGTAAACATCCCTAATTGAAAAGATGTGCTTATTTCCCCCAACTTTTCCTTTATAAAAAGAAAAATTTGATCCAAGCATGGTGGTTCAAACCTGTAATCCCAGCATTTTGGGAGGCAGAGGCAGGAGGATTGCTTGAGCTCAGGAGTTCAAAACCAGCCTGAGTAACAAAGGAAGACCCTGTCTGTATATTAAAAAATAATAATAATAATAAATAGTATGTAGAAAGAGTCTTCATCCACACATAACAGATGTTAATAGTTTATCATATTTGATTCTGATCTTTCTTAGACACATAAAATATCACAGATGAAGTTCAAGCCTCTATAATTCTCCAGTGTATTTGTTTTCATGCTGCTGATAAAGACATACCCACGGCTGGGCAATTCACAAAAGAAAGAGGTTTATTGGACTTACACTTCCACATGGCTGGAGAGACCTCACAATCATGGCAGAAGGTGAAAGGCACATCTCACATGATGGCAGACAAGAGAAGGGAGCTTATTCAGGGGAATTCTCCTTTATAAAACCATCAGATCTCGTGAGACATATTCAATTTCATGAGAATAATACGGAAAAGTCCCACCCCCATAATTCAATCACCTCCCATTGGGTTCCTCCCACAACACGTGGAAATTGTGGGAGTTACAATTCAAGATGAGATTTGGGTGGGGACATACCCAAACCATATCACCCAGATATAATTATTTTGAGGTCATTGTGTATCTAGTCATAGTTTCATATTTTTACTACTTATACATGGATTTATAAATAAATAACAGTGGGCTGTTTATTAAATTTCTATACGCAGTATCATATTGAACACAGTATCATTTTACCACTTTTGTTTTCTCTCAATATTATGTTCTGTGGAGAGGCCACATTTAGATGTTCCAGCTGACAGCCCCAGCTGAGGCATCACCCTACAGCCAGACTCCACCACCAGACATAAGAGTGCATGAGTCTCTTATACAATCCCACCCCTAGTCCTTGAGCTGCTCCAGCTGATGCCAACTAGAGCAGAAACAAGCTGTACACATGAATTTCTGCCCAAATTGCAGATTTGCAGGCAAAGTAAGTGATGCCATAGTTTTAAGCTATTAAGTTTTACGGGTAATTTGTTATACAGCCAAAGCAATGTGAATGGCTTCTTCCTGTTCCCTGTCCTGGTTCTTCCACTTCCTTACCTGTTCTCCTGAGAGCACTGTCTTGATAAATTATTTGCATACGAATTCAAGAGACCCAGGCAGAGTTATGGGATAGTCCACACGAACAGACAAATTCACAACTTCTCTTAAAAGCTCTGTTTTCATTAAAACTGTATTCTTCTGCAAATCAAAGCCACAATGAGATACCATCTCACATCAGTTAGAATGGCGATCATTAAAAAGTCAGGAAACAGCAGGTGCTGGAGAGGATGTGGAGAAATAGGAACACTTTTACACTGTTGGTGGGACTGTAAACTAGTTCAACCATTGTGGAATACGGTGTGGCAATTCCTCAAGGATCTAGAACTAGAAATACCATTTGACCCAGCCATCCCATTACTGGGCATCTACCCAAAGGATTATAAATCATGCTGCTATAAAGACACATGCACACATATGTTTATTGCAGCACTATTCACAATAGCAAAGACTTGGAACCAACCCAAATGTCTATCAATGACAGACTGGATTAAGAAAATGTGGCACATATGCATAAGGAATACTATGCAGCCATAAAAAAGGATGAGTTAATGTCCTTTGTAGGGACATGAATGAAGCTGGAAATCATCATTCTGAGCAAACTACTGCAAGGACAGAAAACCAAACACCGCATGTTCTCACTCAAGTGGGAACTGAAACATAAGAACACTTGGACACAGGGTGGGGAACATCACACACCAGGGCTTGTCATGGAGTGGGGGAAGGGGAAGGGATAGCATTAGGAGATATACCTAATGTAAATGACAAGTTAATGGATGCAGCACACCAACATGGCACATGTACACATATGTAACAAACCTGCATGTTGTGCACATGTACCCTAGAACTTAAAGTATAATAATAAATTTTTTAAAGATCTTCATAAAAATAAATAAATAAATAAATAACTCTTCTTCTGTGGTATCAGTCATTGGGCAAAATAAGCAATTGAACTAAAACTAAAAGGTGGCAAGAAGGAAGAAATATGCTCTCTGAATTCTCCTCTGAGTAAACACATTAAAGGAGGAGTCAGAGAACCAAGAAGCACCCAGAATCACTGTTAATAACAGAATTGTTTTGTAGAGAGTCCCATCTTGTAAAGGCAGTGCTTAAAACTTTCACCTTAATAATCCTGAAAGAATCCCTAGGAGATTTTTCATCTCCCTGTCTCTGGTGGGAAAAAAAAAGAGCAAATCCCATTGCCCTCCTAATGTTTGCTCTCTAGAGAAATCACTGGGGTTCCTGTGAACAGGTGCCCTGCCAAACAGCCGGATACCAAGAGCAGGGAGGAGAGTGAGTATTAGTTCTGAGTCTCTAGTTCCACCCCTTCGAGGAAGAGCCTCTGCCAACAAATAGTTTATGGGGCAACAGAATTTCATTTGGTGATGAGTGTTGCTCCCCATAGTGATCTGAGCATTTCTTAGAAAATGACCTTCTCTTTACCCCTGGTGCTTGACTCTAGTCCAGTGACCTCAAGATAGCAACAAACAGCTGATATACTTTATGGCAGGTATTTCACATACTAGGTCTTTGGAATGGGTATCTCCTTCTGAAGTCTATTCTGCAGCCATTCCAGCATGGTGCATATTTCCAAGTGATTTTGACCTTGGCTAGCTCCAGTTTTAGAGTTCCTCTCAATGGTATCACTATCCAAGACTGCAAGTTCATAGATAAACGAACATCCTACGGCAACAGTCACATAATTACAGGCTTCTTTTAGTCTTCTATCAGGTCCCTTGGAAATAATTCAAAAATAATGAGCATACTTGGAGCACTGTGAAATAAGCCTTAGAGAATTTTCTAGGATGGGATGTATTTAAATTATTCTCCATCTTGGTGCTTTATTTGCATTACAAAATTCCTCCCACCTCCACCACGGAGGGCAGTTTGTCTTTCCCAGGCTTTATGTGTCCCCAACCATCTGGAAAATGAAGCTAACCTAGGAGACACTGGAGCCCTTCACAAAAGGCTGCTCTATTTCCCTCCTAAACTCACCTTGGCCACTGTCTCATGCCCAGGAGAAAGCCTTACACTGACAGTCTGTCAAGAAGCTGAGCCTCTCCTGGTGTTCTTCCAATAGCAGTGTAACAGCACCCGTGGAAAACAAGGTCTCAGGTCATCACCAGGGTTGCAAACTCCTGTGGCTCAGGAAAGTCCACCTGTCCTGTGCCTTCAATATCAAGAAAGAGAAGAAAATATTTGTATCACATGCAGTTATGAGGTCCTCTGAAGCAGATTCCAGAAAGCTTTATGGAAGGTCACTCCCAGAATGGCAACCACTTCATTTGGCCCATCCCCATAAGATACCTTTAAATTCTAGCAAACCTGAAGATGTCTTTAGAGCTTTGGCATTTGGCTTTTCGTTTGTTTTTATTTTAACCTTTTTTTTTAACCTTTGCCTATGTTTCCCAGGATCAGTTAATTTAATCTGCAATAAACTGAAGTACCATAAAATTCATGGCAGAGTTCAGCCTTAGGGGTCAAGCAACCTAGATTTCAAACCCCAGCTGGTTCTGTATCTTAATTTCTATTTTTGTGACCTTGGAGAAGTTATGTCAACTCTCTAAACTTCCATTTTCTTTTCTCAAAAAAAAAAAAAAGTATAATTCTCTATAGAGTAATTGTGAACATTTCAGGGAAATACTGCTTGTAAAATACTAAGTTTAACACCTGACACCATGTATGGATTCAGCTAATATTATCTATGTGAATACAAATCCTATGAAACTCCATTTCATCCACTGATGCTCTGTCTGGAATATTCAGGACCAGGACTCTTCTATAAACAAGGGGGATAATCTTGTAGCATGTGGTGAAACCACATTTCAAAGGCACTGAAGTAGGTATTAGACACACACACACACACACACACACAAATAGAATAATCTGGATGATCTCTTGCAAGCACTAAACCTAAAAGAGAATAGGCTCCAGGCCAACACACATTTTCTGCAAAATTGAAGATCCACCCCACAATATGTGCTATGCTCTTTAGACCTGGAAGCTTCTTTATGCTAGAGACCTCATTTGGGGACTCTTATGCAAATGGGATGGACAGGGTTTTGAATTGTATTATTAGTTGTTGGGGATTCTTTCTGCAAAGTTGTCCAGAAATACAGAGATTTTTTTTTATTATGAAAAACCTCAAAGATACGCAAAAGTAGACAAAATAGTATAACAAACCCCTATGTTCTCTTTATTCAGATTCTACAACTATCAATTCATGGACAATTTTGTTTCACCTAGACCCCCACCCACTCTCCCGAATCCTATTATTTCAAAGCCCATCCCCAAAATTATTTCATTTCATCCATCAATATTTTCTATGTGTTTCTAAAAGGACTCACATTTGCAAGATCTAACTATATATCACTATCACACTTAAAAGCTTAATATCAATTCTTTAATATCAAATGTCCAGCTAATGTTTAAATTTCTAATTTGTCTAATAAATGCCATACTACTTTAACCGTGTATTTGTTTCAATAAGAATCCAAATAATGCCTATACATTTCAACTGATTTATTTCTTTTCTGTCTTTTTTCCATCTAT
The DNA here is from genome assembly GCF_002776525.5 of Piliocolobus tephrosceles. Lineage (NCBI taxonomy): Eukaryota > Metazoa > Chordata > Mammalia > Primates > Cercopithecidae > Piliocolobus > Piliocolobus tephrosceles. The sequence continues at coordinate 66,334,200 of NC_045448.1, read as the reverse complement.
AGATCTTCCTCAATATTTTCCCTTGCAATTTATTTGTTAAAGAAACCAAACTGTTCTGAGTATCCCAGAGTCTGGATTTTCCAAAAAGCCTGCTAAAGGGTTAACTTTTCACAGTTAACCTCTAAACAGGAGGCGGGATAGAGAAGCTGAAGAAGCTATTAATCTGCTAGTGAGAACATTTTTATACTTTTCCTAAAGGCTGCTGATGCAATCGACAAGATCACTGTCATGTCAGTTGCAGGCTGCAGTGAGGAAGCCCAAGATTTGTTATGCCCCCAGGTCTTCCCCTATGTTCCTTCTAATGGAGACATCACAGGCACAAGTGCTCTGTGTACCTCATTATCACACACTGTTTTTCTTGAGACCCTGCTCCCTTCTCTCTTCCTGACATAGGCATGGGTCTGTGCAGTGGAACTAAGGGGATGAAGATGCGGGTTTAGCAGCAAAAGGCAACAGGTGGGAGAATGAAAGGGTGAAGAAATAGATAGATGAAGCCAAAAGCAGGGGAGTCCAGGATTATGGATGGATAGGATGAACAGACAGGGTGTGACAGGGGTGTCACAGCGAAGGTGGTAGCTCTGCCGTGATCACTGAGTCTCATGCCTGGTGATAAGGAATTAGGCCACTTGGGCTGGGAATACATATGACCTTTTCCTCTGCCGTGAACACAACCTCTGCTACCTCAAACTAAAATTCTGTAAACAACTCAGCCATTGTAGGAGATGCATTATGACTTGAGTTGTTATGACAGATCAGATCTGGTTGCGCAGTTATGGCAGTCCATGCTAGGAAAGCTGTTAGCCTGATGGCTACTTTATTCTTCCCACACGGGAACCCTGCAGTGAGAACTGTTCCCCTTTTATATACAATAGTAAGAGTCTAGAGCCTTCCCCTATGCTATAAAGGATCACATAAAAACAGCAATACCTTGCTGACAGAGAAATAATATAAAGCAGAGGTATATTTTCATAAAATAAAATGTTGATGCAATTCATGGACATTGAAGGTATACAGTCAGCCCTCCATATTCATGAGTTCTGCATCTGTGCATTCAACCAATCAAGGCTCAAAAAAATTCAAGAAAAATTATTGTTTAAAATACAAACTGTAAAATAATATAGTATAATAGCTATTTACACAGCATTTACATTATACTAGGTATTCTAAATAACCTAGAGATGATTTAAAGTAAACAGGAAGATGTTCGTACATAGGCTACATGCAAATACTATGCCATTTTATGTAGGGGAGTTAAGCACATACAGATTTTGGTATCTGCAGGGATCCTGGGACCAATTGCCCAAGGATACTGAGGAACAATCATCCTGTGTCTTCTCCTTTTTATTTTCTTTTGTTCTCATAAGCTTTGAAAATTAACAAATTTTTTTTCTCATGTATAAATCCCTCATGAGAAAAAAAAAATCCCTTCATGACACTAAACCCCTTCATGAGAAAAAAAAAAAAAAATGATGATCTCCACTTCTGGCAATGGTGGCAATGCTTGTTAAATGCTCACTTTCCCACTGAAAACAACTAGAACACCTGGACAAGATACTTTTTAAAATGCATTTGTTGGCTTCAGAGACCTACCAAGCTGAGGAAGACTTGAGGAGCCACATTCCTGGAGAGAAAACTGCAGAGAATTGAGTCCAATATTCATCACTGCTTTTGCCCTCTTGGTGTTCACAGGTTTCAAAGCAATAGCTAAAAGGTTGAAAGCCTGAGCAGAAAGTGGCAGCTGAAAGACTAGACAGAGCATTGACAGTCTCAGGTGGGGAGGTAAGCAAAAATTGGAGTTCCGAGATCACCAAAGAGAAGGTGCCCTGGTAACCACATTATGCTTTCAGTTGGGACTCCCACTGGCTACACCCTAGGCATAATGTTGAACAAAAATTAATCTGACCTCAAAATCTGAAGCCTACCTTCAAATCATCTCAATCCCAGGTCTGATCAAGGTGATCTGTCCCTGGGTTAACTTCATGCCAGACACAAAATGGGTCCTCTGGAAAAATGTAACATCATATGGAACTTCAAATTAGCTCTACAGCTCTTATATGCATGTCTAAGCTTGCTGGGAGACGAGATCAAATAACCAAAAACCAACAGAAAAGAATAGACATAGAAACAGACTAACACAAAATCAAGACATTTGAGTTTCACAGATTATAAAGAAAGCAATTGAGATTAACTTGTTCAAGATACTATATGATGAAATGGAAAATATCAAACTACAAACTTTTTTAAAAGGATCAAGTATAAATGCTAGAACAGAAAAATACAACAAATAGAACAAAAAATACAACAAAAATACAAAATACAACAATTAAAAATTCAAGAGTGGGGCTTAGCAGCAGTTAAAAAGATAATGGTTATATGGAAGATAGGCCAGAAGAAAATAGCCAGGCTGTGGGAAATCCAAATCTTAAAAAACACAGTAAAATTTTGAAGGTCAAAGAAAAAGAGAAAATCCTAAAAGCAGATGGGACAGCGGTGGAGGGACACATTACCTTTAATAGAGTGACAATAAGACTGACAGCTGAATTCCCAACAGAAATAACTGAAGCTTGCTGGACATGTCCCCAGATGACATTGGTGACCAATTCTTACTTTCTTTTTTCCCTTACAATTCTCTAGAATAACTATAGAATATGCTGGGAATGCAACGGCCTGAGATAAGGAAGAACTAGCCAGAACATCCTGGGCTCTGTTCCAGTCCCTCCTGGAACAAGATCTCCTACAACACTTTAGCACAGTGAGTCCAGTCTCCTCTGGTATAAAACCCAAAGTGGAACACATTTTCAGGGACCCTCAGCTGTGGTGAAAAGTGGGATAAATGCATAGGAGACTCCATCCTCCCTGGGCAGCTTTCCTGAGCCTTAGGGAACCAGCTCATCATGAATCCTAGGTTTCTATTGTCCTCTGCTGCCTATCTATGAGTAAAAAGGTTGCTTCACTTAATTTCTTGTGTTACCAGATTAATGCAAGTGAATTGAAACTAGTGCAGTGTTTAGAGTCCTTCCTTGAGATTGAAACCAGTACATAGTGAACATGCTTCACAAAGCCAGGAGACAATGGAATGATGCTTGCAAACTGCTGAAAAAAAGAACAGCTGAGCTTCCACTTCCAATATGGTAAAGTAGCTGCTACCATACCCAGATTTCCCACATATCACAACTATAAACTCTGGACAAAATTAGAAAAAATAAAAACCTGATGACATTGGAAAGTGAACAAACACAGATAAATTGTGAAAGAAAGTAGACACTTGGAAAAAAGGAACAGCACGGGATGAGCTGATCATTTTTACAGTATTTTGCCTGAGTGTAGGCCAAAGTCAGTGCTGCACACTGTAGTTCTGATAGAACTCCAACAGCAAACCTCTACTGCACTGGCTTGAAAAAAGCAGAAGACAGAGTTCACGATAATCAGCCACTGGAAGGGACAGGGAAGTCTCAGAAAGGATACAGTCAGAAAGAATGACCACAATTTCTGTGTTTAAACAGCCCAAATCTCTGGCTAACACCCAAAGCACAAAACCATAAGGCAGATTCTAGCTAAGAATATGAGCTTTGAATAACTGTGGGACGATATCAAAACGTCCAACATACATATAACTGGATCCCAGAAGAAGAGACAATAGGACATAAAAAAACGAAGAAATAATTTCCAATTTTTTCCAAATTTAGTGACACACATAAATTTACAGACTCAAGAAACTCAGTGATTCATGAGCAGGACATACACACATAAAATGACATCATATCATCAGACTCAAACTGCTGAATACCAAAGATAAAGAGAAAATCTTGATAACAACCAGAGAAAAGAATACAAAACACACGGCTAAACAATGATTCAAAATATCACGAACTTCTCACTTGAAACTAAGATACCAGAGACATTGGTAAAACACTGAAAGTGCTGGAATAGAAAGCTATCAACCAAGAATTCTACATCCAGAGAAAATAAACTTCAAGAATCAAGGCAATATAATGTCATTTTCAGAGGAAAGGAAGTAATTGCCAGCCTGGAAGTCTATACCGGTGAAAATATCCCTAAAGAAAGAGTGAAATAAAGATGTTTTAAGATAAAGAAACATTGAAATAATGTATTGCCAGTAGATCTGTACCAAAAGAAATTCTAAAGAGGGTTCTTTGAGAAGATGAAAAGGGTCTCAAACGGAGCTTAGAAATGCAGAAAGAATTAAGAGCCACAGAAAAGGTATGTGGGGAAACATAAAAGAATAAATAATGTAAAAACTATAATAATCATGTCAAGGGAGTTAAAATATACACAGAAAAAATATAAATGACAATAGTAATACAAATCAGAAGTCAAATGAAGTTAAAGTGTTCTAAGGTCTTTGAATTGCTTGGGTGGAGGTAAAAGTACTGTTTTACATGTAGTGTAATCTAACCCATGCCAGTCAGACCTCCCCTTCAAGACTTAGGGACTTACTCCCTCAGCTGTCACCTCTCCTTATGAGTTGCCATCAGCTGAAAAGGGCCACCTTGCCCAGTGACATGCCTCCTTCCCAAGGCAGCCTACATCCAATAACTGCTTAATGTGTGGATATAAAAGCCTGGCCCCTCACCCAAACTCAAGACAATGCTGAAAAGCCATCCCCACTTCCAAGGTTCCCTGGAGAGCGCTGTAGTCTTTCATTCTAATTGCAGCACAACCCAACTTCTCCCTTTAACAAACCTGCTTCCTTTCCTTCCTTTCCACTGGTGTTAAGCCAAGAACATTTCCCCAGTAAACCTTCTGAACAATAACTACACCTCAAAGTCTGTCTCCTGGGAGACCCAACCTGAAACATTACATTCGACTTTCAAAAGTCTAGGAGCTATGTTTAAATTCTAGGATAACCTCTGAAAGAATACAAAAACAAAATGTAAGATTAGCAAACTAAAAGAGGTGAAAATAGAATAATAAAAAATAATCCAGGCTGGGCGTGGTGGTTCACGCCTGTAATCCCAGCACTTTGGGAGACTGAGGTGGGTGGATCACTTGAGGCCAGGAGTTCAAGACCAGCCTGGCCAACATGGCAAAACCCTGTCTCTACCAAAAATATAAAAATTAGCAAGGCGTGGGTGGTACACGCCTGTAATTCCAGCTACTCGGGAGGCCAAGGCACAAGAATTGCTTAAATCTCAGAAGACAAGGTTTCACTGAGCTGAGATCATTCCACTGCACTCCAGCCTGGGCAACAGAACAGAGACTGTCTCAAAAATAACAATCATCATCATCATCATCATCATCATCATCATCATCATCATCCAAAAGAAGGCAAGAAAGGAGACAAAAGGGAATATAGAACAGGTAGGAAAGAAATGAATTAACCAGATGACTGTTAAACTTATGAAAAGACAACCAGTAATAATCAAGAAAATGCAAATTAAAGCATTCATCCGATAGATTTGGAAAGATTTAAAGAATGATACCATCCAGCACTGGCAAGGATTCCAGATTACGGACTCTCACATATTGCTAGACGGAATGTAAACTGTTACCACCATCTGCAAAAGCAACTTGGTAATAGATATTTAAATTAAATATTCATTGACACTTTGTAGCGGAAACTAACTATTCAAAAAAATTGTTTCCTCTTGTTCTGAGCACACCTACACGACATTTTCCAGATTCTTCTGTAGGAGACAACTGAGTCCTAGCTCAGTTATGACACTACATTCACTTGTCAAAGGTAGCAAGCTCCCGTGGCCTGAACCCTGGAGTGATTATGTGTAGCAGAGACCTCTGAGTACCTGGAACTAATGTGGACTATTTTACTTTTATTATATTTGAAAGATGATATATTCTAGGGTCTATTTGTTACAGCAGTTAGCTTACTGTAACCTATATATCCTTTGACCCAGCAATATTACTTACAGGCATCTGTCTTTAGAGGTAAAATTATGGAATACATAAGACCCTTTGTGTAAGGAAACATATGACCAGAGCAACCTGAATGTTCATTAGTAAGAGAAAAGAGTTGCATCAGTTATAATACATCCATACTAAGGAATATTATGCAGCTATTAGGGGTTATCTCTGTACCTACTGACCTGGAGAGCCTACCATAATGGTTAAGGGGGAAAAAAACCAACCCGATATAAATGCTTAATATAATTTATTTTGTAAGAAAAGAGAAACTGACCCCAAAAAAATGGCATATACATGTGTGCATATATTTGCATGAGGATGGAGAAAGGTATGCAAAAATGTGAATCAAGTTTTTAACATTAATTATCTCAGTGATGTAAGAATGAGCAAATACAGGCTATGGGAAAGAAAAAAAGAATAACAGAATGGAAGCCTGTCTCAGTGTAATATTGAATACAAATGTAGAATATAAAATTGAATCATTAAATATTAAATCAAATATGTAAAAATTAAATATATATGTATGTAGAGAAGGATGAGAAGGTAATATCAACTTATATAAAATTCACTTTTGTCTTAAACGTTAATATTTTAATGTTACTTTTATAATTTTTAAAAAACTGAAAAAAAAAAGGAACAGGCTTAACCCCTACCTGGATTGGGCTTTTTATGCCACATAGTGACCATTTTTCTAAACTGATCAGCCTGGATTTGAGACTATGTAGTGGTGTTGGGGTTGTGTAAGTGTCTTGTTGAGCCCAAAAGTCCACAATCACTATGAGGGTGGAGTTTTCCCTGAAAAAAAAAAAAAAGTCCCCATAGTCAGTCCTCCCAGGTAGAGTTCAAATCTGGAATAGGAAATGAAGGTGCGAGAGGCAAGTCTTAGACTAGAATAACTTCTTAAATTTTAATGTTCTTGCAAATTGCCTAGAAGCCTTATTAAAATACAGATTATATTTCACTGGGTCTAGGGCAGGGCCTATGATTCTGCATTTCTCATAACTTTCTAAGTGATGCTGATACTGCCAGTCCTTGGACCACACTTTGCACATCCCAAGGACTAGTATGAGGGAAATCTTTCTACTCTCTCTGGGGGCAGAAGTAGAATACAGGGAGCAGGGGGCGAGGTGTTAGCTAAGTTGCCCCAGACAAAACAGGAATAAGACAGGGAGCTGGGCTACCAAGACACACTAAAAATGGCCTGAGCCATGCATGCCTCAGTTGCAAGCTACTGTGCATATGCACTCACCCTCCATCAACCTCGATCCTTCCGTGAAGTCTTGTTAAAAGTTACATCCCAAGCTCTGCTGCATTGTCAGGAATTACAAGTGATAATTCCTGGAAAGACTGATCCCATGCTTATGATTAAGTGTCAACAGTAACAGCTGGGTCTGTTTCCCCTGAGGTCAATGTAGTGGTTGCAAAGGGCTCCCCAGCAGGAGGAGCCCTGGTAGCCTCTGTCCAGGTGGTATGAGGAGCAGAAGCTGCCAAATAGCACCCTTGATGGGAGAAGAACTGAGGCCGTTTCTGAACAGGGAGCAGCACTCTGGCAAATCCACCAAATAAAAATGAACCAAGCTAAAATGGCTTAAGCAACAAAAAGAGGTTATTTTCTCATGTAACATAGAGTCTGGAAGTCAAGTAATTTCAGGGTTGGGTGGTTCTCAATCCAATGACACCATTAAAGACCCAGGGACTTTCTGTCTTTCTGCTCTGCCCTCCCAGGCATGTTGGCTTTTGTCTCAGGCTGTCCCTTCATGGTGGCCAGATGACTGTGGATGGTTTAGGCATCACAAGCTCACACAACACGTAAGACAGAACATCCCTTCCTTGTATCCCTGGCAAAGATAACTTTCCCAGAAGCAGCACCCTCTTTCTCCAGTCCTCCTTGCAACTCAAGAGCCAGAATTGCACTACATGCCAAGTTCCTCTACCAACCACAGAACAGGGGAACAAGATTCCCTTGCTTGGTTTACAGGAATAAGACGATCTCTCTTTATGTGAGTGGGGTCTAAGCTTCCTTAACAATGCAGCTGCCTGATTCCCGAACAAAACTGTGGTTTGTGAGCAGGGAAATACCTGGACTGGGGACATGTACTGGTGTTGGGGTTGGATGGGAGAATGAATTTGGGAAAAGCAGACAGTGGTGTCTTCCATTCCTGAAACACCCATAAATACATGGAAGGTTCTTTGAGGGGTGTTACTTTCCATCAATAAGGGTAGTAGGTGGTCAAGACACCATCTTGCAGTCATAAATCAACCCTGGAAGACAAAGGAGAAGAAAAATCAAGGAAGTGGATAGAGATCAAGTTTCACCAAGAACTATAAAGATCCAAACAAAGGGCCCCATGTGAACTATGCACATTCCTACTTCAGTGCTTTTACCTGTGCAGTCTGAGCTGCCTCACCCCTACACACACACGCACACCTGGCACACTCTCTTATCTTTTATCACAGACCTTCATTCCCTCCATTTCAAGTCTGTTACACCTCAGAAACTTCTCTAACGAATCCAGCCTACAATAATTTATCCATTCTCTATATTCCTTGAGCATTTGTAGTCTATAACACACACTCTGTCATTTAACTATAGTGTGCATTTTCTGGAACTATTAGTTTTTATACATGATTATAACAGGATGTTAAAATAGAACTCTTTCTGACTCCTCTAGAGCACCTAGAAAATAGGTGTCGGCTATCCTCACTTTCCAAAGCAAGATGTCAAACCATCTATGCAAGAATTCCAAGGAAAAGGTCTCACAATTTTGAATGTTCTCACCACAAAGAAATGACATGTTTGAGGTGATGGATAGGGTAATTCTCCTGATTTGATCATTATACAATGTATACATGTATCAAAACATCACGCTGTGCCCCATAAATATGTACAATTATTGTGTCAATTAAAAACGAAATAAAACTTTTAAAAAATGGGGGAAAAATGGTCTGAGAAACAGTTTTGTGACCATTGTCCTTAATGGTATAAAATGTTGAAATTGAGCAACCTGGGAAATAGACATTTTCATTCTCCTATTAGTGTGCTTTCTGTCTTAACGTCCCCTTACAGGATTGGACTCAACTGCAAGTGAAAGAGAACACAAAGCAAATGACTTCTAAAAGAAAGAACTGGTCCGGGCGCGGTGGCTCAAGCCTGTAATCCCAGCACTTTGGGAGGCCGAGACGGGTGGATCACGAGGTCAGGAGATCGAGACCATCCTGGCTAACATGGTGAAACCCCCGTCTCTACTAAAAAAATACAAAAAAACTAGCCGGGCGAGGTGGCGGGTGCCTGTAGTCCCAGCTACTCAGGAGGCTGAGGCAGGAGAATGGCGTGAACCCGGGAGGCGGAGCTTGCAGTGAGCTGAGATCTGGCCACTGCACTCCAGCCTGGGCGACAGAGCACCAGACTCCGTCTCAAAAAAAAAAAAAAGAAAGAACTGTATTCCTCTCTCATGTAAATATCTAAAGTAATGGCTCAAGGCTGATATGGTGAATCTATCTACATTCCCACCAGTAAGAAAGGAGAAAGGTCTAAGTCCTTTTAAGGACACTTCCTGAACACAGCACACACACAGTCTTTATAGCCCATTGGCCAGAACTGAGTGACATAACTAACCCTAGTTACAAGGAAGACTGGGTAATGTAATCTTTATTCTGAAAAGCCCTATGCCCAGTCAAAAGTCTAAGGCTACATCACTGCGGAAGACACAGTGAGGAAACTAGGTGTTTCTTCCATAATCCACCTCTTTTTTTTTTTTGTTTTCCTTGAGATAAGATCTCGCTCTGTTACCCAGGCTGAAGTGCAATGGCACAATCATTGCTCACCTCAGCCTCAACCTCTCAGACTCAAACAATCCTACCACCTCAGACTCCCAAGTAGCTGGAACTACAGGTGCACATCACTATGCTCGGTTAATTTTTTAATTTTTTGTAGAGAGGGGATCTCACTATGTTGCCCAAGCTGGTCTCAAACTCCTGGACTCAAGCAATCCTCTCTCCTTGGCCTCCCAAAGTTCTGAGATTACAGATATGAGTCACTGTGCCTAGCCCTACAATCCACCTCTTTAACCCTAAAAATGCCCATGTGCACCCATCTTGAAATACATAGAACATACCCATCCTTTCCATAAAGGAAGGCAATAACCCAATCAGTAACTGCATTCAGCTTAAATCCAGAGTGTATGACTGGTGCCCAGTCCTCTCCCTCAGGCCCAGATGCAGCTCTCAGTGGTCAGGTGATCTATATGCTAATAGTGAGTTATCTTCCCATCACATACCTAAAATTAAAATGGTAGAGAAGAAACAAGATAACAACAATTTCTAAAGACTCCCATTTGGAAATGGGGAGAAGGGGAAATGCCCAGAAGTCACTGGCCCATAACTATTAACATATCCCACTGGGCAGGAATAGCAAAGGCTCCTGTCCTTGATAGTGAAGTCATTTCCTTGGTGGGACGCTCTGGCAGCTTCTCACTCTCCTTTCTGAGAATAATTCCCTTGTCCACTGGCCCTGGCTTTACCTTCTGGAAGTTTCTCCTTTATCCATCATCCTCTTGACCACATCTGAAATGGGCCTTGGAGGGCACACACAATCTCCTTTCACACACACACTCTTCCTGCTAATGCAGTCTCTGGAACACAGGCATTACTCTACAGAATGCTGCTCACGGGGTTTTTTGTTTCCAATATGATTCCCTCAAAATTTTAGTAGGCTTCCAGTTTATCTGTTTCCATGTGTGAAAAACCACAGACAACAATGTCATCTAGACACAGCTTTTAAGCCTAAAGTCTCAGGTTTTTTACTTACTGGCCAGTGTTTGGCCACACCTGTCTCTCTCTCTTAACATAGTAGCTACTGAAACAAAAGTTTGGTAAGATTTGATTTTTGCAACCAGCTAAGCTGATTCCCATGATGGCAGAGAACTCGTAAAGTAAGTTGCTTGAAGAGGATTTGGGGCCACAGTGCTACATGTCAGCGAGGCTGTCATTTTGCAGCCACCTCTTGGGGCAGGTTCAAGTTGGGGTACAGACACAGTCAGCTTGATTAACACTTCAAACACTTCCAAATTGCTAGACTCTCAGTCAAGTTAGAGTGCAGGCTGCATCCCAGAGTGCCTCCCTTAGCAAAGCGACGTTTCCTTCCACATCCGCTTGTAGACTAACTAGCTCTCAGCTGAATTCAACTCTCTCCTGTAGGACTTTGCTAAAAGCAGCAAAAAGCTGCCTGACCACCAACATTCTAGGCTTTTTCTACCATTTTCACTAACACATGGTCTGCCTTTTGAGGTGTAGCAGATGCAATTTTACCCAATGTTTTTTGCTACCATCTAATGGGGATGACCCTCTTCCTATTCTGCAACATCTATGTTTCTGCAGCCTATCACCTTCCCAAGCTAATGCTTAGCACTCCATTTCAAGACAAAATTCTGAATTACTTAGTATTAGGTTCAGTTGTGTCAGACAACCCATAACAATAGTGGATTTGCTTGTAGGTTATTTGTTTGTTTGTTTGTTTTGAGATGGAGTCTCGGTCTGTGGCCCAGGCTGGCATGCAGTGGTGCAATCCCGGCTTACTGCAACCTCTGCCTCCCTGGTTCAAGTGATTCTCCTGCCTCAGCCTCCCAAGTAGCTGGGACTACAGGTGCACTATGCTGCCACACCCATCTAATTTTTTTGTACTTTTAGTAGAGATGGGGTTTCACTGTGTTAGCCAGGATGGTCTCGATCTCCTGACCTCATGATCCACCTGCCTCGGCCTCCCAAAGTGCTGGGATTACAGGCATAAGCCACTGTGCCTGGCTTTTTTTTTTTTTTTTTTTTTTAACCTCTGAACTTTTCACTGGCCTCCTGCTCCCCAAAGGGTCCCCTGGTTCTGCTGACTTAATGTCTCAGAACTTTGGTGTTGTTGGTCTCAGACTCCACTTTGCCATCCACTATCCAGCGGGTGGTGGTCTTTTGGATGGTTTGCATGGAGTTGCTGCTGTCCAGGGCATCACTAAGATTGAAGTCCTTGCCATCTTCCATCAGGCGGTGGTAGATGACAATCTCAGCCTCCAGCTTGACCTTGATGCTCAGTAGGGCCTCGTACTTCTAGGCATGGCACTGTTGCCCTGGCCCAGGTCTGTGCCAGCTCTGACTCCAGGTGCAGCAGGATCCTGTTGAACTGCTCCATCTGCAGGGCATAGCAGGCCTCCACCTTCCTCAGGCCGTTCTCCAAGCTGGCCTTCAGATTTCTCATGGAGTCCAGGTTGATCTCCAAGCAGCTCCAACCTTGGTGGACTGCATGGTGACTACTGTGATGCTCTCCTCAATCTGCTGAAACCAGTACTTGTCCAGCTCCTCTTGGCTCTTCTGAGCCAGCTTATCATATTGGGCCCAGATGTCTGCCATGATCTTGGTGAGGTCCTGAGATTTGGGGACATCTACCTCCACAGTCAACCCAGAGTTGGCAATCTGGGCTTGTAGGCCTTTTATTTTCCCTTCTTGGTTCTTCTTCATGAAGAGCAGCTCCTCCTTGAGAGCCTCGATCTCTGTCTCCAGCTGCAGCCGAGTGACATTGGTGTCATCAATGACCTTGCAGAGCCCATGGATGTTGCTCTCCACAGACTGGCGCATGGCCAGTCTCTGACCTAGGGTCCCTTCTTCTCCAGGTGTGCCCAGATTTTGCTCTCCAGCTTCTGATTCTTGGTCTCCAGGCTCCTCACTCTGTCTAGGTAGGAGGCCAGGTGGTCATTCAGGCTTTGCATGGTCTCCTTCTTGCTCTGGATGTCTCCCGTCCTGCCAGACCCCCGGCCATCCCCACGGCCAGGGCCCCAGACCCCATGCCACTCCGGAAACTGGTGGAGGGAGACACAGAGATCTGGGAACCAGAGCCCCCAACACCTGCATAGATGCTGGCCATGCTGCTGACTGGCCGGGCGTCTTAGCTGGGTGCCTGGACAGAGCCCAGGGACTGGTAGTTGGTGGAAAAGATGGAGCGAGTGGTGAAGCTCATGCTGTCCAGTGGGGAGAGAGAGAGAGACAGGACAGGACTCAGGCTTTACCAATAATGAACAGTGGGTTTTAAAAGATGGAAGTTTTTTTCTCTCACACATGCACATTTCAGTAGTCAGTATGTGTATGACTAATCAGGGGCCCAGGCTGCTTCCTGCCTACTGCCGGACCTCCTCAACATGCTGCTCCCACTTCTGCAACCAAGATCTCAGCCAACTGCCTTCCATCCAGTGAAAAAGCGGATTGAGGAGAAGGCCACGCCATCTCCTTTTGAAGATATTTCCTGGAAGTTGCCTACACTGCATGTACCCAATATGCCATTGATCAGAATTTAGTACCATGACAATGGGACTCAATACGCCATTGATCAGAGTTTAGTCCCATGGTGGTTAGCTGCTAGGGAAACTGAGAAATGTTGTCTTTATTCTGAAAAGCCACATTTGCAGATGAAACTCACTCTATCACTGTAGGAGAACAAATGGAAAAAAAACCGGGGGACAACTAGTGTTTTCTGTCAAAGTGGTATTTCCCCTCACCTCAAACCTGGTGGAATGAGCCTCCGGGAGACACAATCGAGCTTGTTCAAGGTCCCCAGAAGTCTGTAGGGTACCAGAGGGTGGTGCCAGAACGCTGGATGAATAAGCCTAAAGGGAAAGGGTGGGTACCAGGGCTGAAAGCAGAGAGAGGAGAGGAGGGCCTGCATGACTGAGGGAGAGCTGGTCTGGCACCCTCTTAAGGGACTTTGTCTAAGATGGCCTCCTGGGGGCCACTGGGACACAGCAGAGTCTCTCTGTGTGTGTCAGATCACTGGAAAACCAAAGAAACTGTAGAGAAGAGACTCCCAGAGATGAAAGGCAATCTCCGAAGAATACACAAATTTTTGCTTCTGTCCCCAAAGCAAATCAACTTCAAACTTCTCCCACAGCCAGAAGAAGCCATGTCAGGTGGCACTGATGCCTGTCACATGAGACTCTCCCAGCCATTAGCTGTCCTCCCCTCCTGCCCACCCCAACCTCAGAGCAGTCAGCAACATCGGTGAGCAAGCTGGCTAGGAGGAAAACACTTGTAAGGTCAGGTGAGAAGTCAAGGCTTCCCAAGCCTTCCTCCCTAACTCAGAATTGTAGGCCAGAGAAAGAGAACAGGAGAGGTTTTCATTTTAAATAAAATTGGAATTTTTCATGATTTATCTAGAATTGCACATTTCATTTCTGTGGTTCTCAACCCTGGCTATCCATCTGGAATTCCTGGGAAGCTTTAAAAATACTGATATCTGGGCTTCATCCTCAAAGATTCTTTTTTTTTTTTCATCACCGAAGATTCTTATTTCACTGGTCTTGGGGGTAGCCTGGGCATCAATATTTTTTAAGAGCTGCCCGGGCAATTCTGATGGGCCAGGTTGAAAACCACTGTGATAATACTGAATTAAGAACATTTTTGCAAACAAAAGATCCTGGAGTAGCCAGAAAAATGATGGAACTTTCTCTAGATCCAACCCAGGGAATGGAGAGCTAACCCCACAGCCCAGGCTTAGAAGGAAAAGATGACAACATTTTACAACTGCATCTGCAGGAGTCCTCACTTTCAATCTAAGAGTTATATAAATCCTACCTCTTCAAAATCAGAAGCCTCTTCAGGGCAAAGGCCATGACAGGATTCTATGGCGTCTACACACTGCACTGCACTTGCTACATTCATGGCAAGAGTTTAGTATATGCTTGTTGTCCTGTTGTTAATCTCTGACCTCCATGCTGGGATAAATCAAAGTGCCCTTTCTGATGCACTAAATTAGGCAAACTAAGGTGACTCCAAGAGAACCTTACATTGTCCCACATTTAAGCAAATTGTTGTCGCACTAACCTAAGGAAAGGTCTTCCAGAAGGCTAAAATCACCAACATTGCATTGCAGATTCAAGAATAGGGTTAGTGTCTGGGAATGCTTGAAACCTACCTGGTTTAGTGAGGCTGATCCAGTTGATTAAGTCAGAACTTACCCCTCCATCTCTGTCTCATTCCCACATCTCCTAACCTGATGCAGAGGGCAGTCTTACTGTTCACACCATCACCACGACCACCATCCTCAGTCATGGGGAACCTGCCCCACTAAAACAGTCAAGGCACAATGACAGAATGCAGGAAAAAGCCAAGAACTTGCAAAACCACCAGCTGATCTCCAGGAATAGCTTTAGTCAGCCAACCCAAAAATGTCACATCCCAAAGTAGAGGCCTCCAGCATCAGGATTCCACCAGAGATGCTTCTCGAAATGTTCCTGATTCCCCCAAGCTCATGTTTATTGTACAAGTCCATCAAACAGACAGGGGCTGATTGCCTAATGCATCGTGCGCCAAGACTCGACACTTGAGAAATCGCCTTTTCCTGTGGGTGGATCCTGAAGCTTGGTATCAAGACAGCCTCCTTTCCATAACCCAAAAAGGAAAAGCAAATACTTTGAAGTATGTGCTAGTAAAAGAATTGGCCTTCTCCATCACTACCTGTTGTCTTTTGTCTGATTCAAGGACTTTTTTTTACCTAGAAATAAAATGGACTCCACCATGAGCCCAAACCCAGACAGAAGTCTGCTTAAACTGCATTTGGTGAAAAGAGGCTTCCAATCCCAATATATTTTTCTAGACTTTTTCTAGCAGAGAGAAGCCCCCACATGAAAGGTAAGTTCAACCAGAGATGAAGTCCCTTGTTCATTCAGACACAAAAGGCTTCACCCTGTTGCCCTCCCCCTGCAACACTATGTCATCCTCAGGAAGGTCAGTTAACTTCTAGAGGGATCCATTTTAAAAGCTCCCCCAGATACTTGCAGTGCTGTCTGCAACGTCCATATTTTACCCTTTAGAAGCCCCATCTGCCGTGCGTTCTATCCTGGGTAGTTCCAACAGCACCAAGCCATGAGCCCCCATCTTTGGTTTTAATCAGGTATTAAACACTGGAACATTAGATAAGCGAAGCATTTGATGATGATGATAACGAGTGGCCCATTAAAGGTAATTTTTTTTAAGTTAATGAGTTCTCCCCAAAGAACAGAGCCACGTACTGTACTGAAAAATGTCCGTAGGACGTACTGCGCTTTCTCGTTATTTATTTAACTTTATGTGGATGCCATAAAACTTCTTTATTTGCTTTCAGTTAGCCCATAGGTTTTGACAAGATAAATTTTTATTTAGATCTTTGCCCAGCTACAATCAGAAACAGGAGACTCACTTTCCAAAGCCAGGCTGATAGATGGATTAATCAAAGTACTCCCCACCCTCCTTTCCTTCCAGCAACCACAGGGATCCACAGACGGAATTTTTCCTTAATTAAAGAAACTCAGCAACAAGGTGATTTATCGATGATGAATCTGGCAGGCCTTTTCATTGTGCGGTTACTTTTGGCCACTGTTTGAAATTTACCAACATAAATAAAGCCTCTCCATGACTAAACAAAGTTAAAGTAGCAATAAATTGAGCCTGCCATGTACTCTGGGCTAGATCTGAAGTCAACATAAATACCAGAATGCCTTGGCTATGACACACTTGACACGATGACATCATGCACTTCCAAACAGATACAACCCAGCCCAAGCCAAAGCGAAAGCCTAGTACAATTCCCCTAAATGAATCAAATTGCAGCGGTCTAGACTCGGCTGCGCTGAGTATTCAACTTCCTTGTTCTCCGCTGTCGAGCGGTCGCATTAAAAAATAATCTATATGCCGATCTAAATTTTGCTTTTTCTGCATGATTAAATTTTGGCAGCAGTAAATCTCTGTTATTCTCACTCCCCAGGAATGTTTGGAAAGTTACTAAAAATTCAGGATCTATCAGCTTAAGGTTCACCCGCTGTGATGGGATCCTGTAGCCGGCCTGCTGCTACCCTCAGCAGGAGACAGGACACTGAGTGTTCATACAGCAAGGTGGGGTGAAACTCTGCTCACGTCACAGAACGGCTCAACACTGGCTTCCCTCCCAGGGGACTTGCTCTGCCCACATCTAGCAACAGGCTGTCATGAAAGCCTTCATGAAACAAGAAAGTCAGCTAAACAGGGGCTCAACGCCCCCCAGCCCTGTTACTACTAAGAGATGAAAGGGGGGAAGAAACCTTTCAGAACGCACATGCAGGACAGCGAATTAAAAATGGAGAAAATCTAATAACTAATTGGTGAAACCATAAAATCTGCCATAAAAGACATTTTCCTTAAACTACTTTACACAGGGCTGTATAATTTTATGTCACTTTTTATTTATGTTGCCGTAATGAAAGCTGCTCTGGGAGCTGAGGAGCTTGGGAAGAAAGAAATTGAACTACTTTTAAAAAGGAGGGGAGAAGTCCATTTATAGGGCTTGGAACAAGATTCCTTCTGAAATATAGTGGGATTGGGGAGGAGAACCTATTTACTTCTAAAAGCCTCTGAGCAAAAATGTTTGCAATGAATAACTTTCTTCCACCACTATTCTCTCTATGCCGAAGGACTTAATTACTTAACATTCATAAAGTGGGTTTGATAGTATTTCACAAAACAAGGGCTGGGCACAGTGGCCCATGCCTGTAATCCCAGCACTTTGGGAGGCCAAAGCGGGCAGATCACTTGAGGTCAGGAATTTGAAACCAGCCTGGCCAACATGGCCAAACCCCGAATTCACTAAAAATACAAAAATTAGCCAGGCGTGGTGGTGCATGCCTGTAGTCCCAGATATTCAGGAAGCTGAGGCATAAGAATTGCTTAAAACCGGGAGGTAGAGCCTGCAGTGAGCCAAGATTGCACCACCGCACTCCAGCCTGGGTGACAGAGTAAGACCCTGTCTCAAAAAAATAAAATTAAATAAATTAAGATAATATTTCACAAAACTAGGATGTGAGCTAGATAGACCAATGCTATTTAGACTCGTCTGTGAAACCAGGCTTTTCTTGTGTACAATAGATAAAGAAGCAAGCTCTGAGCATCTAAAAGGATTCCTATAAAAATGAACCCCACTTTGGCAAGATATTGATGCATTTACAAAGCTCCATAGGACATTACAATGCCATATTCAAGGATTCTAGATAGGTGCTGTTTATTAAGACCCAGCAGATCAAACAAGTTCTTTTCCCTTATTTGTATATGATGATTCAGGGACTGTTATACCATTGAGAAAAACAGAATAAGGTGCAATATAGAAAACCTTGAATAAATTATAAATAAGAGAAATTTAAAATAGTATATGTTCCCATGGAGAGGCATGAGGGTGCTTTTGGGGTGCTGACGATGTTCCGTTTCTTAATCTGGGGTCAGTTGCTACAATGTATTGGGTTCGTTAAAATTCACTGTATGCTTAGTATATGTGCTGTCTTATCTATGCACATTATACTTTAATACAAAGCTTTTTAAAGTGACATATGTTCAGATGAATCCCTTTAAAAAGCTTCAAAGAGTGAGTAACACGCATACAAAAACACAGAAATGTGCTATGATTTTCCCAGAGAAAATGTAGATCACCCCTTAAAATGCAGGGGCCCTCTGAACTTGGGCTAACTTTCAAAGCAAGATGAGGTTGTTTTTAGAAACAATTTCCCTTCTGTTAACAATGAAATCCAATTCAGCCTCGAATATTAGAAAGTGAAACATATATACAACTCTGAGGGACTGCTGAAGTATCAAACAGATAGGGCATTATTTAGGGAGGCTCAACAGTCAAGGCCACTTTACACCATTACGGACCAGACTAAACAAACCTGACCCGCAGGGTGACCCTCCCAGGATCCCAAAAGATTGGAAACTCCGAAAAGGCAGCCCTGACCAGACTTTACAGCCTGGTAATGGCATGCAAACGACACTCCGTCTCTGTCGCACAGCCAAAGGTTGGTGTTGTATATGAGAACAATTTCCTCAAGAATTCAGAGGAAAATGTGATACTTTCCCTTTTATGTATGGAACTCATACCAGCAAGTGGATTTACTCATCGGGGACACCCAAACCTCCTGATGAATGCCCCATCAAATCATTCTGCCCAATCAGTGGGCAGTGGCAGGGATGTCAGATGCAGGAGAAGGGGAGAGCCCACTCATGCAGAACAGGAAAAGCCTCATTTGCAGGATGTTTTAAATGCTGAAACCATGTGTAGGGAAACACCATTGAGATTCACAGTCTTCCCTGGGAGGCAGGTTTCTGTGTGTGTGTGTGTGTGTGTGTGTGCCCCCTTCGCTGTCCTCAACACAGGCAATTCTTGCTGGCTTGGCTCCGAGCACCGAGGTCCAGCCTGCGTTTGTAATTCATTCTTATTCACCTAGAAAATGTTGGCAGTGGGTGGCCCTGAGTCCAGCTTCATCAAGGGCCTGTTTTCACATGTTCCTCTGTCTTGTGGGGAACTAGTTCCCCCACACAGCCCTCAACAAGCAGTTGCCTGGGGAAAAGAATGTGTTTGCTGGGGGGCGGGGGGGAGGCTGCAGAGGGGGTGGGTGGTGAGGTGGGAGGGAAAAAAGGCAGGGGAAGAAAAGGAAAATACAGAAAAAACAGAAGCTACGACCATATGCTCTGATGAGGAGGATAAACTTTGGGGACAACTTCAAATTCAAGGATCACCATGATTTATCCAGAAACTCACTTTCCTCACTTTTTTTTCCCACAGAACAGGTCCAGGGCCTGGATCCTCATTACCCATCTCGAACTGCTCCTTAGAGCCCTCTGGAGCCTGTAGAGAAGGGAGCGTGTCCCAGCCTCTGGACTTCTAGAACATCTCCGACCTACTCAAACGCAGATCCCTTTCAGGACCATCAATGACATATCCCAGGCCCTCATTCCTCTTCAAGAGCAAACTGTGTCTGGGGATCACAAGAAAGGGACATCAACCCCATACTGGGTATTTAAAGGCCACTCACAACCTCTTTTAGAAATCCTCTTTACCCCTCTATGATAGAACACAGCATTTGGCTTTGATCCGTCATATTTTTCAGATGACTGCTGGCCCCATATAAGTTCAAATGAGACATTCCTTTCAGCGTGGACCACAGCACGTTGCTGGCATTCCACAGGACAAGCCCTCGTTTTCAGGTGGATCACAAGCTCCGTGCTGGATGTGGCAAATGCATATTATGTGTGTTGGGAAGCATGTGCATCTTGACTTTTTCCTTCCTTAAAACAATGATCCTGCTTTCAAAAGATAAAAAGAAAGTCAATGTGGCTACCGGATGAAGTGTAGACCTAGCCTGGCAGTGAAGAGGAGGCAGCCATCAGAAACACCTGCAGAACAGTGGTGTCCTCCCTGCTCTGGACAGAGAGGAGGGCACTGGCTCAACGTAGTCCAGGCATTAAACACACAGCCTAGGCTCAAAATGACCAAGGCCTCCCATGGGGCAGAGCCACCAGGAAGCTGGGAGCTTCATTCACCTCCCAAAATGGAGAGCAAGTTCCTTCTTCCTAAGCACCAACAAACTTGAGTAGTTCCCTGCACCAGTTTTGTATCCATCCCACCAGAAACCAGACACGAGGCAGGGAGGCCCAACCACCAGCCCAGGGGCCCCGTATCCTGCCGCTACAGTCATCTCCCCTTTCATCTCTGTGAGAGTCACCTCCCAGGTGACCCCTGGCCCCACTCAAGTTTAAACGAGGCGAGGTGTTACTTTCAGCCCATACCCACAGCACATTTCGGTCCTCCTGTTCAAGGGGCCTCAGCCTCCACCCCCCACCTTCCTCTGCCCTTTAATCCCCTCTTGGGGAATTCAGTTATGCATTTAGCTTGAAATGGGGACCACAGGCTGGGCCTCTACAAGCTGCTAATTGAAAACCTTGTCAGAAGTGGGAGGAAGAGGCAGAGGGGGGAAAAACAACAACCCTTGACAGGACCCCACTCTCATATTATGAACAGCAGCACGCCCTTCCAGAAGGGTGGTCCCTGCTCCACCTTGGCTGCATGGGAGGCCTTCCTCCCCGGCTTGAGGACTGAGTGTGTGGTAGACGCTGCCTACCACATCAGAAAGGATGCAGCCAAGGGGCCTTCAGCCCCCG
Source organism: Piliocolobus tephrosceles (assembly GCF_002776525.5). Taxonomy (NCBI): domain Eukaryota; kingdom Metazoa; phylum Chordata; class Mammalia; order Primates; family Cercopithecidae; genus Piliocolobus; species Piliocolobus tephrosceles. Next base: position 66,313,356 of record NC_045448.1, on the reverse strand, counting down.
CCTGACCCTGGGGCTGCCTTGCTCTCTGAGCACGCTGTTCCTGCTGCTTCTGGGGACAGGCTGCCTGGGTCAAGGCCTGGCTTCACTACTCTCAGCTGTGCGATCTTGGGCAAGCGACTCAACCTTTCTGAGCCTCAGTTTCTTCCCCTATGAAATGTGGATGAGAATTGTACCTATTTCAGAGGGTCATTGTGAGGATTAAATGCGATTATATATATAAACACTTCACACAGTGCCTGATACAGTATTCATAACTTTTAATGTTTTATTCTTGTTTATAACAATGAGAATTCTTGAACTTACCAAATTGGAGAACAGCCGGGGAGAGGGAGCTGAGGTTGTCATTCTATTTCCATTTCATAAGTAAATCTGGTACCGTAACTAAATCTGGAAGCCTTCAAATGAAAACAGACAAGGATGCATGTTTGTGTGAAGGTGGGGAGAGGGGGGTGGTAAGACTTCAGTGGAGGGAAGAATACAAAGAGAATAGGGGAAGGAAAACAATGAATCATTCAAGGTTTTTCAGTCATCTATTGTATACCAGGCACATTTTCAGTGCTTTCATGACATGTCTGCACAATGCTATAAGGTAGTTATGATCACTACCATTTTCCACTAAAAATTTGAGGCTCAGAAAATGCTTGGCTCCTAAATGTGGCACTGAATTGGCTTTGAATCCCAAAACCCCTATCCAGGTTCCACCTCCCACATGCTGTGCAATGGGGGCTCCTTCCTGCCTTTTAAAAGGGGCAAGAAATCCTCAGATGGTGGTATTCATCCAGTTTTCAGGAATTAGACACATTTTTCTAATACTACATTTACAGAAGGTTCAGATTGGAATATGGGCACCTCTGGTGTGAAAGGTCTTGATCACTTTTGTTTTGTTTTGTTTTGTTTTGTTTTGTTTTGAGACAGGGTCTCCCTCTGTTGCCCAGGCTGGAGTGGGCTCACTGCAACCTCCGTCTTCTGGGTTCAGGTGATTCTCCTACCTTAGCCTCCCCAGTAGCTGGGATTACAGGCATGCACCACCACAGCCCAGCTAATTTTTGTATTTTTAGTAGAGACAGGGTTTCATCATATTGGTCAGGCTGGTTTCGAACTTCTCACCTCAGGTGATCCACCCACCTCAGCCTCCCAAAGTGCTGGGATTACAGGCTTGAACCACCGCGCCCGGCCTTGATCACCTTCTTTATTCAGAACAGAAGTTTCTAGTCCAGACTTTCATGCCAACGGTAGGTGGGAATGTGTCTGAAGCAATAAGTGGGAATACTTTAATACTTCCCTGTGAAGAGCTCTGGCTGAGGTGTTAGCATCCAGGTTAAGAATATAAAAATCAAGCTAAATGAAAACACCATTTCATTTAGTGACTTTATCCAAGGACCTCCAAAGTCACTAGCAATTATGTGGTATGAAGCACCTACATTAGGAAAACGGCAATGATTTTGTATCTACTGATGAGGATAATGACTAATATATTCTGTCAACAGATATGACAGCTGTCTGTACATATTTGGAGGCATATATTTTTAGAGGCTGTTACTGTACCTCCAGCTATTTTAACTACTAAATTTTGTTGACACCATGCAATCCAGTAACAAGGAGGTTTACGGGGAAAGGTTAAAATTCCTATTTCCAGCTGTTTCTCTTCCTTACATCATTTTTGTTTCATTATTCAATAGGACCCATAAATCTGCCACTCAGATCCCAGACTAAGTGACACGCTATAGGGAAATTGCTAATGTCACTAGGAAACAAAATAAAATTGAACACTGGGTTTATAGCATTCAGCCCTCAAAAGTGTCATTCCTGGCCTGAGATTCATTCTAACACTCACACACTGACCGGAGAACTTCCGCCCGATGAAGAACCTGGGCTTCATTTCCTCTGCCCCCACTCCCCATTTTCCTAATTGGGGGCTGGGAAGAGAAGGGAGGTGGAGAGATTTGCAAGATGGGCTCTAATTTTAAGACAAAAGCCATCCCATTAAATCTTAACAGATGTTTCCCAAGTTTAGAAGATTAAGAAAGATTTCAGCATCAAAAATCAAAGAAAATACTCCATGACCTTAAAAAAGGATAAAACACAAAGCTCTAACAAACCCAAAGTCCACTTTGACAGCTGTCTCTGACGGAATTGACAAGGTGCTATTGATGTTTGGATTAAACCATGCCTCTGTGATCAAGTACTCAAACATGGGATAAAAGACGAATATATTCTTTAATCCTACCCACTAATTTTGTCTAGGCCCTGAAAAGCAATGAGTACCGAACAAATGTTGAAAGTGGTTTCGCTTCTGTTTATTGACAAAGCTATTTTTATTTCATTAATTTGCCACGTATCTTATCAGCATTTAAACTAACACAAGGAAATCCATACGAGGTACTGAACTCTCCACAAACAGATAGCTGCAACTTCCAAAGCCACTAAAGATAAAATCAATAGACAATGATTCTAGAAAGTGAGGAAGATGTTACAGGAAAATGTAATAGAAAAATTGTGTTCTGATTTATTTTTCATTTGTCTTTAAAAAAAAAAAAAAGCTCTAAGATAGCATTGGGAATTCTAGTTTTCAGCCTAGTAAGTTTTAAAGGAAAAGAAGAAAACCTTTTTTTTTTGGAAAGGATGAAGAGGCAATTAAGTCATTAATTACTGTCTTTGTCTAGCGATGTCCAACCCATCAAACTTGGCCTCTTCTGTCTTCATCAAAGGTGCAGCTCACTCTACTTTACAATAAGTACCTCTTAATAAGACAATCTTATGTTTCAAAAGCTGCACTATGAGGAATTTAGATGAAGATAAATTAAAATAATACTTAGCAGCAGACACCAGAATTTGACAGCCACACAGAGCCCACAATCACCCAAGGTTATCAAATGAGTAGTGAGAGGTTCAGGATACCAAGACACCACAGGGAAACAGGATGCTGTATGCCAAGGTCAAGGGGGATCGGGATTAGGTGGAGGAGAGACGAAACTGACACTAATTCTAAGAATTGAGGACTGTGATCCACACCTCACTCTAAAGGAGACCAGGAGGGACACAAGTTCTTTGTAGAAGCACCCAGCAAAAACACCAGAATATCCTAAGAAAGTAACTGAGGAGACGGGGTTCCAGGAGAAGAGTTAGATTAGCCTTAAGACCTCTTCAGTGGGAACACTGTGGGCTGGCAGGTGGTGGCCCTGCCCTCCTAACTCTTCTGGGCGGCCACTTGGCTACTCTCCCCTGTATGCTCTGAGTTGCCCAGGCCCTGCACTGGCTCCTGCCTTGGAGAATCAGGCACAGTCTGGCTTCCTACAAGAGCAACACCTGACACCAGCGCTGACACCTGGTGTCTGCTGCACTGCCTCCCTGTACCCAACCCCAATCCTGCTCCATCCCTTCGACAGCGATGCTCTTCTCCCTTTGTCCTCACTTTGACTCTGACATCCTAGCACCTATCTGCTCTGCCCCCACCTGTGTTAATTGCACAGCAGGTGTTGAGAATGGGTTCCTAGGTCTGCACCACCACAGCTGGGAGGTTTTGTCTTGATAAGGAGGAGGAGGAACGACATGCAAGGTGCAAGAGAAAGATCCAACATGTATGCTCATGAACTTCAAAAGAGCACGATGTAATTACTTTTGTGGTTTCCAAAATGAAAGTTAAATTTCAAAAAAGAAAAAGAAAAAGGCCTGTCCAGTGGATGGGAATGACTTGAGGGAGATGTGCTCAGAGGGGGTCTCCATGTCTACCTCTACAGCATACCTTCAGCCTCTTGAAGACTCCCTCTCCTAGACATATCTTTCAGGCATTGAGTGGCACCCCCATGAAAGGGCCCCTCTATTGTATATATGATTAAGTACACTATTTTAGGGAGCTTAATGAGCTTCCTTGAAAGAAAAAAAATTCTTTTAAAAAATTGACCAAGTATGGCATGCCCACAGTTTGTTTTCTCACGTCAAGTTTCCTGTTGCTGATCCGGATGGAAGCATTCATTTCACAAGACCTTGAACCAATTCCCCCCCCCCTTCATGGCAAGGAAACAAAGCCACATCATATAAGGCAGAAGCACATACACACAAAGGATGAGCAGGAGCATATATTTTATAGCTATTTTGGAAGACTGGACCACGCTTACAAAAGATTCTCCCCTTTCGTACCAATTTCCAAACATCCAACCACATTACATTCTAAGAAATGAGAAGATTCCACTAAGAATTTGTTGACTTCGCCCCCAGGTACTCTTCCTACAAGATACTGGAATTACATAAGTACTGGTATATTCACAACAGCTTTATTTTTGTGTGTTACTATGGAATTTCAAAAACAAGAAAACCACTGATCAGTTATTGTGATAAAACGTTTTAGCCACAGCATTGAGAATAAGGCCTAACTATTCTATAAACACACTTTGTTTGCTCCAACGTCAAATTAACTTCAAATATGTAACAGTACACACTGATTTGATACGGTATGCAGTGCTGCTCAGACTGTGTTCCACGTACCTGGCATAAATCTCTCTCTTTCTAAAGACATTCATTTGTACAGGTGTCTCCATGGTATACGCCACACACAAAACTAGGAACCAGAGGTGCATTCTATTGAAAAGAAAGTTGTTTCCAAGGTGGGGAGGGTGTGTGTTTGTGATCGGATGAGTGGCTCACTCTCATTTGTCTCTTTACACAATAGAAACAGGGACATATTTTTAGGAAAATTAGCAGCTCGTGACTACGGAGATAGTTAAAGATATAATGTGAGCCAAGGAAAATTAAGAACTATGAAGAAACTTTTTAAATGGTTGGCAAAAATTGCCACATGCTGAGTAAGACAGGACTGAATGCAGAGTGAGGCCTACACCTGTCATTTATCAACAAGCATGGGTTAAATGCTTTTTCCATTATCATTCCTTTATTTAACTCTTACATAGAGCTTAGTTCTCTAAGCAGCTTATGAACATTAGCCCATGTATTCTTCCTAATAATGCTATGTGGTAGGTACTATTAATATCCTCATTTTACAGAAGAGGAAACGGAGGCACAGAGAGGTTAGTAATTTGTCCAAGGTCACACAGCTAGTAAGTAGCAGAGTCTGGGATTCAAATATCAGCCCTCTGTCTCCCTAGTCCATACTATGCTATACTGCTTCTGACAATCATATATTCTGATCCTAGTCTGGGCTCTGGTGTTACAAAACATGCTCCTTCTCTCAGGAAGCTCCTAGCCTAGAAGACAGTTATAACACAGTGTAGTAGAGCTGTGAAAGCAGTAAGCACAGGATAGTCCTGGGAGGCCCCAGGAGAGACACCCAACCAGTCTTAGAATAGCATATGGATCTATGTGGTTATAGCATATGTAATATGTGTGTGTATACATAGTGGGGGGTGGATGGAAGGGTTGGTAAAGACCATTAAGATCTAGACCAGGGTCCTTCAAACTCACACTCTTGGCATTTGGGGCCAGATAATTCTTTGTTGTGGAGGGCTGTCCTGGGGGCTGAGGAACATCTAGCACCATCCCTGGCCTCTGCCAGCTGTTGGTGGCATAACTTCCCCTCCAGCATGATGACCAAAAATGTCTCTAGACATTGCCAAATGTCCCCTGGGAACAAAAATCATCCCTGGTTGAGAACCACTGGTTTAAAGGAAGTGGTATCCAATCCAGACCTGAATTATGAGTAGTCATTATGAGAAAGAAGAATTGGAAGAGAGTTCCAGGCAGAGGATACAGCACACGCTAAAGGCCCCAAAGAGAGAGCTTGGCACTTCCTGAAAACTAAAAGTAATTCAGTATGAATGGCTCTTAGAATTAGATACAGGGGATTAGAAAACCGAGTCTGGAGAGTCAAGCAGGATCATCATAAAAGCTCCATACTCTCCTTTTGGGAATTGCTCCTAAATGCAACTGGGAGCTATTAAAGGGAGAATGGCTTAATCAGACTTGCATTTTTTTCTTCCACACAAACAGGGAGTTAGAGAAGAACAAGATTAGAGACCAGCCAAGACATTGTTGTTTGTACTTTCTTTGCATGTTAATCATGTTTCCTTTTAAATATAAACTTATTTAAAATTAAATATGTGTTCTTCATATATAAAAAGTTCTTATGTGTCAATAAGAAAAAGATGATCACACTAATAGCAAAAGAGCAAACTTCATGGAGGCAGTTCACAAAGAAGAAGTACATGAGGTCAATACACTGTGAAAAACATGCTGCTTTTCTGATGCTCAAAGAAATGCTGTTTAAATTATGAAATCTCATTTTCCACCTATCATACTGGCAGTCAATTCTTAAAAATTGTAAATGCAGAGAAGCTGCGTTCTCCTAGACTGCTGGTGAGAGTTGACACTGATGCTGCCTCCCTAAAAGCAACTGAGGAAAAATAGTAATAAAACTCAGTTTTGTGAAGGACTAAATGACAAACTATTGAAATGATCTAAACATCTGATGAGAGAGTGGCTGACCACGTTTTAGAATAGTGTGTTTCCATTAGGAATACTTTTGTGGACTTCTGCTAGTTGAGATGGGAAAAGATTTGATAAAAGGCAAAAGTAAAAACATGGACAACATCCAGTGTCAGTAGACTGGATAAGTGGCCGTGTAGTGCTGGCTACAGTGCAAGAAGGCTGGCTACAACCCTGGGGTAAGTTTTTATTTTCTCATCTGTACAATGGCTAGAATAATTGTATCTAATCATAGAGTGGTGGTAAGGATTAAATAAAAGAATGCAAAATGCTTAGCACAAAACCCAACACATAGAAAGGTCTCTATAAGTACTAACCAACATTATTATTATCAAAGACAAAAAAGCTGTATGAATAATCATCTGCATCATAATATATAATAAAAAGGAAAGGGATTTCAGTTTCCAGCTACAGGAGTATAATTAATTAAACAATAACATAGCCATTAAATGACATAATAGTAACATTTAACTTTAGTGATTGTGTTTACACAACAGAACTTTAACATATATGTGTGTGTGTGTGTATATGTATTTTTTTCATGAAAAGTATATAATGACATGCAAAAATGCCTCCATGACCAACATGACCTGTTTTAGAAGCTTCAGATATAAAATAAGGTCACATCACTTACAATAGGAAATTAAGATGATTCAAGCCTCCATCTCTCTGAGAAAATCTATTTCTTCTCTCTCTGGGCTCTTTCCTCCTATAAAAGGTCCTCCAATACCCAAGGGGTCAGCCTGGGTTGCTCTCATCCTGTGGTCAGATCAGAGCTCAGATAGAGGACTCTGAACCCACTCAAAGCTGAAGAACTCTATACTGAATGTCCCAAAATAATAGCATCGGACACTAACATGATTTGGGAAAAAAACAAAAATTGAGTGAAAAATATGGTCCATATTTCCATCATCCAAAGACAAACATAATTAACAGTTAGGGTATTTCATTCCAGAGTTCCCTTCTATGTATAAGCTCTTTTTGTCAAGTTGTTATTGTACTGTGTTTTCAAAACTGTGTCTTCCAATACCAGAAATGAGAGAAAACCCCATCTTGGCAAGGTAGGATTTGCTCAATTGACCGTCCCATCCTGAGCCTCCATGGATTCTCATGAGTTCCACAATATCTGTAGCAATCATTTTCCCCTCGATCCTAATAGGCCCCATGTGACAAAATGTGCTAAAATAAAAAATTTTAAAATTTAAAAAAGTTGAAGAGTCTCCCCCGTGGTCCTGGATTGATAGTAGCGCCGCCATGGTTACCGTCTTTTTGCACACTGCCTAGTGATCCCGCCTCTCTGGAAAGAAAGGTGCTTGTCACATGGACATCCATTTCATCTGTGGCCCCACTGCACTTTAAAAACTAAATTTAGGAGGTATGATAAGAGTAAGCGAAGACATTGTTAAAGGTATTATGCTCTTATTGTTGTTTGCTTAGAAGATACTTTATTAGCCTCCATTGCAAAATTGAGAAGACTGATCCTTGAATATCATAAAAATGGAACTAAAGTAATCTAATGGGTCAAAGCCCACTCTAAAAGAGGGAACTCAGTTACTCCATAATCTTCAGTTGTGATTGTACCTAAGCCAATTTGGTACATAATAACTGTTAGCAATTATTATGTTCTTCCTAGTAAACATGAATGGCATCTAAGAGTTAAAAGTGGTTGGAGTCTACAGATCCCTCCCCTCACCATTTGATAACAATGTAATTAAGTCAAGGCTTAATTCTGCCACATACACATTTATTCATTTAGCAAGCAGGCCTCCAAACAATCATACAATCTAGTCTGCAAGTTTGAAGAAGTTCCAGCTTTCTGTCCTTGTAGGAAATCTGAAGTTCACCAAAGGCAAACATAACAATCATCTAGCAGCAGGTTTCAACTGACCTTACAATTAGATTTAGGAGACCAAAATTATCTGATCAATGACTGGGCATAAGGTCATTTCAGAATGAAGCCTCAGGCACCATACCTGAAAGGTATAGACTACTAGACTAGATTTCTATGGCCCATATATGCAAGGGTAGAGGACCTCTGCAATATTTCTGGCCAATCAATAGATTTGAACACCACTTTTTTCACCTGTGAAAAATAACAAAGCCTCTGGTATTGGTTAGATATAAAGATAGCTAAAGTCTATCTCTGGAGTGTGAGTTTCTGATTTGAAGCTTTCAAAACACTAAATACCTACCCCAAAAGTGTATGTTCCCTTTTAGGGCAACAGACTTCCCCTAGGATATACAGCAAAATAAATCTACACACAAACACACACACATCACATATGCCAACATGAGTTGCATTTGTACATGCACGGAATTGTGTGTGTGTGTGTGTATATATATAAAAAATATATGTGTGTATGTATATGCATATAATATATATGCATATAAAAATATACTCTCTCTATATATATATATCAGGCTGTCTGTGGCAAAGTATTTTAAAGTAAATTACAGGCAATACAACATTTTCATATTAAAAACAAAAAGGTTTTAAAATCCAGATAAAAGAAATAGGTAGGTAGGAACAACTTAAAGATCTCATTTCATTTTTAGGGATGGGTTTTAAACTCAATTCATTTGCAATAAGTCTGAATACATTAGACACGTTGGGAAATAATCCCATTATTAGTATAATCGCTTACATCTGTCAAATGTGCCCTGATGCATAATATACTTTCTTTTACTCCAGAGGACCCCAAGGAAACAAAACTTTAGATGAAATTGCGAAGGAAAGAGAAAGAATATTATTATCTAGTGTTGAATCCTGTCACAAAAAGAAATGATACCCTGAAACCACTCATAGGCCAAACAATTACGATCCCATAGGATGGATGCAATTGAGGAGAGACAAAGACGTTCAAAAGAAGAATGAAAGAGGAGCTGCCATCACTGTGGGGAAAATCAGGAGAGAGAATCTTAAGGAGTCACATTTGAGCTTGGTCTTGCAGGAGAGAAAGTTCGCCTGATTAAGACAGGGATGTCTACTTGACTCGCTTGTCTGTCAAGTGGGAAAGATAGAGCACCTATCTCTGCGAGAAGTGAGAATTAGAGAGTATGTATTTAAAGCCTGGCACATGGTATGTATGTGCAGGAACCCACGTTATAAAATCTGAAACAGGCTGCAAAAATCTCTGGACCAAGGGTCAGAAGCCTGAATCCCAACCTGAGCTCTGTCCCCAGCTACCAGCATGACTTTATGTTCGTCTCTTCCCCTCCCTGTGTCATCATTCCTGTGTGTCTAAAATGAGATCAGCAGAACTGTCCTGCCACCTCTCATGACAGGCAAGTGAAATCAAAGATCAGGAAGCACATTGAAGAGTTAAGTCCTTAGCAATGCAAGGCATTATTTTTGTCACAAATATAGTACACTTTCCTGAGTCCAAATATGATAGGAAATCCATGAGGGTAGGGCAGGAAGGAAAGGAATCAAAAATCTGTTCTACTGCAGAGAGTAAAGAAGCCTTCCAAGGATGTCTGAGCCAAGCCTCCACCTTCAAGTCCTCTCTTCCCTGCCTCCATTTGGGATGGTGCTTTAGGCTCTTTTAACTGGACCATGAATATGTCCCTTCGAATCCAATGCTGAACGGAAGGTTTCTCTCTGCTGAAGTTCTGGCATGAAGGTCACTCATCTCCCTTTCCCAGATAAAAGGAAAAAAAAAAAAAAAAAAACAGTTCTGGGGCTGGAGTGGCTTCCCCATTCTTCTCACAGAGTCAAGAGTCCTGATGAGGGCTCTCCACAGTACAGAGGCAAAGGTGGTGCCCCATGCCACTTAGTCCCTTAATCCTCACTTTAAGCCCAATTTAAAAGTCTTCAGAGTGGATCTCTGATCAGAAGGAAAATATTTAATTAAAAAAGCTGCTTTTCAGGCACAGTTAGTTGGTGCATGCCCCAAGGGGTGGCCATTTTAAAGCATTCCCAGACATGAGAGTCTCTTGGTCTTAAGCATCAGCATCACCAGTACTAGTTTGGGGCTCTGGCAGGTACCAAGGGCCTGACTGGCCTTGCAGCTCACTTAGAAGTAAAAAGATGCTTGAAAAGAGGAAGTTAAACCAAGTTTCAACAAAGGATCTAAAACAGGTTCCTCCTTAAGCTGGTCATCGATGGTGCAAGAGTAACAGACCACTGTTATTCTGATTGTTCACATGGACAAGAAGCATTTATTGAGCACCTTCTGTATGCTAGCAATAGACTAGTCATTGAGTCACCAAAGTTCAATTACTGATTGTTCACATGGGCAACAGACATTTATTGAGCACCTACTGTATGCTAGCACTAGAATAGTCACTGAGTCACCAAAGATGAATAAAATGTGGTCACAGCCCTCAGAATTCAGGAACTAGTAAGGAAGACAGGGAAGTAAACAGAAGATAACAATGCCTTCCCCTGAGGGTTTCAAGAGAGTACATGGGCTCAACTATCTGACCTTGTGGGTGGTGCAGAGGGATAGACCAGGCTGCCCACAGCAGGGCTTCCAGATCATCATCTAAATCTCCTGGAGTTCTTGTTAAATGAAGATTCCTGGCTCAGTAAATCTGAGGTAGGCCTGGAATTCTGCACATCCAACAAGCTTCCAGGAGATGCTAAGATGCTGCTCATACACAGGCCACCCTTCGAGTCGGAAAGGTCTTAGAGGACGTGATACCTGAGCTGACTCTTGAAGGATGACTAGAAGTCAGGGTAAGAGGAAGTTGGGGTTGGGGAGCAGCCTCCTGACCCAGGTACAAAGGAGAGTGTGTAGAGAGTTCAGGGAAGCATGGGTGCTTCCATTGGTTAGAGTGGGAAGTTGGGGGCAGTGCTGGAGAGGAGGACAAAGACAAAGGCACACAGGGCCTTGTATGTCCTGCGATGGTGTTTAGATTCATTCAAAAGACAGCAGGGACCATCAAAAGACTTTTGAGCTGGAAACCGATATATTATGTTCAGACAGCATTTTTTAACGCTCTGTCAGCCAAAAGTATAGGAAACAGATGAGCAGCGAATAAGATGGGAGAGAAAGAGGCTAGTAAGGAGGCTATTGTTGCAGTACAAACAGATAAGTAAATGGAATCAGGAGGTATCAAGTAGATGCCATCAACAGCTGTCATTTCCCCATAGCTTCAAATTTGCCTTCCCAAAAGTTCATTCACTTTGGTTAAGGGCTCTTCAGTGCCCTCAATACAATTTTGAAACCTTTTAATATGGTTTTCAAAACATGCTCCAACCAGTTTTAGCCCATCTCTCTACTGGATCCCCACCGTAACCCAGCGTGACCACCTGGCTGCTGCCCTCCTGCTGATGTTACCTTCCAGGCCAGGCTCCCCCTCCATGCTTAACTCTCACTGTTCAAGTCACTCAAGTGTCCCCAGTGCCTCTCTACCTGCCCATGTTTCACTGTGCTGCTAGGCCCCGCAGTTGACAACCACATTGGCAAAGCTTCCCCAGAGCATCCCAGCCCCATTGATCTGTGTAATGTACTGTCTGCTTCATTCTGTTTGCACTTGGTCCCAGAGGGCCCCATGCTTTCAAATGCCTTTTTTATTTTCTTTTGCTTTTCATAAAATACTTCATCTTTCAGAAGTGTACCTATGGCATATATGTATAAATTAGATATGAATAATAAAAGGAAGCCAGGTGCAGTGGCTCACCCCTGTAATCCCAGCACTTTGGGAGGCCGAGGCGGGACCATCGCTTAAGCCTAGGAGTTTGATACCAGCCTGAGCAACTAGCAAAACCCCATCTCTACAAAAAATACAAAAAAAAAACAAAAATAGCTGGGTGTGGTGACACACACCCATAATCCCAGCTACTCGGGAGGCTGAGGCAGGAGGATCACTTGAACCCAAGAAGTCAAGGCTGCAGTGAGCTGAGATCATACCACTGAATTCCAGCCTGGTGACAGAGCAAGACCCTGTCTCAAAAAATAAAAATAAAGAATAAAAGAAAACCTGAGCACCCTCCTCTTGGGTTCAGAAACAGGCGTTACCAAGATATTTGAGGCTCCTGTGTGCCCCTTCTTGGGGGCCTCTCCTAACAACAAAACCTAAAATAAGACCTGAGAAACAAGAGCAGTCTTCTACATCTTTTGTTTCTTCCAAAGCTCTTGTCACAACACTTTTTTTTTTTTTTCTTTTTTGGAAGAGACAGAGTCTCACTCTGTCACCCAGGCTGGAGTGCAGTGGCATGATCTCGGCTCACTGCAACCTCCACCTCCCAGGTTCAAGACATTCTCCTGCCTCAGACTCCTGAGTAGCTGGGATTACAGGCATGAGCCACCACACCCAGCTAATTTTTGTTTTTTCAGTAGAGACAGGGTTTCACCATGTTGACCAGGCTGGTCTCAAACTCCTGACTTCATGTGATCTGCCTGCCTTGGCCTCCCAAAGTGCTGAGATTACAGGCATGAGGCACCATGCCTGGCCAGCACTTTCTATACTAAAAATCTGGGCATGCAACCAGCCAGTATGAGTGTATTTGTGGGAAAGTGAGAGAGAGTATTTTAAATCAGGTCTGCCTAAAATAATCCAGAGCATGGAGTCACTATCACCCTCAGCATTTAGCAGACTATCCACCACCAGGCAGGCCCTCAGTGAATATTTCAATTGAATCCTGCTTTCTCTCCATCTAGCAGATGTAATGTAGATTCTAGCCACACATAAAACCACTGCCCTCAGCAAGTGCTTTCCAAAGTAATGCCCAACTCGCACCCAGGTGTGCATTTATATCCACTGGGGTGTAGGAAAAAATATTAGAACTTGTTTACACTTAATTTTCTCATTCTTTTAAATGTTCACTCCTCTGCAGCCTCCGCTGCTGATACCCAGGCAAAAAGGTTATGGAGTGGACCTCAAGCAAACTCCAACAGACCTGCAGCTGAGGGTCCTGACTGTTAGAAGGAAAACTAACAAACAGAAAGGACATCCACACCAAAACCCCATCTGTACGTCACCATCAACAAAGACCAAAGGTAGATAAAACCACAAAGATGGGGAAAAAACAGAGCAGAAAAGCTGAAAATTCTAAAAATCAGAGCGCCTCCCCCTTCTCCAAAGGAACACAGCTCCTTGCCAGCAATGGAACAAAGCTGGATAGAGAATGACTTTGACAAGTTGAGAGAAGAAGGCTTCTGACGATCGAACTTCTCCGAGCTAAAGGAGGAACTTTGAACCCATCGCAAAGAAGCTAAAAACCTTGAGAAAAGATTAGACGAATGGTTAACTAGAATAAACAGTGTAGAGAAGTCCTTAAATGACCCAGTGGAGCTGAAAACCATGGCACAAGAACTACATGATGCATGCACAAGCCTCAGTAACTGATTCGATCAACTGGAAGAAAGGGTATCAGTGATTGAAGATCAAATGAATGAAATGAAGTGAGAAGTTTAGAGAAAAAAGAGTAAAAAGAAATGTACAAAGCCTCCAAGAAATATGGGACTTATGTGAAAAGACCAAATCTATGTCTTATTGGTGTACCTGAAAGTGATGGGGAGAATGAAACCACGTTGGAAAACATTCTGCAGGGTATTATCCAGGAGAACTTCCCAAACCTAGCAAGGAAGGCCAACATTAAAATTCAGGAAATACAGAGAATGCCACAAAGGTACTCCTCGAGAAGAGCAACTCCAAGACACATAATTGTCAGATTCACTAAAGTTGAAAAGAAGCAAAAAATGTTAAGGGCATCCAGAGAGAAAGGTCAGGTTACCCACAAAGGAAAGCCCGTCAGATCTTTTGAACCCATCACAAAGAAGCTAAAAATCTTGAAAAAAAGATTAGACGAATGGCTAACTAGAATAACCAATGTAGAGAAGTCCTTAAATGACCTAATGGAGCTGAAAACCATGGCGGTTTCTCAGCAGATCTCTCAGCAGAAACTCTACAAGCCAGAAGAGAGTGGGGGCCAATATTCAACATTCTTAAAGAAAAGAATTTTAAACCCAGAATTTCATATCCAGCCAAACTAAGTTTCATCAGTGAAGGAGAAATAAAATCCTTTACAGACGAGCAAATGCTGAGAGATTTTGTCACCACCAGGCCTGCCCTACAAGAGCTCCTGAAGGAAGCACTAAACATGGAAAGGAACAACCGGTACCAGTCACTGCAAAAACATGCCAAAATGTAAAACCATTGATACTAGGAAGAAACTGCATGAACTAACAAGCAAAATAACCAGCTAACATCATAATGACAGGATCAAATTCACACAAAACAATATTAACCTTAAATGTAAATGGGCTAAATGCTCCAATTAAAAGACACAGACTGGCAAATTGGATAAAGAGTCAAGACCCATCAGTGTGCTGTATTCGGGAAACCCATCTCACGTGCAGAGACACACACAGCCTCAAAAAAAAGGGATGGAGGAAGATCTACCAAGCAATGGAAAACAAAAAAAGGCAGGGGTTGCAATCCTGGTCTCTGATAAAACAGATTTTAAACCAACAAAGATCAAAAGAGACAAAGAAGGCCATTATATAATGGTAAAGGGATCAATTCAATAAGAAGGGCTAACTATCCTAAATATATATGCACCCAATACAGGAGCACCCAGATTCATAAAGCAAGTCCTTAGAGACTTAAAAAGAGACTTAGACTCCCACACAATAATCATGGGAGACTCTAACACGCCACTGTCAACATTAGACAGATCAATGAGACAGAAAGTTAACAAGGATATCCAGGAACTGAACTCAGCTCTGCAGCAAGTGGACCTAATAGACATCTACAGAACTCCCCACCCCAAATCAACAGAATATACATTCTTCTCAGCACCACATCGCACTTATTCCAAAATTGGCCACATAGTTGGTAGTAAAGCACTCCTCAGCAAATGTAAAAGAACAGAAATTACAACAAACTGTCTCTCAGACCACAGTGCAATCAAACTAGAACTCAGGATTAAGAAACTCACTCAAAACCACTCAACTACATGGAAACTGAACAACCTGTTCCTGAATAACTACTGGGTACATAACAAAATGAAGGCAGAAATAAAGATGTTCTTTGAAATCAATGAGAACAAAGATACAACATACCAGAATATCTGGGACACATTTAAAGCAGTGAGTGGAGGGAAATTTATAGCATTAAATGCCCACAAGAGAAAGCAAGAAAGATCTAAAATTGACACCCTAACATCACAGTTAAAAGAACTAGAGAAGCAAGAGCAAACACACTCAAAAGCTAGCAGAAGGTGAGAAATAACTAAGATCAGAGCAGAACTGAAGGAGATAGAGACACAAAAAACCCTTCAAAAAATCAATGAATCCA
This sequence comes from Piliocolobus tephrosceles, assembly GCF_002776525.5. Lineage (NCBI taxonomy): Eukaryota > Metazoa > Chordata > Mammalia > Primates > Cercopithecidae > Piliocolobus > Piliocolobus tephrosceles. The sequence goes on along the minus strand of NC_045448.1, from coordinate 66,297,672 downwards.
GGAGCTGGTTTTTTGAAAAGATCAACAAAATTGACAGACCACTAGCAAGACTAATAAAGAAGAAAAGAGAGAAGAATCAAATAGATGCAATAAAAAATGATAAAGGGGATATCACTACTGACCCCACAGAAATACAAACTACCATCAGAGAATACTATAAACACTTCTATACAAATAAACTAGAAAACCTAGAAGAAATGGATAAATTCCTGGACACATATACTCTCCCAAGACTAAACCAGGAAGAAGTTGAATCCCTGAATAGACCAATAACAGGCTCTGAAATTGAGGCAATAATTAATAACCTACCAACCAAAAAAAGTCCAGGACCAGATGGATTCACAGCTGAATTCTACTAGAGGTACAAGGAGAAGCTGATACCATTCCTTCTGAAACTATTCCAATCAATAGAAAAAGGGAATCCTCCCTAACTCATTTTATGAGGCCAACATCATCCTGATACCAAAGCCTGGCAGAGACACAACAAAAAAAGAGAATTTTAGACCAGTATCCCTGAAGAACATCTATGCAAAAGTCCTCAATAAAATACTGGCAAACCAAATCCAGCAACACATCAAAAAGCTTATCCACCATGATCAAGTGGGCTTCATCCCTGGGATGCAAGGCTGGTTCAACATCGCAAATCAATAAAAGCAATCCAGCATATAAACAGAACCAAAGACAAAAACCACATGATTATCTCAATAGATGCAGAAAAGACCTTTGACAAAATTCAACAGCGCTTCATGCTAAAAACTCTCAATAAATTCGGTATTGATGGAACGTATCTCAAAATAATAAGAGCTATTTATGACAAACCCACAGCCAATATCATACTGAATGGGCAAAAACTGGAAGCGTTCCCTTTGAAAACTGGCACAAGGCAGGGATGCCCTCTCTCACCACTCCTATTCAACATAGTGTTGGAAGTTCTGGCCAGGGCAATCAGGCAGAAGAAAGAAATAAAGGGTATTCAATTAAGAAAAGAGGAGGTCAAATTGTCCCTGTCTGCAGATGACATGATTGTATATTTAGAAAACCCCATCATCTCAGCCCAAAATCTCCTTAAGCTGATAAGCAACTTCAGCAAAGTCTCATGATACAAAATCAGTGGGCAAAAATCACAAGCATTCTTATACACCAATAACAGACAAACAGAGAGCCAAATCATGAGTGAACTCCCATTCGCAATTGCTTCAAATGGAATAAAATACCTCGGAATCCAATTTACAAGGGATGCGAAGGACCTCTTCAAGGAGAACAACAAACCATGCTCAACGAAATCAAAGAGGACACAAACAAATGGAAGAACATTCCATGCTCATAGATAGGAAGAATCAATATGAAAATGGCCATACTGCCCAAGGTAATTTATAGATTCAATGCCACCCCCACTAAGCTACCAATGACTTTCTTCACAGAATTGGAAAAAACTACTTTAAAGTTCATATGGAACCAAAAAGATCCCACATTGCCAAGACAATCCTAAGCCAAAAGAACAAAGCTGGAGACATCACACTACCCGACTTCAAACTATACTACAAGGCTACAGTAACCAAAACAGCATGGTACTGCTACCAAAACAGAGATATAGACCAATGGAACAGAACAGAGCCCTCAGAAATAATATCACACATCTACAACCATCTGATCTTTGACAAACCTGACAAAAACAAGAAATGGGGAAAGGATTCCCTATTTAATAAATGGTGCTGGGAAAACTGGCTAGCCATAAGCAGAAAGTTGAAACTGGAACACTTCCTTACACCTTATACAAAAATTAATTCAAGATGGATTAGAGACTTTAATGTTAGACTTAAAACCATAAAAACCCTAGAAGAAAAGCTAGGCAATACTATTCAGGACATAGGCATGGGCAAGGACTTCATGTCTAAAACACCAAAAGCAATGGCAACAAAAGCCAAAATAGACAAATGGGATCTAATTAAACTAAAGAGTTTCTGCACAGCAAAGAAACTAGCATCAGAGTGAACAGGCAACCTACAGAATGGGAGAAAAGTTTTGCAATCTACTCATCTGACAAAGGGCTAATATCCAGAACCCACAAAAAACTCAAACAAATTTACAAGAAGAAAACAAACAACCCCATCAAAAAGTGGGCAAAGGATATGAACAGACACTTCTCAAAAGAAGACATTTATGCAGCCAACAGACACATGAAAAAATGCTCATCATCACTTGCCAACAGAGAAATGCAAATCAAAACCACAATGAGATACCAGCTCACACCAGTTAGAATGGCGATCATTAAAAAGTCAGGAAACAACAGATGCTGGAGAGGATGTGGAGAAACAGGAACACTTTTACACTGCTGGCAGGACTGTAAACTGTTCAACCATTGTGGAAAACAGTGTGGCAATTCCTCAAGGAATTTCTAATCTAAAACTAGAAATACCATTTGACTCAGCCATCCCATTATGGGTATATACCCAAAAGATTATAAATCATGCTGCTATAAAGACACATGCACATGTATGTTTATTGTGGCACTATTCACAATAGCAAAGACTTGGAACCAACCCAAATGGCCATCAATGACAGACTGGATTAAGAAAATGCAGTCATAAAAAAGGATGAGTTAATGTCCTTTGTAGGGACATGGATGCAGCTGGAAACCATCATTCTCAGCAAACTGTCGCAAGAACAGAAAACAAAACACCACATGTTCTCACTCATAGGTGGGAATTGAACAGTGAGGACACTTGGACACAGGAAGGGGAACATCACACACTGGGGCCTGTCGTGGGGCGAGGGGAGCGGGGAGGGATAGCATTGGGAGATATACATAATGTAAATGATGAGTTAATGGGTGCAGTACACCAACATGGCGCATGTATACATATATAACAAATCTGCACGTTGTGCACATGTACCCTAGAACTTGAAGTGTAATAAAGTAAATAAATAAATAAACAATAAATATTTTATTTCATTTTCAACAATTGTACTTAAAAATTACTGATATTAGGCCAGGCGCAGTGGCTCATGCCTGTAATCCCAGCACTTTAGGAGGCCGAGGTGGGTGGATCACTTGAGGCCACGAGTTTGAGACCAGCCTGGCCAATATGGTGATGCCCTAAAAATACAAAAAATTAGCTGTAGTCCCAGCTACTCATGAGACTGAGGCACAAGAATCACTCGAACCCGGGAGGCAGAGGTTGAAATGAGACAAGATGGCACCACTGCACTCCAGCGTGGGTGACAGAATGAGACCCTGTCTCAAAAAAAGAAAAAAAAATGATATTAAAATTGTTACAACCAAATCACAAGCTCTATTTCAAACATGCCAATATATCATTTTCACACATTGACTTTTGAAAACAATGTTGTATTTGTTACTCTGAAAACAATTTCACATCAAACAGCTCTGGAGGCTGGAAGTCCACGATGTCAGCAGGGTTGGTTCCTTCTGAGGCTTTGCTTTTGGGCTTGTAATTGTATAAGGCTGCCTGGTCCCTGTGTCTCCACATGGTCTTCCCTCTGTGTATGTCTGGGGCATCATTTCCTTTCAGGAGGACATCAGTCACACTGGATTAGGGTCCACCCTAATGACCTCATTTTACCACCTTTTTTTTTTTTTCCTGAGATGGAGTCTTGCTCTGTCTCCCAGGCTGGGGTGCAGTGGCACAAACTCGGCTCACTGCAAGCTCCACCTCCCAGGTTCACACCATTCTCCTGTCTCAAACTCCCAAGTAGCTGGGACTACAGGTGCCCGCCACCACGCCCAGCTAATTTTGTTGTTGTTGTTGTATTTTTTAGTAGAGACAGGGTTTCACCATGTTAGCCAGGATGATCTCAATCTCCTGACCTCGTGATCCACCCACCTCGGCCTCCCAAAGTGCTGGGATTACAGGCATGAGCCACCGTGCCCAGCCAGCCACTTTTTAAGAAAAAAAAAAATTTTTGAATTTATTTATGTATTTCAGCTGGAGTCTCACTCTGTCGCCCAGGCTGGAGTGCAGTGGTGCGATCACAGCTTACCATAGCATCAACCTCTAGGCTCAAGCAATCCTCCCACCTCAGCCTCCCAAATAACTGGGACTACAGGCATACCACCACACTGAGCTAATTTTTTTTAGAGAGATAGGGTCTTGCTATGTTACCCAGGCTGGTCTCAAAGTCCAGGGCTCAAGCAATCCTCCTTCCTTGGCCTCCCAAAGTGCTGGGATTGCAGGAATAAGCCACTAATTTTCACCTCTTTAAAGAGGCTCTAATCCCAGCCTCACTTTTGCCCCTTTAAAGACCCTATATCCAATTACAGTCATATTCTGAGATACTGAGGGTTAGGGCCTCAACCTATGAATCTTGGGGAGGCTCACAATTCAATCCATGACTATATGTATATATAAAGGTAGACCTGCATATAGTATACTATGCACAGATAACTGAGCATCTTGGCCCTAATTGTCGCAAGATTTTTTTTTTTATAAAACCTGGGTATGATACGTGTGGCTGTGCTTCTAATCGAATTTTTACATATTCTTAATAGAAATGATGAGAGTGTGTAAATTATAATCTAGAATTCATATAAAGAATAACACACACACACACACGGCATTAGAATAAGTTCCCTCAAAGGAACAGCTACTCCTTAATTCTGAACATTTTAAGACATCCAGAATCACTTTCCCTAAGCAATTATGATTTTACAAAATGCTGTCAAGACCATCACAAAGTTTTACTGCCCAGACAGAGCTAAACGCCTGAAGCTTTCAGCAGTGATTTATTATTTACTCTGGAGGTAAGTTGCTAAGCAAGATTTATTCGGTAAGAACAGAGCCACCCATAACAGTACAGTATGAATTTTACTGAGGGGGGGCGGATTTTTTTTTTAACCATTCCTGAAGAGAATTTGTTCTTTATAATCAGAAAAAAAAAAAAAATACATCTGCATGTAAGTTTTCATCCTTTTGTGAAATCGAGGGCACTGTTATGCGTCTGACAAACCAGTTTGGTTTCAAACATTCTTATTTGAATTTTAGATCTGAGAAATTTCAGTGAATTTTCGTAATAAAAACGTGAACAATTTCAAAGTCCATTGATAGAATCTGTTGGGTATCTGCTTTACCTACACAGGGCTTTTACTGGGGAGTGGCTTCTTTACACTACAGTAGCCTAACTCTCACACTCATACCATCTCAGAGAGACTTGGGATTCCTAACAAAAATAAAACACTAATAATGCAAATTTGCCAACTTTGGTTTTCAGAACTGATAACAAGTACTAGCGACCAATTGCTGGCCTACTTCCGCCCCCTAGTGACGATAACGTATTTTTGCTTTTTGCAAAACGGAGGCTGGAGAGCTCAGACCAACGATTAAAAGTGGCTGCCCCCATCCTGTCCCCACGTCAGCAACCTGTTCCCCAAGATACCCCAGGCCCTCTAGCTACCCGTTCACCAGATACAAACAAGGGATATGATAAATTCATTCACATTTAGGTGGTTTCAACTTCAAGAACTTTGCTTCTCCCCAGATGGCATGCATTTGCACAAAAACATTGAAGCAAGAAAGTAATGCTGTGTAACTCAAAAAAGTAAGTCACAGGCCAGGCGCAGTGGTTCACGCCTGTGATCCCAGCACCTTGGGAGGTGGAGGTGGGCGGATCACGAGGTCAAGAGATTGAGACCATCCTAGCCAACATGGTGAAACTCCGTCTCTACTAAAAATACAAAAATTAGCTGGGCGTGGTGCTGCGCGCCTGTAGTCCCAGCTACTCGGGAGGCTGAGGCAGGAGAATCGCTTGAATCCGGGAGGTGGCGGTTGCAGTGAGCCGAGATCGTGCCACTGCAATTCAGCCTGGCGACAGAGCAAGACTCCGTCTCAAAAATAAATAAATATATAAATAAATAAAATTTTTAAAATAAATAAAAAGTAAAAAAAAAAATTAAAAGTCAGTCACAAATGGTGGAAATTTAGGCTTAAAGAGAAGGACTTCTGAGTTGTTTGGCTTTTAGGTTTTTTGGCGGGGGCGGGGGCGGCGGTTAGTTTTGCTTGGAGGAGAATTTTTGCTTGTTTTTTTGGAAAGGTGTCTTTAAAAAGTCATGCAATGCCTCCTTTTGGTAAATCATTGCCCCTGCTATAATTAGTCAGAGGGGTGGAAATCAGCAGAAGACTTAAGAAAATGGTTCATTTCCCAGACTTCTCGCCTTCACTCCCATCCCTGTATCCAGCTACAAGGTGCAGCTCTGGGGTGGCCACCGCATCCAATGGGGCATTTCACCCTGCAGACACGGAGTGGGTGGAAACATGAGCCAGGAATGTTCTGGTCAGACTCCAACCCTCCCACAGCTGCTAACAGGACTCCCTGCTGCAGTTCCTCAGCAGGTCAGGGAGTTTTTCAGGCAGGTAGCCAATCTCTAAGATGGCTTTAGATCAGGGGAGGCAGGGTTGAGTAAAGGGAGGTAGACAAGGAGGCAGGATCTGGGGAGCTTTACGGAGGCTCCAGGCAATGTTTCTAAACTCTGGTTTGAGCTGGTCATTAATCAAGCCCCTCCCAATGTTTGAAATTAGCCACACAACCCCATCAGGAGTCATGCCAGAGGGACACCCCTCCTGCCAGTGCCTAAATCCAATCTAGACAGAACCATGAAGAAAATGGAAAGAATGCACAGAGAGTGAGGGTTCCTTCATATTGCCAGTTAAACTTGCTGAGAAACCACAGGAGCTCTTCAGCTTCCAATCCACCATCACCAACTCCCATGGACACGGCATCTCTGGGGCAGCTGGTGGAGCACGGCTAGGGGCTGGGAGTCAAAGGTCTCCGTGTCAGGGCATAGTTTCAACTGCCTGTAGTAGTGCAATATGGAGAGAGTCTGGTATCAGGCAGACCTGAATTTGAATCCCAGCTCTGCTGCGGGCTCGCCATGCAAGTTTTGACAGCTTCTACTCCATTCTTCAATCATCAGCGTAAAGGCTTATGCCCTCAGGGAGGCCATCTCTGACTCCACAAACTGGATCCGATCCCCTGTTTACAAATTTTGTGATCCCTTTAAATTTTCATTCATTACATCTATCACTGTTTGTAATTTTATATATTTGATGATTTGTCTACTTTATTTTTTTTCCTTCCTGCATCCTAAGCTCAGAGAAAGCCGGGACCCATCTCCTTCATTCACTGTTTTACCCCAGGGACTAGCACATAGAATACACTTGATAGAGATTTGAGAAATGAATGAATTACACTGAGCTTTTACTGTCTATAAAATAGAATGTAGGTTTGTTGTGAAATTAATGAAAGAATACACATGTTAAAAAAATAATAAATCCTCCCTGTGTCTGACACAGAGTAGTTGCTCAAAAGGAGGTGGTTCCTTTGCCACTGTCTCTCTGGGGACACTCCGTAGGGGAATAGTTGTCCCTGACCTCCGGAGGTGCCACTGAGCAGTGAAATTAACCAAAACAGAAAACCAGGGACCTGAATAATCCACAAATTCCATCACAAGTCCCTGAATAATCAAAAGTAGTTGGCACATTACAATTAATCGCCTCTCCTCTCTAGATGTCCCTTGATGGCAGGAAAAGTTATCTCCAGCTTCACTTTCTTTTCCATCCCAGATAGAGAGTAGCCAGAGGGACTGTAAATCCATTCCTAACATTTTCAGTTGTTTGAGTTATGTTCTACCAGAATTAAGAAGGTGACTTTAAAAACATGAAGGAGAAATAAAGGTTGCACTTCCCAGAGCAGAGTACAGGTGGAAAATGGAACTGAACTTTTAATATGAGGCTGCAGTAGAGGAGAGAGTACTAAGAATATTTTTATAGAATACTTGCATTATGGGTAATTTTTTTTAAATCCAAGGTTCAACTTGCATGACACTGAGGCATAAGTCTACCACTTAATGACATTTACAACTCTGTAACAATACATTTTGTATAAATTACTGCTGAGGCTTAACATTTCTGATTATGATATATAGAATAAAGTGATGTCATAAAGGCGAAGTTTGTAAGTTACGATCTGTCCTGTTGCTTTAAATAAGAGGATTTCGGAGACAATTGCCTTGATGAATATAAACTCAAATGAACCTTGAATCTCTTCAATTATTCTTATTTAGAATTCATTTTCCTTTGAACTTCCATTTAACTCAAAGCACAGTGGTTCCATTATAAATCAAATGCAAGCTTGTCTTTCCTGCAATAACAAGTATGCTTTAAATAATGAAGCAACACCTATGATCATAAAAGATAATGTTTCAATGCACCAAAATACAGAAGGTAAAGAGATTTATTATCCTGGTTCAGTGAAGAGGAGTTGAATATTTTTGTAGCAACAGACATCTCTGTTGCAGACAACACTTTTTGCTTGACTTTTTTGTGTATTTCCTTTCCCAGAAGACTGGGTTGCCTTATTACCAATGACAGAAATCCAGGATTCAACATGCAATGCTTTTGGTGGCCGAGAAGCTCAAATCTCTCCTTGCTTCATTTCCCCAAGAGACTAACGGGGATGAAATCTCTCAACCTTCCTGGGCCTCTTTTCTACTATGAAAGGGTTGGGTTAAATCATCCTAAATTCATCCCAAGCTCTAAAGACTATGACTCTGTATGCCTTTCCTTTTGCACAGAATTATGGAGAGGAACAACCAAGTTAATGGAAGCAAACATACTTTAAAAGGCATAAAAGTGCTATACATAGCACTTGATGGTTTTCACTCTGCATTTTATAAATACCTTTACACATCCATTATGTGAACTCTGCTATCCAAACTATGCTAGAAAAACCTTGGTGCATCTCCAAGTCATTACAGATAAAAGAGTATAATAAACAAGATCTTCTAGAGTTCCCATAATAAATTCTCTTGAAGGAGATCTAAATCCCGCATAATAGGTCAAGTAGCCAAACCACTCCAAACAAGAGCCTGCTTCCCCATGGAAAATCTCATCAGCAGACAGGACACAGAACTAAACTAAACAGGTAGGCTGAGCAGCTGGAAGGTTCTCTTCCTGTTATCTCTTTATGCATTCCATCTTCAAAGAATTTTGACCTGTCTTCAATACACCCTCGGGTGTAGGATTTACATTTTTAATATTGGCATTTATGACGTGGTGCTTTCTCCTGGTTAATTGGTATCAGAGCAAAAATGTTTGCCTCTCTCCTGAAATAAATCTCTTCAAGAGCTTCAATCACACATTCTTTTGTTCTATCTCTCATTTGAAACGGGTTCTATAAAGCCGACAGACCACGCTACATAATCTTTCGCCTCTCACGTTTTTAAATCTGGGGGTTTATGCTTTAATGGCTTTGATGTGCTTACTATTCAGCCTGTTACTTAAACCACGTTCTTCCCCATCCAACACTCGGCTCTCCCTCAGCCTTGCAGCCTGTACTCTCTGAGGCTGAAAGGATTTATTTATCATCCAGAACATTTCCATAATTTTGGAAACATATGTTTCGAAATTACATTCCAATATCTCATACTATGTTCTTTGTCTTGCATCTGTTCTATAAAAACAAACAAAACACACATAATTATATTCCAATGGCTGCAAAGTCTACATTTTCCACAAGAGTTCGTTCTTCCATAAACAGTAAGAAACACAAAAAAGGCACTTACACACCCCTTCAATGTCATCTGAAATCACATTCTTGTGTTAATTAGAGCTAACCACTGATAATAACAAACTTCTACATCATAACTGTGTGAAACTTTAATTGACTCCTTTCCAAATCCATTTCAATTTTACAGCATAATCTCCTTATTGAAAATTAGCCATTGTTGAAAACTCAAAATCTCAACAAAATACTCAACTTTGCATGGACAATGACTCAGTAATCTTTTATTCTCCTAGGGTATGACTTGCATTAAATAAATATACTTTTAAAAATACACTTCTCTCTCTGTAATATCCTAGTGGAAAGACAGTAAGTCAATGCACAATTATAAAAAAGGCCAGAAAACAAAGAAAAATAAACCTGAATGAAACAAGTAATTGACCAAAAAATTAATATACATATTTCATATAACTATCTTAAAATATATATTTCATGTAACATATACTATGTTCTTTGTCTTGCATCTGCTCAAAACTCTTACCCACCCACCACACAAACATCCTTCCTCCCTCCCTCTCCTCTCTCTCTCTCACACACACACACAGTCACACACACATACCATTTAAACATAACCCAATTATTTTAAAGCTTTACACACACACACACTCACTCACATACCATTTAAACATAACCCAATCATTTGACATCCACCGTGTTTTCCTAGAATGCCTGATGTCAAAATAGGACAAAATTAGATTAATTGGCATTGAAAAACCTCTCAAAACTAAGAACTGCTATTTATCCTATTAAAAATAAAATGTTACCACTAAAATAAGTTTCCTCTCCTAGTGATTCTGTGCCTGTTACCATGCTCATTTTATTCTTAGGATTTTGGAACTGATAAGAGAGGTAAGCCTGATGTCTGTGGTGGTGCACTGGTAAATATTTAACGACCAGCTCCAAGTGAGGGAACAAAATTCTGACGTGTAGCATTTGTCAATTTCTATAATGTAAATACCTTTATCATGGCCAATTTCAAGCTACCAAATGGATGTTGCTGAATGATGGAGTTGGGAATGTCTATGGACAATTGACTCCTCCAAGGTGGTACAAGCCGGTTCCACCACCACCACCAGATGCCTGGGACTCATCTCAGAGATTTTTAAATGTTCCCAGCACCTTTGACCTATGGCAACGGTTCTAGAGGCACTCTAATTCATAGAGCTCATGGTTTACTCTCCGCCATCTGTTTCTAGAATGTTTTCAGACATTCCTGTCAATTTCTTGGGCTAAAAATCACTTTCTAGGATCATGGGTGGAGAGGCCAATACTAATTCCTGTGTTCAGTCAATACACAACGTAATCCATACAAATACTGGTCTCTGTGTGATCCAGTCTCAAAGATGTGTTCAAAGAAAACATGTGTAACATTCCAGAAGCTTTGAAAAACAGTATCAGTCTTGGGGTTTTCTTATAAAGTTTTATGCAAGTGTTTTACCCCAAAACCTTCCCAATCAACAACCCTCCTTAGACATTCTCATTCTGTCTCCAAAGTTTTATACTTATGTTAACAGCTAAACATACACACAGTTTCTCCCACATTCCCTCTCTCACGGTCCCCCCACATTTATACACACATGCACACATGCACACACACACATAGACACACACATCCTACATCATCATTCTGCTCCCTCATTCAATTCACACACCTTTATGTCAACACCACACTCTCTATCCATGACTGCCCTCATCATGCACAGTGCGCTAGGAAACATAGTTCTCCCAATCTGACTGTTTTTCTCTAGTTCTAGTGAGTGATCTTCTCTATTCCATTATAGTAACAGAAGCTATTTGTGAATGTGACTTTGTAGACCCCAATAATACTAGGGAACACTTACCTAGTTCCCATGCTATACCAGGTACTAAGCTAAGCACGTTAGGTAGAGACTCATTTAAATCATGGAGCCAGGACCGAAACCAGGCAGAGTGGCACAAGAGCCCATTGTTCTCAACCACCATGCCCGGCTGAGTCTCAGGTCAATCAGAACAAAACCCACCGTGGGACCTTAACCACATCAAAAGTTCTGTATCTCAGTTTCCTCATTTATAAAATGAGACTAACAATAATGCCTGTCTTTCAGGGTTTGGAGGAGAATTGAATGAGTTAACATATGTAAAGTCCTTAGAACAGTAGCTGGCACATAAAAAAAAAAAATTGATTATGTTAGCTAAGTGTCAGCTAGTGTTAACTAGTGCAAATCCACTACTCACAGCCTACGGAATCCCATGACTTTTCATAGTGGCCTCTGATAGTGTCCCCTGGGCTGGCCATTTTTTTCTGTAAAGGGTCAGATACGTATTTTAGGCTTTGCAAGCCACATACAGTTTGTTGTCACATAATTTTCTCGGTTTTTATTTTTATGTCTTTAAAAATGTAAAAACCATTATTAACCTGTGGGTTAAAACAGATCACAGACTGGATTTGGTCCGCAGGCCATAGTTTGCTAACCCCCATGCTAGATGGAGAGAAAGAGCCCCATTTTAAATGCCATATGTTTTTAAAGAGGCCGCAGGTGCCGTGTCTGGACACAAAGGTGGCAAAAAGCAGCCCCCAAAACTGCACAAGGAACAGGCCAAGGAGATGGACAAGGAAGATGTGGCTTTCAAGCAGAAGCAAACAGAAGCTGAAGGGGCCCTGGACACAGGTGGAGTTAAGAAATCTGCCAAAAAAAAAATTAGCACACCCACTGTAGAAAACAGTATGGAGGTTCCTCAGAAAAATAAAACTAGGACTACCGTATGAACCAGCAATTCCACTACTGGGAATGTATCCAAAGGAAATGAAATCAGTATGTCAGAGAGATACCTGCACTCTCATTTTTATTGCAGCACTTCTCTCAATAGCCAACACATAAAATCAACCAATTATCCATCAATGGACGAATGGACAATGAAAATGTGGCGTATATACACACTGGAATATTATTCAGCCATAGAAAAGAATGAAATCCTGTCATTTTCAACAGAATGTTGAAATGGAAGACATCATGTTAAGTGAAATAAGCCAGGCACAGAAAGGCAAACATGGCATGATCTTACTCATATGTGGGCTCTAAAAAAAAATTAGTTGATGTCATAGAATCAGAGAACAGAACAGTGGTTATGACTGGGAAGAGGAGAGGAGAAGGGAGGATGGGGAGAGGCTGGTCAATGGGTACAAAGTTACAATTAGAAAGATGGAATAAGTTATGTTGCTCTATTGTACACTAGGGTGACCATGGTTAACAGTAAGGTATTACATATTAGAAAATAGCTAGAAGGCTGGTCACAGCAACTCACGCCTATAATCCCAGCACTTTGGAGCCCAAGGCAGGAGATCACTTAAGCCCAAGAGTTTGAGACCAGCCTGGGCAACACAGAGAGACTCTAACTCTACAAAAAGATTTAAAAATTAGCCAGATGTGGTGGTGCACACCTGTGGTCCCAGCTGCTTGGGAGGTTAGGGTAGGAGGATCACTTGAGCCTAAGAGGTAGAGACTGCAGTGAGCCGTGATTGTGCCACTGCACTCCAGCCTGAGCCACAGAATGAGACCCAGACCCTGTCACAAAAAAGAAAGAAAGAAAGAAAGAAAGAAAGAAAGAAAGAAAGAAAGAAAGAGAGAGAAAAGAAAATAGCTAGAAGCAAGGATTTTAAAAGTTCTCACCACAAAGAAATTACAAATGCAGCCAGTCGTGGTGACTCACGCCTGTAATCTCAGCTCTTTGGGAGGGCAAGGCCAGTAGATCATCTGAGGTCAGGAGTTCAACACCAGCCTGGCTAACATGGTGAAACCCCATTTCTACTAAAAATACAAAAAATTAGCCGGGCGTGGTGGCATACACCCGTAATCCCAGCTACTTGGGAGGCTGAGGCAGAAGGATTGCTTGAACCTGGGATGCAGAGGTTGCAGTGATCCAAGATGGCGCCATTGCACTCCAGCTTGGGCAACAAGAGCAAAACTCCACCTCAAACAAAAAAAAAAAAAAAAAATTACAAATATATGAGGTGATGAATATGCCAAATGCCCTAGTTTAGTCATTATACGACATATACAACTATGTAAACATCAAACTGTTCCCATAAATATGTACAATGTGCCAATTTTTTTTTAGAAGTATTATAACGGGAAAAAAAAAGAAATCTGGCAAAAAATAAGCTGCTCCTTGTGCCTGAGATGATGATGACCGTCAATACCATTTCTATTCAAACATCTGGATTCTCTGCCATAATATCTTTTACCACCTATAACTAGAATAAAGAGTTGTCTTGGAGCCTTTTGCACATTTAAGAATAAACTTGGCTGGGCACGGTGGTTCATGCCTGTAATCCCAGCACTTTGGGAGGCTGAGGCGGGTGGATCACAAGGTCAGGAGCTCAAGACCATTCTGGCTAACACAGTGAAACCCTGTCTCTACTACAAATACAAAAAGTTAGCTGGGCATGGTGGCATGCACCTGTAGTCCCAGCTACTCAGGAGGCTGAGGCAGGAGAATTGATTGAACCTGGGAGGTGGAGGTTGCAGTGAGCGGAGATCCGCACCACTGTACTCCAGCCTGGGCAACAGAGCAAGACTCCATCCCAAAAAATAAAATAAAATAAACTTTTGTAAAAAAATAAAAATGAATAAATAAATGTCATATGTTTTTATGCAAGCAAATACAGGAACTCAGAAAAACAAACATGTAGCAATTCACATGTTGCCTTCACAAATGTTCACTTATCACTTATTAAGTGCCAGGTGCCATGTTGGTTGCTGAGGCAACAAAGATGGAGAAGGGTGTGGCTGGTCTTTGGGATGCTCATTGCTGACTGGCAAGCAAGTTGCAGCACAGGGTGTGGTGAATGCTTTAATAAAGGAGCCAGGGATCAGCTCTAGGTAGGGGAAGGTGATGGGTGAGGAGAGAGTCCAAAGAGGAAAAGATGCTCCAAAGAGGAAAAGATGCTGGAGATAAATGTTGAGGGAGATGAGGAATTCACTCAACAGACAGAGGCACAAGAGAGTGAGGAGGTATTCATAAAATGGCAGTGCCTGGGATCCAAGGAAGTTCAAGAGGTCAGCTAGAGCCAGACTGGGAGGAAGAGAGGGCCCAGAAGACCCCGCTGTGGCACTAGGACTTTGTCCTGTAGACCTGTGGTTCTCGATCATGGTTCACTGCACCCTTGACCTCCCAGCCTCAAGTGATCCTCCCACCCCAGCTTCCCAACTAGCTGGCACTATAGGCGCACACCACCATGCCTGACTAATTTTTGTATTTTTTGTAGAGATGAGGTTTCGCCCTGTTGCCCAGGCTGGTCTTGAATTCCTTCACTCAGGGATCCACCTCCCTCAGCCTCCCAAAGTGCTATGATTACAAGCATGAGCTACCCACATCTGGTCAAGGAAAATCTTAATCTAGAGCCCTAGGTATAAAAGTAATCTAACTGAAGCTGGGAGGTGAGCCCACCCTCCTGCAAAGCCTCTTCACCATCAGCAGGTCACAGGTGAGCTTCCTGGTAGAACAGGTGAAATTTGTGGCTTCTGGCAGTGGGCAGCAAGCTGAGGGCCTGGGGAGTCCTTTGCAAATTCTTCTGAAGTCAATACATTCCATCTACCTATTTTTATTTTGAACAGACATCCTGCTCTTCCCCAGTCCCTCTCCCTTTGCTGAGCTGCATGCTGACTTGCCTCATCACAGAATTGTTTCTTGAGCATGTTTTCTCCCCATCAAGATGAATCATCCTGAGGACGGGAAGTGCATCTTGCTTCTCTTGTATCTCCCTCAACAAGCAGTGCAGGGCAAGACAGGACTGTTGAAAGGAAGGTCTCTTCCAACCTTAAGATATTTTTTCCTTTTTTGTTTTTTTAATTCTTAATGTTGCAAAATTGATGTCCCATTCCACCAACCTTAAGATCTTAAAACTCTCATAGGATAAAAGCATTTTCAGGCTGGACATGGTGGCTCACACCTGTAATCCCAGCACTTTGAGAGGCCAAGGTAGGTAGATCACTTGAAATCAGAAGTTTGAGACCAGCCTGGCCATCATGGTGAAACCCCGTCTCTACAAAAAATACAAAAACTTAGCCAGGTATGGTGGCAGCCACCTGTAATCCCAGATACTTGGGAGGCTGAGGTAGGAGAATCACTTGAACCTGGGAGGTGGAGGTTGCAGTGAGCCAAGATCGCATCACTGCACTCCAGCCTGAGTGACAGAGCGAGAATCCATCTCAATAAATCAATCAATCAATGGAAGTGGAGTATTTCATGGGAAAGTGTTTGTGTGTTTCAGAATTCAGGGTTGATTTGAACAAATTCTTCTGTTCATGAGACATTACTGTTTGAGGTCAACACACAACCCTGCATGCCCCACTTTTTACTAATTCTCTTTCATCTCCATTCCACAGCCCAGTTTCTCTCCCCATATTGACAAGCATTGTATTGTGCTTATATGTATATGTGTTTTGACTATTGTCTTGTATGCATATATTTTAACGTATAGAAATGTTATGTTCTCATGTTTTAGATATCATCCAGTCTCTTCCTTTTTTCACCTAGCACGATGTTTTTGAGATCTATCCACATTGCCAGGCATGCATCTAGTCATTTCTCTTAGATGCTGCATAATGTTCCATAATCTGTACCCACCAGATTTAACATATCCAGCCCCACAAGGATGGACAACTAGAATATTTCCAACTCCTCACTACCACAAACAACGCTGTGATTATCTTCCCATATATGTACTTATGAATCTGTATGGGAGGCTATGATGGGAGCGGTATACTCACAGATGTAATCCCAGCACTTTGGGAGGCCAAGGCAGGCGGATCGCTTGAGCTCAGGAGTTTGAGACCAGCCTAGACAACATGGTGAAACCCCATCTCTACTAAAAATACACACAAAAAAAATCTCTATGGGAAATTCTCCAGCATGTATTCCTGGGATCAGGAAAGCTGTGTCACATGGTGTGAGTATACTTGGCTTCACTGAGTACTGCTAGGCTGCTCCCATTCTCCCTCCCACCAGCATAGCCTGAGGGTTTCGAAGGCTCACATCCCCACCAATGTTGCACAATACTCAGTGTTATGGATTGAAATATGTCCCCCAAGAAAGATATGTTAAAGTCATAATTCCCAGTAGCTCAGAATGTGACCACGTTTCAAAATGCAGTCAAGTTGAGGTCATTAGGAAGGGTCCCAATCCAACATAACTGGTGTCTTTGTAGAAAGGAAAATATTTGGATGCAAAGGAATCATGTACAGAGGGAAGACCATATGGACAGATACAGGAGAATATCATGTGAAGATGAAGGTAGAGATTGGGATGAGGCATCTACAAGCCAAGGAAGGCCAAAGATTGTCAACAAACCACCGTAAGCTAGGAGAGAAGCCTTGAACAGATTCTTTCCCACACCTCTTAAAAGAACCCAACCCTGCTGACACCTCGAATTTGAACTTCTAGCCTCCAAAACTATAAGCAAATAAGTTCCTGTTATTTAAGCCACCTAGTGTTTGGTACTTTGCTATGGCAACCCTAAGAAACTAATATCCTCCACTCTCCAAGTTCTGCCACTAGGCTAGGTGTAACATAAAATCTTGATTTTTTTTTTTCTACTCATTTGTGAGTTTGCCTACTTCATATGCTTTTTAGTCATATGAGCTTCCTTGTAAACTGAAAGTTATTGCTTTTTCATAGGGGCTGCTTTTTTTTTCTTGATTTGCAACAGTTCCTTATAAATTCCAAATATTAGACTGTTGATATTTACAACTAGAGTCTCCTGAACAATTATCTTTCTGTTCATTTTATCAATTTCTCATTGGGCAAAATTGCTTACCTCCTATTTAATCAAAGTCATCCATTTTGGGCACATGATTTGTGTATTTAGGATTTTGCTTAAGAAATCCTTCCCCACTCCTATGTTACAAAGATAGTCTATTATATAATATTTCACAAACTGTATTATCTTTAACATTTAGAACCAATATATGTATATGGTATGACACAGAGACCTGTTTAACACAGCAATATAACAAAACACTCCAAAATGTAGTGGCTTAAAACAACAAAAACATTTATTTTGCTCATGTACCTGCAGCACTGGCAAGGATCAGCAAGGATGGTTCATCTTTTTACCATGGAATGTCAGCTGAAATGGCTCCACTGGGACTGAAAGATCCACCCTCAAGTTGGCTCACTCCTGTGGCTGGCAAGTTGGTGATGGCTGTCAGCTGAGAGTTCAGTTAAGACTGAGGGCAGGGGCGCCTGAGTTCCTTTCTACTAGCACCTCTGCACAGGCTGCTTGGGTTTCTTCACATTATGATGGCTGAGTTCCAAGCCAAAGAAAAATTCAAAAGCTGTATGACTTTATAAAACCTTAACATCACTTGCTCAGGCTATATTAGCTTTGCATATAACTTCAGAAATCATTTAGCATGACTTCCACTGTCATCACAAACCTGCCCAGAATCAGGGCGAGGAAACATACATTTCACCTCTAATAGGAAGAGGTTCAAAGTCACTTTGTAAAGAAGCACACATGGGAGGGAGATAACGCTACAATCCTCTTTGGGAATGGAATCTGCCACAGGATCCAATTCCCTTAGCAGGTCATCTTTATCATTAGTTAAATTCCTTACACACATGGGTCTGTCAACTGAGTGCTCTACTCTGTTACTCTGTTCTATTTTGCCACAATAAGGCTATGTCTTAATATCTTGATACAATATATCTTAATATCTGATAGGGCAAGCCTCCTCCCTGTGTTCTCCTTTCTCAAAGTTGTTATTCATGAACCTCTTAATCTTCCACACAACTTCTAAAATACATCATCAAGCTCCTTAAAAATATCCTACTGGAATTTTGTTGAGATTGCCTTGACTTTATAGGTTCATTTGGGGAGAACTGTGGCCGGACACAGTGGCTCACAGCTGTGATCCCAGCACTTTGGGAGGCCAAGGCAGGCAGATCACTTGAGGTCAGAAGTTTGAGACCAGCTTGGCCAAAATGGTGACACCCCATCTCTGCTAAAAATAGAAAAATTAGCCAGGTGTGGTAGTGCACATCTGTAATCCCAGCTACTCAGGAGGCTGAGGCACAAGAATCATTTGAACCCAGGAGGAGGAGGTTGCAGTGAGCCAAGATCATGCCACTGGACTCCAGCCTGGGCAACAGAGCTAGGCTCTGTCTCAAAATCAAAAAATTGAGGGAGAATTAACACAACTTTATATTGTCATCTGACTAAAATATGTAAAAATGTAAAATATGTAAAAATTACTCCATTATTCTTTTTATAGCTTTTAAAGGTTTTAATATTTTACCTATAGAGATCTTGTTTATTTCCTAAATATGTAATAGTTTTTGTTGCTTTCATGAATATTATTTTTAAATTATATTTTCTAATCAGTTTTTGCTGGTATTGAGAAATTCTATTGCAATACATAAGCTGATCTTGCATCTGGCAACCTTGCTTAACTCTAATGTTAGGATCTGCCATTTTTACTATGTAGATTATCACATTATCTGCAAATAGTGATAGTTTCATTCCTTCCCCTCTAATTCCCATCCTTTTTGTTCTTCATTTACAGTAGTCTAGAAAGTCCAGTGTTGTGCTAACAACAATGGGGAGTAATGGGTATCCCTGTCTTACTACTAGTCTTAAAATGTAATGCATCTTTCTCCATTAAGTATGATTTGTGTTCTAGGTTTTTCAATATAAATAGGCATTTAACTTTATCAAATATTTTCTACATTTACTGAGATAATTATGTGATTTTTTTCTTTTTATGTATTAATGTGGTGAATTATATTATGTTAAACCATCCTTTTACTTCTGAACAAACTTACCAAAAGACAATAAATACTTTTAATATTAACATTTAATAAGCTACAACAATTTTTTTAGGGTTTTTATATCTGGAATCATAAGCAAAAGAGGTCAGTAATTTTCTATTATTATCCTTATCTAATTGTGGAACAAATGTTATGTTCAGCTCAAAAACGAGAGTGGTCGTTTTTGTTATTTCTCTATTTTCTAACTTGAGATGGCTAGAATTTTACTGTAAAACTGTCTGGGCCAGGTGCCTTTTTGGAGTGGAGGTCTTTGATTACCACTTTAATGTTCTGGTGCCTATTGGTTTATCTAAGTTTTCTATTTCTTCTTTTACCAATATAGGCTTTTCTTTTGCCAATATAGACCAATACCAATCACGTTCTCTAAATATTTTCAGTTCATATGAGGTTTCCAAATTTAGCAAGATGAAGTTATTCATAATTTAGTTATCTTACCAGCTGTATCATATAGCTGTTTCTCCCTTTTCCATTTGTATCTTGTTTATTAATCTTTTTGCTGATTAGTCTTTGATTCACATTTTCATTAACTATGAAATATTAATAAGATAGTTCCTGCTGTTTATATTTCCAAAAAGAAAAACAAGTTTTTTGTTGTGTTTGTCTAGTTTGTCTATTGTTTGTATTTGTTTGTTCGTTCTTCATTGATTCTTGTCCCTATGTTTATTATTTCTTTCCTTCTTGTTTACTTTGATTTGTTCTGTTATTCTTTTCAAACCTTTTGGGTAGAATTCTTAACCCACTTGATATTAAGTTTTTTATTTCCGAAAAAGTAAATTTAAAGTAATAGCTTCTTCTCTGACAACTGTTTTAGCTATGTCCTGCTTATTTGGATAGGAAGGATTCTTATTGTCATTTAGCATTAATCATTATTTATTTTTATTAATTTCTCTTATACTTATTAGGAATTTAACAAGTAAGCCTCCCTTTTAATTGAAGAATTTCTTAGTAATATTATTTGGTTTCCAGACATATGAGATTTCTCATTTTTTAATTTTATTCCGATGGGATTTTTCTAGGTAACTTTTAGTCTTCTAGTGTTATATTCAAAGAACATAATCTGCATAATTATCATTCCTCAGAATTTATTGAGGCTTCCTTTGCATCCTGGTATGTGGCCAGTTTTCACAAATGTTTCTTGCGTGCTCCAAAAGAAAATGTATCTCTATGGCTGTGCATAGTGTTCTACATAATTCTAATAGCATGAGCTTGTTATTATATTCATCAAATTATCTATGCCTCTGCTTACTTTTGTTTGAGTTATCAGTTTCTAACCCTGGTGTCTTAAAATAACCATTATTGTTGATTTATAAATGTCTTTTAAAAAGAATATTTTGTAGAGTAACAACAGAGGTAACAGAGAACAGTTTGTCAGATCCCCTCAAATCAAAGGGATTTCATACTAGGAAATGAATGAAATTCAGGGCCTATACTCAATCTTGGCTTGGACTGAGGGCTCCAAAGTGGCAACATAATATCTTGGCTACTTCATCTGCCCAAGGGAAACCTGTAAGTCTACGTGAAGGTAGGGTTAACCTTGATGTGCCCTTCAGGAGTTTGTGCCTCCAACATCTGAATCTAAATCGGGGATGAGCACAAGCCCCATCCTTGTACCAGTGGTAGATCTCACCAATCAATCACTCACTCTTTAGGTAGCCCTCCAAAAGCCAGAATGAGCTTTTTTGGCAACCTTTGTATCAACAGCAAATAAATGCCACCCTGCTTTTTTTTTTTTGAGATGGAGTCTCACTGTGTCACCCAGGCTGGAGGGCAATGGCGTAATCTCGGCTCACTGCAACCTCCGCCTCCCAGGTTCAAGCGGTTCTCCTGCCTCAGCCTCCTGAGTAGCTGGGATTACAGGCACGCACCATCACACCCAGCTAATTTTTGTATTTTTAATACAGACAGGGATTCACCATATTGGTCAAGCTGGTCTCGAACTCCTGACCTCATGATCTGCCCTCCTCAGCCTCCCAAAGTGCTGGGATTACAGGCATGAGCCACTACGCCTGACCAACCCTGACTTTTGAGACTTAAGGCATATCTAAGAAACTGAGGACTGTCTCTGAATTCTAGGTAGCAAAGTCAACCCAATGGCTCAATATTGATTTCTGACTGGCTCCAAAGCTCTGGACACAAGGATCACTCTATGCCTAAACTTCTCCAGTAACATGAAAACCCCTAGCATGTGAATAAGGTACCCACCTATTTTGTGAGATTTCTCAAAGCATTTCTGTTCTCCTGAGTCTGAATGAGGTTAATTTTCCTGAGCAAGAAGAACAAGTGTGAATGCCCACTCCTCAACTTGGAGTCTTCTACATAACTTGGGACGTTGACAACTTACATACACCATCGTGAGCTGCAGGCTCTTCTTGCAGATATAACTATGCTCTTGGTTTAAGCAGGTGTACCAGTCAGGGTTGTTGGCCATAAACAACAGAAATGGCTCTGCCTGAACACAGCAAACAAAGACTTTACCAAGGGCAGCTCAAAGACTCCAGAATGCCTGGAGAAAGAGGTTCAGGAAATGGGCAGGCACAAAAGAAAGCCAGGTCCTGGAACCACAGCCCCAGATTCCCTACAGGCACATTTTGAAGAGTTCACCTGAGCCTGTGTCACCACTGCAAGTGCTTTCCTTGGTGACACAGCCCCTGGAAACCTGATGTCACTGCCATTGCTGCTGCTGCCACCACCCTAGGGGGACCATCCCCACTTCTTGGCCTCACGAGCTCTCAATTCAGAGCCTCAGGCAGTGCCGTGCAATTGCCGAAGCACCAGTGCTTGCCTGCATCCTAGACACCCGGGGGGCTCAGGAGGGCAGGTATTGATTGGCCTTCTAGGCTTCTCTGCTGAAAGGCTAGCTCTGCTCACCCTAAGAATCACATGGTGGGAAGTTTCTCAAATGTAGGAAGGGGATTCCCACGCAGCACAGACCTAAAGACAAAAACCACTAAGCTGGTTAGTGTGGATTGCAGATTGGGTTCCTCAGCATCCTTCTGGGAGGGCACAGGTCCCAGAATAATTTGAACCCCATTTGGACCTTATTTTCATCTCAAAGATAGAGGATAATATCAACCAACACATGTGTTTGAAATAAGGTTTAAATGAAATGAACTATGTGTGGGTGATTTGTAAATTATACAATGTTATGTGGATGTTAGTGATTCCACTCACTCCTTTGTTCTTTCTGCAAATTTCTCATGCTTCATCTGGTGCTGGTCCATCACAAAAATTTCACCTTCAGCCTCCCAGCAGACAATCTTGCCTCTTACTCCAGAGAGTCAATAGAACCCACATGAAAGAAACTCTACCAGCTTCCCACCACCAAACTGACAGACCCACCTGCATCTACTTCATCCTCTCCTTCACTGCTGTTTCCATAGAGATACCCCTACTCCCTATCCACAGCCAATCTTGCCTTAGATAACTGGCTCCCACCCTTTCCTGCCTTCTCCAGAACATTTCATTATTACGCGCCCTCTCTGTGTCCTGTATCTCTCTATTTCTTTGTCTCCACTATATCCTTCCATCCTACTCTCTCCCACGTTATCCTCCCTACCTGACCCCCCAGACCCACATTTCCCGTTGGCTACCACCCACTCTTACTTTTTTCCTTCACAAACATCTCATGAGTTGCCTGCATTTACTCTCTCCTCTTCCTCATCTCCCATCTACTCCTCAGCCTGTTCCAGCCTGACTCTCACACTTACGTATCCACCAAGCCTGACTTTGCCAAGTCCAAGTTGCCCCTCACAGATACGTCTGTGGCTTTTGACACAGTGACCCACGGATCCCTCCTTCTAGAGATGACCCTTCCTTGGCATCCAGGACACTGTCCTCTCTCTCTCTGAATGCTCCTTGCAATCATCTTAGCCAGCTCCTGATTCTCAGGACAGTCTTTAAAGGCTGACTCCTCCTTCCCCTTCATGCCTCCCACATACACATCATCCATCCCTAAATTCTATCCATTCCACCTCCCAAATATTTCTCTAATCTTTGTATTTCTACCCACAAGCACAGGACTGTAAAATCCTCCTATCTGGTCTTTCCACATCCACTTTGGCCTTCTGAACCATTCTCCATCCAGCAACCAGAGTAAGCTTTTTTGTTGTTGTTGTTGTTGAGACGGGGTCTCGCTCTGTCGCCCAGGCTGGAGTGCAGTGGCCAGATCTCAGCTCACTGCAAGCTCCGCTTCCCGGGTTTACGCCATTCTCCTGCCTCAGCCTCCCGAGTAGCTGGGACTACAGGCGCCCGCCACCTCGCCCGGCTAGTTTTTTTTTTTTTTTTTTTTTTTTTGTATTTTTTAGTAGAGACGGGGTTTCACTGGGTTAGCCAAGATAGTCTCGATCTCCTGACCTCGTGATCCGCCCGTCTCGGCCTCCCAAAGTGCTGGGATTACAGGCTTGAGCCACCGCGCCCGGCCCCAGAGTAAGCTTTTTAACATATAAAAATAACCAAGTTGTTTGTTTGCTTAAAACCCCTCAATGACTTAAAATCCTTCAAATCCTTAACAGAGACTTCCATGTGCTACATGTCTCAACCCCGGCCCACCTCTTCCCACTCCTCACTCTCTCTTTTCCCCTGGTTTGCCTGCATTCAGCTGGTTGCACAGAGTTTTCCTCTAATAGCCTGAGCTCCTGCTCACCCCGGGGCCATTCCTCTTCCTGAAGCCAGAGCCTCCCTTGCACTGCACCAGCCGTGCACTGCATGACTCCAGGGAACACCGTTTGCCTCACTGGCATCACAGATGCAAAGTTACTACAATGATTCAGCAATAAACTGGCTTAAAGAGGTGTGTTCTTCTGATTACCAAAGAGTCTTCACACTAGCTGGCATTAGAGCTGTCTAAACACCCTTCCCCTGCTCATCTTTTGGATCTCTTAAGTGCCATGTGGAGGATCCTTTCCTGACCCTCCAAACTAGGTCAGGTCTCCCTGCAAGTCATTACCCCTCCATACTTTGCCTTTACGTTACTTACCATAATTATATACATTTGGGTAACTATTCATAATGTATCTGTCTTTCTGATGAACTATAAGTTCCCAAGGAATTGTGATAGTTTCTGGGATGCTCTACCCTATGTCACCCTGAGTCCACCAAGGAGGGCATACTCAACTAACTGAGAGGTGACTTACGGATAAATGAATGAATCAACCACAGGGGCTTCTGTTATGGCTAAACAGTTCTCCTCTGCTGTCTGAAAATATCTAAGGCCCCGTTCGGCAACTGTCTAAGTTTCCATGCTTCTAAGCCACAGGATAGAGGTCCAGTTGGTCAGTTTTCCACACACAACAAATGAAGTTCCCCAGGACCATAACACCACATTGTTCTGTTATCATTGGGGTTGCCATTTCTTTATTTCTTTCTTTCTTTTTTTTTTTTTTTTTTAAGAGATGAGATCTCACTATGTTGCCCAGGCTGGATTTGAACTCCTGGGACTCAAGCTATCCTCCCACCTCAGCCTCCCAAGTAGCTGGGACTACAGGTGCACGGCACCATGCACCAGCTGGAAGCATATTTCAAACAAGCTAACCCACAGACCAGGAGCCTGCCCAAACTCGCCTCTGCTGGCTAGAAACAACCAGGACCTTACCCAACACCCCATCCTGGAGACCAGCTCTCAGCCCTATACTCTTTCAGGCCAGAAGCCTGAGCCTGTGTCCCTTTGGGCCACTGCTCGAGTGTGCCCTCTAAGAGGTACTGATCCACAGGCTACAAGAGTATTTGTCCCATTTTTCTTATCCCTTCCCAAAAAGCAGCACCACTGAGTAACAATTACAGATTGCCTACTGTGTACCTGCCTTTGTACAAAGCAATACAAACCATAATATTTGCCCTAAATAAGTTTAGTCTCCAGCTGTGGAGACAAGAGTGCATGTGAACAGAGAAGGAACTCTGAGCAGGGATTTGGAACATCCCAACCTTGGCCTCAGCACTAAGCCCATCTGAAAGCTGTAGAGGAAAGTGGTTCAATGTGAGGGCAGCACATTGGGAGGCTGAGGCGGGAGGATCTCTTGAGTCCAGGGGCGCAAGATCAGCGTGGGCAATACACTGAGACCTGTTCTCCAAAAATTAAAAATTAAAAAATTAGCTGGGCATGGTGGCACGTGCTTATAGTCCCAGCTACTTGGGAGGCTGAGGCAGGAGGATCGCTTGAGCCCAGGAGTTGAAGGTTGTGGTGAGTTATGATTGTGCCACTCCAGCCCAGGTGACAAAGTGAGACCCTGTTTCAAAAAGAAAAAAAGAAAAAAAAGTGAAAGCAGAGGTCCTAGCCAGAAACCTGGAACTCTACTCCCCTCTGCTGTTTTCTTGCAGACTAAATAAAGATCTGCCCTTGCAACCAAAGAGGAAAACAGAAACACAGGGCAAACAAATAGGAGGGGAAGGACAGGACAGAAGGACAAAGAAGGGGGAACAAGTAAGGTGCAATAGTGAAATGAAAGCTATTAATACAGGGTGTGTCTGATTATGACAACTAATATTTGTGTAGTTTTTCACACAGCACTTACACAGGGACTTGCTCTCTGGATTTCCCCAGCACTCCTGAGAAGTACATCATCCCAGCTTTACAGATGCTGAGACTGCAGCCCCAAAGACGGTGAGGTACCCAGTCTTACATAGCTGGCAACTGATGGAACTAGGACCTGAAACCCTGGCCTCTGACTCCAACACAGTCCTCATTCCTCTAAACTCCTTTCCTCCAGAAACAGCAAGTTTATAGGATAGACAAAGGAGAAGTGGCTCCCAGTTCTTCACACTTCTGCAAAGCCTCATCTCTCCTGCCACACTCACCTCCTCCCCACCCCAACCCTCTGCACAGAAAACTGCAGGTCACCTTATTGGCTTCCTAAAGAACATGCTAGTGTTTATTCGTCAACAGCCTTGGCAGGACCTCTGTGCTGCCAAACATCCTGTCCTGGGAGCCAAAGGGTCAGCATGGGGAGGACATGAGGCTTATGCCATCCTCATCCTCCCCTGGGACAGCTCATTACCTGTAGGTACAGGTCTGGTAGATACTGGGAAGATGTCAAAGAGCTTACAATGGGGCGTGATGATCTATCAAAATAATTATAATAACAGCAACGACAGCGGCTAACACTTCTTGAGTGCTTACTACCCACCACCACCA
This sequence comes from Piliocolobus tephrosceles, assembly GCF_002776525.5. Taxonomy (NCBI): domain Eukaryota; kingdom Metazoa; phylum Chordata; class Mammalia; order Primates; family Cercopithecidae; genus Piliocolobus; species Piliocolobus tephrosceles. The sequence goes on along the minus strand of NC_045448.1, from coordinate 66,271,160 downwards.
TAAGAAGAGCTTTCAATGGCTTTGAATTGTGTTTAAGCCTCATGACTACCTAATGAGATGTGCTCTAGTCTTCTGTGAGAAACCGAGGCTCAGGGAGTGAACTGTCATGTCAGAACCATACATCAGCCAGGGTCGGAGCCAGGACTCAAACCAGGTGAAGACTCCAGGGTCCAAACTCTTAACCATCATATATACTGCCTCTTTGCTTTATGAATACCCTAGGCGGGGCAGCAGGGTGGTATAAACCCCAAACAACAGATACGATTAATGTCTACCAACATCCGGAGTGGCGAGAAAGGTTTCAAAGAGGAAATAAGACTGATGTGGACCAATAAGAAGGAAGAAGACAGATGAGGGGCCCAGGGTCACTTAGAAGAGAAAGGTCAGAGCAAAGGTGAGATGGGTCCTGGCAGGGCTTACACAGGGAAAGAGGGGAGACTGGAAGCAGCCCAAATCGTTCCATGGAAGTTGCTGCCATTGATGGCTCATCCTTCAGACTAACAGATTTGGCACCAGAAGCAGAACAGGGAACAAAGGAGAACAGAGGAAAGGAAATCGTAGATACCGGGTGAGTTTCAAAAGTACCTAGTTAGAATGCGAGAATTTTTCTCATAATCTGATTATTTGGTCCTCTGGGGTGTCTGGGACAAAGTTTCCACCCTCAGAGTAGCTTCTTCCAAATAGTCCCAGTCGCCACCCTAGGAACCAAGCAGGTGTGTGCTCTTGAAACTTAGGAAGGCTTCTAGCTTTAGTAAGTAAAGGAAAAGGATCTGGGAAAAGTGAGGCAATGGCAGGGGCGGGGAAGGCATTTGCAGTCAATTTGGGAAGTCCCAACTGCATTGGATCCTTTCTGTTGTGGAAACGATCTATGCCCCTGTGTCATGCAATTTTCAGTCTTATCTAATTCCAGCCATATCTACACATCACAAAGTAGCACAGCGAGCTACCCACAATCCATCCAGTTTGCTTACTATGAACCTGCAAACAAAGTACCCAGGCTCCCGGGGGACAGGGGACTTCCTGTCAAGCCAATTGGGTGCTCTGTCCAACAGTCTCAAGCCTAGGAATGGAAATGCACTTGAAAATCCTTGTCAATGCAACCAGTGCATTCAGACTCTCCACTGTAGCCACATAACCTGTGTCCTCTGTCCTCTGTATCACCGACTGTCACTGGAACACAGCTTCCTAACCTTCCCTGGGCCGCTGCAACCACTGAGAAACAAACAAAACAAAACCAGAGAGAACCTGTCTCCCGAAAGTTAACATTATTACTGGTCGGGAGAAAGGTTGGACATTTGGTCAAATTCCTCTAAGGTTTTGTAGTTCCCCATTATTAAGAAGTCCTGCTTCAGGAGCACAATGTTAACTGGTTCAAGGCTTTCATATATATATGTGTGTGTGTGTGTGTGTGTGTGTAATGATTTTACCATTTAAGCTATAGAAGACAGCAACCACAAAATTGAAATTCTGTCTTTCAAAGGGTTTTATGTACTCTCTAACCGAAAACAGCTTCACAATAAAAAGATCCAGTTTTACAAGTAAGCCCTACCCAAAATAGTAACTATGGCCTTAAGGGCTATTATCTCATTGCTATATGAAGGATTTAGGGCATATAAATGTCCATTAACACAACTAAGCATAATAATCTGATTTATAAAGTACCCCTTGCCAGGGCCTTTATGGCACCCTACAATTACACTGCCCCAATTAAAACATCCTAGAAGCCTAACAGGCTTACCCTGAAAGAAACAGCCCTATAAAAGCATGACCCACTCCACCAAAAAATCTTGATGGAGGGGGTTCTACAGCGAGGTGGTGGCAGCAAAGGGGGTTTTTGGATGGAAAGGAGAGCATTTTAAATGTCTGATTCCCATGCTCAAAGCCTGCCAAAGTATACAGGAGCGATAGTAACCCCAAAGCAAAGAAGCATTACCAGTATGGTTGTCTGGTTGTCTATCTGAGGCCTTCCTAGTAAATTTGGCATTTGCTTCTTACAAAAGAACACTTCTGGTTCCTAAGCTTGGGAAATCCAAATGACATTTGCAGCTGGAAAGCAAGAAGAACTCTTCTGTTCCAGAGACCTATTTGGAACATGAAATGTGAACACCTTCTCTCAACCTTGGCCCAAGTCAACCCCAAGTTGCTCAGCTGAAATTTGCAGAGTCTCAGTCACTTGTGTGTATGTGTGTTGGGGCGGGTAGGGGATGGGGGGTCTCATCTGTCTTGACTACTATTAGACAAGTCTATAACAACAAAATGGAAACATGCCTCTCAAAATTTACCCTTCATTCCTAGATATCAGTGGACAAATGAAATTTCCAAAAGACCTAAGAAATTGCTAAAGTAAATGTCTTCAAAGTTGGCTCAAAGGTAATCTTAGTGAAGAGTGAAAACTGCCCCCTGAGTGTTCTGTAGAGAAAAGCATGTAGCAAAGGAGAAAATTTCTAAAAATCTATTTACAGACAGGCAGAGACAGCCATCCAATGCTGCGTCCCACCCACCACTTAACTCATTCACACCACCTTAGCAAAGATACTATTAATACTAATACTCAAAATGCTGGTGAGAGTTCAGCCGGATAGGTACTCTGACACTGCCAGTAGGAGGGTCAATTATTTGAGCCTCTCTAAAAAGCCATCTCTCAATAACTACCAAAAGCCTTTAAAATACCTAGATCCTTTGATCCGTTGGAAATGCATTCTAAGGAAATTGGCAAAATGTAATCAAAGAGCAAAGCACACTAATGCTCCCTGTTACATCATTTAATCTAGAAAGAGATGGGAACTGATTCAGCAATAAGGGAAGAGTCATGTAAATTATGGTAAATTCATAGCCAAAGTATTGTAAAACCTTTAAAGTTATGCTTACTGAGAAACACAAAATAAGATATGAATAAAATGAAACAAAAACTGTGTTCTTGGACAGGAAGTCTCAGTAATGTAAAGATGTCCATTCTCTCCATCTTAGCCTATAAATTCAATATAATCCCAATCAAAATCTCAAAAACAGTTTTGTTTGTTTTGTTGGGAGACAAGAAATTTGACAAAATGATTCCATAGTCATCTGGAAAAATAGGCCATGTGAAAATAGCCAAGAAATGTTTTTTAAAAGGAAGATTAACAAGTATAGTCTAGACATCATTGTTATAAACATACGTTAAAACTACAGTAATTAAAACAATAAGGTACAAGTGTAGGACTAGAAAGAGTAGAAGGTTCAAAGGAAGCCAAATCATATATAAGAATTTAGTATATGATAAAGTTAGCATTTCAAATCAGAAGAGAAAATATAGATTATTCAACAAATGGTGTAAGATAACTAGCTAAATGTTCGAGGAAAAGTTTATGCCAGTGCCCTATATTATATTTTTGTTTAATTTAAACATGAAAATAACATGATCTTATAACATGAAAATAATAATATTTTTTAAACTGGTAAAGGAAAGATAGTTGAATTGTCTAAATTATCTTGGAATAAATTAGACTTTTCTTAACATGAAATAAAATAATTGAGAAAAAAGACTAACAAGCTTGAGTACATTAAAAATGTTTTTTTAATGTACTTTTTTTTGTAATGTATTTTTTTAAACATTAAAAATGTTTTTTTTAACTGCTGTAAAAACACCATAACAGGTCAGAGAAAGACAAAAAAAAAATTGTGGAACTACTGCTATCACATACAACAAATAATTTTCTTAATATTTAAAGACATATAATGTATCAATTAGAAACTTATCAATAACATGATACAAAAATATACAAAGTATGTGAACTGCACTTTATAGAATAAAAAATACGAGTGGCTAAATAAATGTGTGAATAAATGCACAGACTCACTCATAATGAATGACATGTAAATTTAAACAGTGAGATTGTTGTTTGTTTGGTTTTTGTGTATGTGTTTGTTTTTCATTTTTTGTCTCCATTATTGATAAGAGTATGGGAAACCAGAAAGATTATGCATAGCTGATGAGAATGTAAATGCACAAACATTTTTGGAGAGCAACTTGCCCATATCTTTTAATACTTTACATGTGAACCCTCCCTTTAGCCCAGAATTTCCATTTCAGGCATTAATCCTACATAAACACTTGTACACTGAAACATATGTGCAAAGATGTGCACAGAAATATATGCACAAAGATGCCTGATGCAGCATTGTTTATAACAGGGGCAAAAAAGGCCTGTGCATGTGGTTTATGCCTATAATCTCAACACATTGTGGGGCCAAGGCAGGATTGCTTGAGGCCAGGAGCTTGAAACCAGCCTAGGCAGCATAGTGAAGCCGTGTCTCTACAAATATACATATATACATATGTGTGTGTGTGTGTATATATACATAATTTTTTTTTTAATTAGCCAGGCATGGTGGTATGAGCCTATAGTCCCAGCTACTCAGGAAGCTGAGACGGAAGGATCACTTGAGCCCAGGAAGTTGGGACTGCAGTGAGCTGTGAGTACACCATTGCACTCCAGCCTGGGCAACAAAGTGAGACCCTGTCTCAAAAAAAAATTTTAAAAAGGGAAACCACTTAAATAGCTATCAATAGAAGTTTGGTTAAAGATGAGATTTTCCTGGAATGGAATACCTCGCAGTAGTTTAAAAGAATAAGGTGGATTTGCATGGAGTAGTATAAAAGATGTCCAAGATATAATATGTGCAAAAATGTCGCAAAACTGTATGAATAATATGAACCCATGTTTTCTGTGCCCATGTATGCAAAAATAATGTCTGAATGGAAATACAAGAAATTGCTAAAAAGGAGTTACATCAACTGAGTGAAAAAAAAGGAGAGGAGAGAGGATATTTACTTTTCATTCCATATCCTTCATATCTTCAACTTTTTTTTTTTTACAATGACATGCATTACTGTTGAAATCACAAACTAACAAAAAAAGTTGAAGTTTTAAAATTAAAATTCAAGTATTTTAATATTTGCCAAGACTCTTTTAAAGATCCAGAGAAGTAGTTATAATGAAGCATAAAAGGAAAATCCAGATCATGTAATTATAAAGAATGCTTTAAATTATTTTAAAATTTATATGTAAATATGTACATTTAATAAAATGCTGGCAGGAAACTCACCAAAACGGTCACAGTAATTACTTCTAGTACTAATGTTTCAACATTTTTTTAATTTACTTATTTATATTTTTTCAAGTTTTCCAAAACTAATATGTAATCAGAAAAAAATTTACTGAGCAATTCAGAATTTACTTAGCAAATTATTATATGTCCTACACTAGATGGAATCAAGGGGAGAGAAAATGTGGGACATAATTCCTTCCCTCAAGCAATTTACAGTTTCACAGATGAATCTGTACCTATGGTTAAAACATTTGTACATATAAAATCTGTACATGTTGCGATAACAGAGAACAACAATGAGCCAAGTGCTAAACTGAATCTTATCAAAGGTCAAAATATATGAAAGAGACAGTATGATTAATGGGACAACAGAAAGAGAAAAAGAAACACATGTCCCAATTATTAGCACCTCCCTAACCAGACAACCAGGGAAACAGCCTTGGGAAATAATATGAGAACTGTCTTCCAATGACAGTCAGAACTATATACAAGCTTGATTCTGGGCATTAAGAGGCTCACTTCCTCAAAACAATGCCTTCGCTACACAATGACAGCTAAAATTTTACTGTTAAAGATTTCTCTCCTTATTTCATACTCTCTATCCCTCTCAAAAAGCAAATGGATCTCGAAGTGCCAACACTTGACACTGGATAGGACCCTTCCAGGCCTCTGGTGCCCATGACAGACATCACTAGTCAATCTCAGCACTTCTTGCTTGTGAGAGAATCAGAATCTTTCTCAGCACAACACTGCAAGCAGCTACAACCCACTGAGCAAAGCTGGGATCTGAGTAGAACACTATTTGCCATCCCTTATTAAACTGATTGTAACAATATACTTGCATTTGAATAGGAGCTGAGAATTTACAAAGCTCTGTCACATCCATTTTCTCATTTGAGCTGGTGTTCTTTATGCCAAAATTGAGTATTTAAGAGTATCTGCAAATTGTTCAATGGCCACTCTTAAGAGGTAGGCCCCAGGTTCTAACAGGAAACACAATCCTTGTTTCAAGTCCACTGCTCTTCCTCTTAAACATCAGTCTAAAAGAGTTGAGCCTATGCTATTCTCAGAGCCAGTTTGGGGAGGGGAGAGCATGAGGATCCTAGGAAGCACCGGGTTTCAGGAAAGAGCACCCCCGAAAAATGCAGGGCATCAGAACCCAGAGACTATAGGCACAGGACACCATAATTTTGCAAAAAGCCAGCTCTTTCCCCTGAAGAGAGCAGTAAATACATTCAGCTTCCCACCTACAACAGTTATCTGACTGGAATTCAACCAAGAATCCCATTAAGGGCAAGAACAATTCCAACCCTATGAAAATCTGACAGGTACTGAGCTGCACAGATAAGTTTCCATGCCTTGGGCTCTGCGGCCTCATTCTTGCCAGCTTCCCCACAGCCTCATTTCTGTTCTCTAGGTTGGGGAAGACCAGAGCCAGCCTGATGGTCCTCCCAAGTTCTCTCCCAAGTTCCAAACACCCAGTGGAAAATGCACAATCTATCAAGTCATTTTCTCCTTTGGTGCTTCAAACGTGACTCTCAGATTTCCTTGGGCTGCTCCATGATCATCTGAAGCTCCTCTCATCTGTCTCCATTTGGAGGCACATGAAGGTTAACTTCCATAAGCAAGAGGTCCACCTTGCACAGACATTGCACACATGCGTGTTTGTGTGTGTGTGTATGTGTCCAGGGACACCCATGAACTCATCCTCCAATCCAATCCAATATTAAAAGTGCAACAGTCCTAAAAGAGTTTTTAAAACACCAGAATTAGATAGCGTGTTGAATTTGAGGTTAACATATGGATTTTTGACTTTAAAAGGCTAGATTTTCACAACAAACACACGTTGCTATAGAGACGGCATAAGCCTATGTAAACTTCAGGCATTCATATTCATAGAAACTCCTGAAGCAAGACCAAATGTTGGCCCCAACATTCCTGTTCTTGCCAACTTCCAAAGAGTGCACAAATTATGCCAAAAATAAATGGGTGTGACTAATACTAGCTTAGAACATTTTTCAGAAATTTACCTTGAGGGCAACATTTGTTGATCTAGGAGCTGGGTGTGTAAAGCGTACTTCCCTCCTCCATAAATCCATCTGTTTTATTTACACTTCCTAAAAGACCTGCATGCACATTTTTTCCATAAATTGTACAACTGCTAGTAATCACGTATCATTTCAATCTGTGCCCCAGTTCTATTTTAACACTGTGTCTCTTCCTTTTTGTTTGTGTTCCATTAAGCACATACTAGAGGCAAAGCAGTCAAGACTTAACCCTTCCATTCCCAAATACCCACTAAAGGGCTGCAGAATTGGCCACAAGCTTTTGCATAGGTGACACTTCCCAGGTCTACAAGCCTGGGGTAAATCCTATTACAAAAGCTCAGAGATGTCAAATTGGTTTCTGCTACTGACCTTCTTTCTTGTGACCCCTGCCCCAACCCTCCAGGCCCCAATCCCAAATCCCTCATTTCTCCCACACCAAGGTCAACCTATATGACGACTGAGCTCTGCCCTGAATCTGCTCTATCCTGTGCTGGATACTTGCTGCTAATTACTGTAGTCACACTTCTTAATTCAACAAGCGCCAGGCGGCTGCCCACCATCTCCCCAGTGGGATGGGTCGCTAGCTATCTCATGCAGGTCACTAAGTCGGCATTTATTTCCTGATAGGAGATGGCGTTACAAGGTAGCTGTTCCAACATGAATGGTAATCAACAATAATTAAAAGTGATACACCTATTCTGACTCATATGATAGTGTTAAAAAAAAATCCAAAAAGGGTGGTAGTAGGAGGGGGGAGAAAGAAAGAGAAAATAAACTGCTTAGCCAAGGCCAATACGTTTTTCATTTCAACTTAGAATTTCTGGAAAATGATTGCTTCTGTTTCCTTTTAGTTCACCCAGAAGGAGTACTTCCACATTGCAACCACAGTGAAAAGCAGTGAATTGGGATTTTCCATAAGGGAAAGAAAAGTCAAATGAATCCCTTTACCTTGGCACTGGGCAGAACGGCAGAGCAGGGGTCAGACCACACTCAAAATCTCCCTGTCCTTGGAGGCCATTGTGACTATCTCATGGGTGATGCCAGCTTCCAATCTCAGAAACTGAAAAGATCAACTACAACCAACTCTCCAGCATCCAGAAGTGGTTTAGCCTGAGCTGCATAAATGACTGTGGCCCACTCAGATTCTCAGACACCATTTCAGTCCTCCTCTGGAGCACACGGACAGCCTAGCCCCATGTATTACTCACCAGGCCCTACTGGGTAAATGGGCACTCCAGTCATACCATGGGCCTCTATGCAGGGATCCTGTGCCCACAGGGCAGCTTTACTTCAGCTGTGATTAGGATTATCTATGATCTACACTCTCGTGCCATCCCCCCACCTTCTACCACCCCCATCTTACAATGGGTCCCCCAGAATCAGATCTGGAGACTACAATTCACTTGCCAGTTATATATCAATAAAGTGCTCCCAGGAGAAAACGGGAAGGGGATGAGGGGAGCAGAACAGAAATGGGGAAAAAGCAAAGCACAGGTGAGATTCCAGCCCAGCCTCTGCCAGGTTCCAGAGCATAAATTGGCACACATTGAAGCAATGCCACTGACCTTTGTCACTCCCATATTCAGTTCTCTGCTACTGGCCACCTCAGGGTGAATGTAAATCCCCAGGCACTTCTGGCTCTCTGTACCTTTCCCCAAGCAGCTCCAGGGGCCCAAGGTCATCCTCCAAAGAAGGCCACTGGGGCCAGCCTGGAGACAAAGGGAAGTGAGGCTGGATCATGGGCACTCTGAACTGGTGAAGGAATCCCAGGAACACCGACCTGTCTACTGCACCCCCAGGGAAGAGAACACTGTAGGATTTTAACATTAATTTCATAAAACAATCCTTAATATTAAAATCTTAAAGAAGCTGGCATGAATGGGGGAGAGTAAAACAACCCCATCACTGATTGTACCTACTATGCAGGAAAACACCGAAATGTAAAGTCTGCGTATCGACTGTCACACCTGGACTAGGAAATAAGAGTGTGAGACCTGGACACCTGCGTATCCCAGTGCTCTGTCCTGAAGCACCTGTGGAATTTCAACGTGCCACTTGATCACCTCCCCTCACAACCAGCATGCAAGCATGACTATCCAGCTCACACAGTGTGGCAGAATTTTAAGGGGCTGCCTCCCATGCCCAAGACACCCTCCTGCCTTCTGACTCCTGTGTGGACTACATCTCACGTACTTTGGCCAGCTCAGGAAGATAGAGAAATGGAGGGTAGGAATTGCACAGGAGCCCACATGCTCTCCATGAATGCCTCAGGACAAGAGCCTGCTCTGATTGATTGATCTATAGTGGCTCTGATGGAAAGAGTTGTCAGACTGAGGAGAGTGTGATGATCTAGTTTTGATGCCTAATGCAGGAGGAGGAAGTAAAGGCACATCCCTGGGGTATAGATGAGGCTAGAACCTCATCTACTCCTGAGGGTGCAACCTCTCTTCCAATGTCTGCCCTCCTCATTTCATATAAATTATACTCACACACACAAAAAGTAATGGGGGCCGAATACAGTGGCTCATGTCTGTAATCCCAGCACCTTGGGAGGCCAAGTCAGGCCGATCACTTCAGGTCAGGAGTTCAAGACCAGCCTGGCCAACATGGTGAAACCCCGTCTCTACTACAGATACAAGAATTAGTCAGGCGTGGTAGCATGCACCTATAATCTCAGCTACTCAGGAGGCTGAGGCAGGAGAATCACTTGAACCCAGGAGACAGAGGTTGCAGTGATCCAAGATCGTGCCACTGCACTCCAGCCTGGGCAACAAAACAAAACTCCATCTCAAAGAACAAAAAAAAAAAAAAAAAAAAAAAAAAAGAAAGAAAAGAAAAGAAGTAATGGATTTTTAAATGCTTACAAAGGGCCAGGCATGGTGGTGCACACCTGTAGTCCCAGCTACTCAGGAGGCTGAGTGAGTCAGGAGGATCACTTGAGCCCAGGAGGTCGAGGTTGCAGTAAACTCTGATTGCACTATTGCACTCCAGCCTGGGCAACAGAGCCAGACTCTGTCTCAAAAAAATAAAATAAAATAAAATAAAATAAAATAAATAAAATAAATAAAATAAAATAAAATAAAATAAAATAAAATAAAATATAAAGACAATGCTTACAAAGTTTAGAATTTAAAAGCATATCAAAAGACTAGGCTGTATTGTTTGTCCTGAAGAAGTTAATAATCTCAAGAAGAACATGAGACAAACAGAGAGCAAGTCTTAAGACATACATCATAAACTGGCAAGATAAATAAATGCCCAAGTGCCAACATATATGTAATTTCAGGTAATCAAGTGCCTGCTCCTGTGTTGAGCATAAACAGGGTTCTGGGTGCTCACGCAGTGAAGAGACGACTATTCTAGAAACACAGGAGGAGGTGGGATTTAAACAGTGCCCTGGAGTTTGAGTTGGATTTAGACAGGAGGAGCAAGAGAGGAAGGGTTTTTTACTCAATGGGAAGAACAACAGGAGAGAAGCCATATTCTGGGAATGTCTGGTGAAGCTCTTGAAGATTCCAGAGTATAGAAAATCGTTTCTCCTATATCCCACACAGAAACAAAGTCCTGTTTCCCGGCCACATCCCACGGGCCGCTTTCAGAGAGGCTCTTCACACTCAGGGCTGCTCTCAGGGAATACAAGGGTTCGATTTGCCAGCCGTTGGTTAGGGCAGAGGATGGAATTTCAACTCCTCAGCTCAGGGGTCTTCCTGTGCCGCCCAACCCAGTCGTGGGAATCCGGGCCAATCCATGGTGTCTAGCTAATACTTGAGCACGTTCAAGCCTCCCCCAAGAAAAGAATGAAAATAGCCAGCAAGGAGGCAAAGGCAGCCAGGGACGTCCCCCTTCCACTTCAAAAGAGTAATGGAAACCGTCACCTCCCTATAGGACAGCAAATCACCCCCATAAACACCCACCAGCCACCTCTCGCTCCTTCGTGATTTATTTTCTAGCAATTGGCCCGCATTTAGCAAAATCTGAACAGCAGTGAGAATAATAATCAGACCCAGGACCTGACCACCTCAAACCCTCCCTCCTGCCTCCCTACCCACTCTCACCACCCCCAGGACTGGCTGACAATGCTGTGAGCCCCACACGGAAGCAGGCCTAAGAAGACAGGGTGCAAACTTGGACTTTGGTCTCCCGTCTCCTCCCAGCTCCCAGACTTCCCCCAGCATGCACCCCTCTCCTCTTTCTGCAAAAGCAAACCCTTCTCCCCTCACTTAGCCAAGCCAAATACACACAGAACAATTCAGTTTCCAGAAGTTAAAAATCAGCTCCAAGCCAAGACTTGTTCTAAAATAATGGAAGGGGGATGGGAGGGTAGAGAGGAGATGTGGGAACAGAGAGAAAGATTAAGGCTATAGGCTTTCTGTCATTTGGCAGTGAACCTGCCAAAACAAAGTTTGCAGTTTTTAGAGGCTTTAGAGTAGGATGGGAGGTGGGGGGTCAGAGGGAACCCTTCTCCATTCTGATTTTAAGAATAACTGTTCATCCTGTTCACTCACGGTATACACTGGGGGGCGATGTTTTTTGTTTTGTTTTGTTTTAAAGCAAGAAACCCATAAATGCCACCTCTTTCCAAATTGCCCCCAGTCTCCTTAGAGATGGGACTCTTCAAGAGGAGCACCTCCCCGACGGCTGTGGATTAACAACAACAACAACTCATGCTTGTGAGGAGCTTTTAACTTTTCAAAGTCCTCTTCCATCCATCATCCCACTTTATCCCCCTGACAGCCTGGTGATGCAGGTGGGGCAGGGATTCCAGGGCCAGCTTTCAGTGTAAGCAGAGCAGATTATGTACCCAGCAGACCCGGGGGCCCAGGAAGGGACCAACCGCCTCAGAGAACCTCTCCCAACAAACTACACCTGAAAATCCCCTTAACGAAAACTACCCTTCCACTTCACAAGACAGATGAGGCTCAAGAAACAAATACCCTTTGGAAAGAGAACCCACCAACCAGTGTGTAACGTGGGGCAAAGCCGGCAGGAAGGCTTTTCAGAGGGCAGTGTTTAGTAGGGAAGGGAAATGGTCCACCCCCAGGGAAGACACGGGGAATGGAGGAAACCTAGCTTGGCTCACAGTGTTGCCTGGGGTCACCCCCAGGAATTGCTAACCCTATTTTAAAGGTAGAAAGACACAAAGAGGTCAAGTCACCCACATGTTACTCATTCCTTGATTCAAACACTTTTTTAGTAGCTGCTATTGTGCCAGCCTAGCTCTGGCTGCGCTGTATAAGATGAAGACATAGAGCCTGCCTGCGAGAAGCCTGCAATGGAGCGTAGGAGGCAACGTGACCGTCAGGATGGCATCAGATCCTCCCCTCCCCTCCATCCTCCTCATCCCCTTCTCTCTCCCCTCCATCCTCCTCATCCCCTTCTCTCTCCCCTCACTTTGGGCAACAGACCATTGCCTTCCAAGCTCACTGTCTAAAGAGAGGCCTATGTAGTTCAGGATGAAGAATATAGTTGATTTCAGAATGTGTGCTGTAGACATATAGCAGAGACTTTTTTGAGAGAGAAACTTTGGAATTCTAAAATCTCAGTTTTTATATCAAAAGGCAACTTCTGGAAGCCTCAGAGCATAGTTAGTGTCATAATTGGTAGAGCAGGGAAAAATTTTCAGCAGTGATGATTTCCCTTACCATAGGAGGGGACCCACCCCACCAGCTCTTTTTTTTGAAACGGAATTTCACTCTTGTTGCCCAGGCTGGAGTAGTGCAGTGGCGCCATCTTGGCCCACTACAACCTCCACCTCCCGGGTTCAAGTGATTCTCCTGCCTCAGCCTCCCGAGTAGCTGGGATTACAGGCATGTACCACCACGCCAGGCTAATTTTGTAGTTTTAGTAGAGATGGGGTTTCTCCATGTTGGTCAGGCTGGTCTCAAACTCCCAAACTCAGGTGATTCATCCACCTCAGCCTCCCAAAGTGCTGGGATTACAGGCGTGAGCCACCGTGCCAGGCCCCACCTCACCAGCTCTTATCCCACCAGCTGTGAACCTTGTTTACAAGCCCTGATACAACGCTTATCATTTTAGTCACCTATCACTCAGTCACAGTTCTGCCGGTTTAGCGATTTCTCTCCTCAAATGCACAGAAAACTGTGATTTGGGTCTCTACAAATGACGCTTGGTTGTTGTGTTTGTTTTTCAAAATACCTTGGCACAATTCATCCAATGAGATTAGAATTTGTTGGTGAACTATTTTTCAGCTCAGTAGCCTATTTTTTAACTGTGGTAAAAATCAAACCACAAAACATAAAGTGTACCATCTTAACCATTTTTAAGTGTACAGTTCAGTAGTACTACATATATTCACATCGCTGTGAGATACATCTCCAGAACTTTTTCATCCCGCAGAACTGAAACTCTATAACTAGAAATAACCCTCCTTTGCCCCTTCCCCCAGCTCTTGGCAACCACCCTTCTACTTCCTATTATCTACAAATTTGACTAATTTGGGTATCACGTGTCAGTGGAATTATACAATGTTTTTCCTTTTGTGTCTGGCTTGTTTCACAGAGCATAATGTCTTCAAGGTTCATCCATGGGGCACCAAGTGTCAGAATTCCTCTCCCTTTTAAGGCTAAATAATATTCCATTGTAGGTAAATACCACATTTTGTTTATCCATTTGTCCATCGATGACTATGTAGGTTGCTTCTACCTCTTGGCTCTTGCAAATAACCCTGGTATGAACATGAGTGTGCAAATACCTTTTCAATACCCTGTTTTTATTTCTTTTGGATATAGGCCCAGAAGTGAGATTCTGGATCATAAGGTAGTCCTAGTTTCAATTTTTTGAGGAACCATGATACTGTTTCCCATAGCAGTGGCACCATTCTACATCCTCCAACAATTCCCAGGGTTCCAACTTCTCCACATCCCTTTCAACCCTTACTTTCTGTTACTGTTGTTGTTTATAGTAGCTACTGTAATGGTTGGGCAATGTCTCAGTTGTGGTCTTGATTTGCATTTCTCTGATATTTAGTGATGTTGAGCATCTTTTCATTTGCTTTTTGGTCATTTGTAACTCAGCAACCATTTTTAAAAGTGTTGATTTTTGAAGCTCTGACGTTTAGTTTTCCTGTTTTGGGGCAGGTCCCAACTGCCACCTTTCACACAGGAGGTCCCAGTGAAAAAGAGGCAGTTTCTGTTTATGACTTTAACGTATGACTAACTCAAGGTTTCTCAGCCTCATCACAATTGACATTTTGGTTGAGGAATGCCCCGTGCATTGTAGGGTGTTCAGCAGCGTCCCTGGCCTCTAGATGCCAGTAGCATTCCAGCTCCCCTAGTGACAGCCAAAAATATCTCCGGACATTACCAAATGTCTCCTGGGAAACAAAACTGCCCCTGGTTGAGAGCCACTGGATTAGAGTTTTCAAACTAACATGTTTGAGTTGGCCAACATGACAATTTTAAATTTTTGAGTCAACATTAACAATTTTGTAGATATCACCTAAAAATTCAGATTTCCAGCTTCTCTTGAGGAAGCAGAGGATACAGGCTATCTGGGGCCTGTATTGACCCATGGCAATATTTGACTGGGCTGAGTAGCTACTGCCCTACCCAAGTTTGAGTTGGTGCCCTCAATATAGCCAATAAAATAAAGCCAATGTGAATGCCAGATACATCTGCCTCCAGTTTATCCAGTGAAATAATTCTGATTTGTCTGAGTTTTCCTACCAGTGTGCATGATAATGTAAAATCCCAGCCCACTGAACCAAAACCACTGGAATCATTTGATAGTCCAAAGTTTGCTCTCCATCTTTGTCTGTCTGTCTCTCTCTCTCTCTCTCTCTCTCTCTCTCTCTCTCTCACACACACACACACACACATAGAGAGAGAGAGAGAGACAGCAAGGTTCACAGAACACTAGACTAGAAGCTGGGAGAGCAAGGTTCCAATCCTGAGTCTGTGTCCCTGATTAATTCAATATAACAAGTATTCAATTAACGCCTACTACATGAAAGATTTCAAGTTGAGGTCCAGAACTCATCTGGACCCTGGCTGCCTTAACTAATGCTCTCATTGAACAGGTGAGCTCCGAGAGCTGATTGAGCTCTAACCATCTACAATCCATACATGAACATAATACAGTAAAACCCTGGTGCTCTGGAAAAACTGAAGCTGGGAATACAGAAAGAGATAGTTTGGACTAGTGGCCAGAAGAGACTATAAAATCCTTTTAAATAAATTAAGTTACATATTTTTCACACTCATGTAGTTATGCACACTGGGCTGTGTCAGACACGGTTGGCATGACACACATGGGGGTATGCCACCCTGATCCCCCAGCAGGGCGGGACCTTCTGCTCAGCTATGAGGAATGTAGCCTTCCAAATCTGCCTCAGTTGCAGAGAGCTGCCTCTCCCAGCAGCCCACATCTGATGAGTCATATCCTAGATATAAAGTCCTGGTCATTTTGACCCAATGCAGGATACAAGCAGGCAATACTTGCCCCAGAACCCTCCAAAGCCAAGAAATGGCCCAGACTTTTTCAGGCCTGCCTTGTAGTTCAACTCCTTCCACTACCCAACCCCGCTTCCTCTCCCTTCGTTTCAAAGGAATTGAACCCCAATAACATTTTGCACCCCAAACTTGGCATCAGCATCTGCCTCTGGAGTGCACGCACTTCAGCAGTTGGCTATTATTGGATAGGCATGCATGTATGTACATGTGTGTGAGATTTTGGTCAGGGATCTTCCTCTCCCCTACTTGACCCAGGGGTAAATTTTGATTCATCTATAGCTCTAAGTAGTCAGGGTGAGCCCATTCACCTCCCTACTGACTGATTTAGGAAACAATTGTGATCCAATGTTCGCCAATGAGATGTGACAGAAGGTCAGTGAAGGGGTTTCTGAAAAATGTTACCTTAATAATAAAAAGCAACACATAGGGAGTCTTCTGCTGGACATGGTCATATCTGTTTTGATGTCAGAAATCTGGCTGCTATCTTGGCACAAGGAAAAGGCACCAAGCTCATTAAGAATGGCAAAATGGGGCCGGGCGCGGTGGCTCAAGCCTGTAATCCCAGCACTTTGGGAGGCCGAGACGGGCGGATCACGAGGTCAGGAGATCGAGACCATCCTGGCTAATACGGTGAAACCCCGTCTCTAATGGAAAATACAAAAAACTAGCCGGGCGACGAGGCGGGCGCCTGTAGTCCCAGCTACTCGGGAGGCTGAGACAGGAGAATGGCGTGAACCCGGGAGGCGGAGCTTGCAGTGAGCTGAGATCCGGCCACTGCACTCCAGCCTGGGCGGCAGAGCAAGACTCCGTCTCAAAAAAAAAAAAAAAAAAAAAAAAGAATGGCAAAATGGAAAGAAGGGGAGATGCTTGTATATCTTGGGATGCTGATTTTGGAACCAACCTGCAACTTACCCTATGCAAGATAACAAATTATCCAGAATGGCCTAAACCATTCTTAGATGTGCTTTCTATAACTTGCATTCAAAAGCATCCTACCCAATGTACAGGCAAATCAAGCACAGCTTAGTAGAGATTCTTGTGGAGTCTTTTTTAATGACTACATTAAAAATCATAAATACCATGCCAATCTTTTATATGTCAGGTAATTAAAAGTTTGTCATCACTGAGCAGTTTATGCCTTTGAAATCCCATTTTGCTTGTAGTATGTTAGGAGAATTTGCCAAGGAGAAGCAAATCTTATCCCAATTCTCACTAATTGTTGATTGTCAAAGTATTTCAAGTCCAAGATAGTAGCCTCAAAGTTAAGTTAAACCTGCATTCCATTCAGTATGGCTGACCCAGCCTGTGTGTACAAGTTATGCCCTGCACGTCTGGTAGAACCTTGTGGTAGCATCTAACTCTTCCAGACTTCAAGGAGACAGTTTCTAGGTGTAAACCCAGAACTCACTGAATGATTTCCTAACAGCTACATTTCCAAAGGAAAACACAACAAAACTTGTTCATGACAGCCACTAAACTTCTTGTGGGCTAATAGAAAGCAAAATTCTAAATGGAAAGAAATGCAAATTTCGGCACACAGAGCACATGTGCAGGTCAGAGGGGCAATTCACTTGTGATCTGGTTGGGCCAGCAGGGCTCCACTCCCCAGCTGGACCTAGGCAATCTGTCTTCTGTCTCTATCAGCTTGTGGTTTCCAGAACTTGGGCTCAGAGACAGTTCCCTATGCCAATTCCCCTTGGCAGGAAAGACACCTCCTGGCAATGCCGTTGCTATTCCCAGTCCTTCACCCCTGCCAACCTTCTCATGTTTTATCTATTTTTATTTGAATTGGTGATCAAGGGATTAACCCAGCTTATACAAATTCCATCTTCCAAAAGCCATTATGGTGCAGTTGCAATTGTGATATTTCACTCTCCAAATGAATCGAATTGGATTTTAATGACAGTAGACTCCATTAAGCAACACCTGATTGGGTTATTTCCTGGAAATTTTATCTTCATTGTTTTCTCCATCCCTGCTACCAAAAAAACCACATAGCAGGAGAGCTATCAGACGCTGCTGCCAAGTTACATTGGATCATCCTTGAAATCATGGTCATGTTTCCTTCTAATTAAGTCGAATGTCTCAGTTTTACTCATTTTTACTCATTCATTCCATAGGACACCCTCAATCCAGTGTCAGTTTCTACTAAAAACGTCGGGGGAAAGGTAAATTGGTTTTTGTAGGGGACTTGGTAGTTGTAGGGGACTATAATTCCTCACAAGAAACTCTCATGTGGCATATATAATTTGCATGTAATTTTCTATATTTATTGAAATGCATTTTAAGTAATATGAAAGCATTTTTCTCCTTACAATGGAAAAGCCAGTTTGATTTTATATTTATTTATATAATCTGACTTAACTCTATGTAAGTCAAGTGAAAAAGGAAACAATTGCTCTGTGGAATCAACCTGAAGATGTCTAATTTTTCCTCTGATACCACCGGACTTAAAGCAGTTCACAATCCTCTCTACAAAGAAGTACATTTAGGATTTACCAGAGTGCAACAGTACAAGTCCCTGGAGGGCAAGGTCATGTTTGTCTTGCCCTCACTGTATTTCTAGGGCTGCGCAATGCCTGCCGTGCAATTGGTGATCAATACATCCTTGCTGAAAGAATGAATAGATGAAGGCCTGGGAATAACTGAGACATGTCCATGCTGTAGAAAAACTACCCTAATGGTGTCTCTAACCAGTCTGCTTTCTATTTCACCTTTGTAAACAGTACCCATCATCAGAAGAGGAGAAAATGGTAAAACCCATCCTGCATATATGAGTTTATGTGCATAAGATTATCAGAATAGGAGAGGTGAGAAAAGCATTTTTAAAGATAGCAACTTTGTCTTTCACCCCCCTCTCAAATCTAAATACTCTGATTTTGTTTCTTCTCCAAATAAAATCTTCATAAAATGAAACTCAACAAATTACCACTTTTGATTATCCAGAACTTTTTATTCTTTCTTAAGAACTAGTCAAACCACAACTGAACCAGGAGATAGCAAAGATTTATACGACCCTATCACTCACCACAAGCAACATTTGGGCTTCATTCCTGGGTAGCAGATTTGAACTAATTTATTGCCAATTTGTGCTTATAAGGAAAAGTATTTACTGAGTATCTATAGTGTGTAATATTCTTCAAGTGATATAGAAGGCAAGAAATACAGGATATAGACTTAGACTACTCAAGGAGCTTACAATTTAGCTGGGGAACTAAGACACATGTGGAAATAACCATAAAACACCACAGTGATTGATTCAACAAGGCAAAGCATAAACGCAGACAAGTTAATGGGCAGAAAATCAGTGTTACACTTCAGAAGATTGCATAATAAATCTCCCTCTTACTAAAGAGAGCAAACCAAAGTGCAAAATATTTTAAGGAGAATTCTAAATAATAAATTACATATTTTAATAGGCAGTTGCAAAATTATGTTATTTATCAAAAATGCTACATTAAGAATATTGGCCATGAAAAGATAGATTCCCAAATTTACAGGAAAGGAAGTTTTGACCCCACGCTATTGGGTATTTAAGAAGGTAATTTGCTTTTTTAGATCAAGTAGCTCTTCATGGATTACTTCTGTAACTTAAATAATTTTTTTAATATTTAGGGACAAAGCCTAATTTAGTTTTCTGATCTCCTGAAGCCTATTTGGTATCCTTTCTCAACATTCTTCATGTTAATAGGGCATATTAAACTGAATGTGGACAAATGTTAAGAATGGAATATTTGAATAATAACCTTCTTATGCTTTGATGAGTGCTCATTCATGTACCGTAAGGCAAAGCACGAGTTGGAAAATAAATTAATTCTGACACATCAAAAGCATTTTCTTTCCTCTGATATTTTATCTGTTTGTGGATTTTGAAATACTGTAGAATGTTATCATGAATTCTAAGTATAATTATGTGTTTCTAGAAAAGAGACATCATTATTTGATAGCATAAATGGCTTTGGTATGACATCCAATGCTATTTCCCCCACTCTGTTCTCGTAAGTCATCCTAATTGAACACTTGGAGGAAACTCAGGCCCTGTCCACATAGGCAAAATCAGAAATGGCATTAAAGCTATGATAGAACATCCTACTAAAGAATTACTGCTACATGATAATTAAATCAAAAACCAGACTTAAAGGTGGGGGACAAGCACTAATCTCATACTCTTTTCTCATAAAGACAATGACATCACCCCGAAACACAAGGGGTTTGTCTTTCACAAGACACAGAACAAAAGAAGGATAATGCTCACATCCTAATCTTTTTGATTTCACTCCAAATGGAAAATAGAGACAGGAAACTCTGAGTACAACATCATATCAGGATAATACCAATTCGCTCCTTCAACTACAAGATTAATACACTCACACTGGGCAAAATATGGCATATATCAATATACCTGGGCACTGGTTTTTGTTTAAACAACTATTCTACTTGGTTACTTACTAAACAGTTTGTAGAATTTTCTACATCAATTCACATCCATTCTGGCCTTCATGGCAGTGGGGAGCATACAAACAGCTAGAAAACAGGTGCCTCAGAAAGTTGTCATTTGCCAGGGCTGTGACCAGCAAGCCAAAGGCTCAGGAATAATAAAAAGGTATATTCTTCCATGCCTGCTTCCTCCTTCCTGAACAGAAACGCCTCCCTCCTTGGGGAGAGTACCCAATGGCAGAGCTACCCGTAAAGGCCAAAGAAGGAGTTGAAATGTTTCCTCCCCAAGTTTGTGACAGTCCCACACTTAGCTCTCTGTCACAGTTTGTGAGGACTCCTGGACTGAAGAAGACTGCTAACAGAGATCCAGTCACTTCTGGATTCAAACAGTCACTCCACAGTAGAATATACTCAGAGTACCTCCATCCACCTGGATTCTAAAGCATCCACATCCTCTTTGCAATTAAAACTCCACACTCTCTGGAAAGATTAGGATCCACACACACAGAGAGGTAGGTAAACGAGGCCAAAAAGGTATTCTACAAGCAATGACAGTGCCAAAATAAAAGATAAAACTCTATGTGATGCATTCCATATAACTAGATATCAGAAGGTCATACTCGGGCCACTCCTGCATACCCACCTCAAGAACTAAAAGGGTTTCAGAAAAGATCTCTAGTACCTTCTGAGTCCCTTTAGACCTAGATGATTTTGGAGTTTACTGTTAGAGAGCTAGACATTGAGATCAAGGCACTGCATGCACGTGTGTGCATGCACATAAACCCACTTATAGTACCCGCCTTAGACAGCCCAACAGGAAAAGAATCTGAGGACCTATGCACAGCTTTGAGTCACAGAGTCTGTGGAAGAAACACAGCAGAGAATATTGTGTAGCACAAAATTTACTGCCCAGGCCCAAGAGGAGTCAAACAAAGAGCTTTCTCAAAAAGGGAAGCTATAAAGAGAGAAGAGGGAACAACACTAGAAGAGCCCAACTATCTAAGGTGAATTAAAATAGCCATAACTTTAAAGGAGGAGCCCCTTTCTACTTGGATTAAAGAGAAGAAAGCAGAGGGAATGGGTCATTAGATCAAAGAAGCATGGTGACTTCTAGTGTCAGCCAAGATAGAGTAAACTGCATCATAGCCTATCCTTCCCGCTAATTACAATTCAAAATTCTCATGGAGCACAAAAAGCAACTACCTGAGGACTCTGAAAGGTAAACAATGGCAGACAGCTCAGAGAGGAAAGTCAAAACTTGTAGAGTTTTTGGTACAACAGCGAGTTTCCTTCTCTATCTTCCTGCATTAATCCAAAGGGGACCAAATTATGGAACTGTGAAGCAGGCATAAACAGCAATACTCCAAGAGAAATCCCCATTTTCTGACCAGATGACTGGGAAAAAGACTCCTCTGGGCCTGAGAGCATGGGGGAAATAACTATTTATTTATTTATTTATTTATTTATTTATTTATTTATTTATTTATTT